>NC_042616.1:215375096-215675096 GCF_901001135.1 Rhinatrema bivittatum
TTGAAAACCTGTTTGTGTGAAAGAGAGTATGTGTGTGTGTGATTGAGATCCTTTGTGTGTGATAGCATGAATATAAGTGTATGATTGAGAATCTATACTGTGTAAGAGAGAGAGATCATATGTATGTATGATTAAGAGCCTGTGTGTATAAGTAAGAGAGAGAGAATGTATTTCTGTGTGTGATTGAGAGCTGGTGTAGGTGAGAGAGCATGTGAGTATTTGATTGAGAGCCTGTCTGCAAGTAAGAGAAAGAGAGAGAGTATGTGTGTAAGTGTGTGAATGAGAGAGCATTTATGTAAGTGAAAACCTGTGTGAAGGGTAAAAAGATAGACAGCATGTGTGTAAATGTGTGATTAAGAGCCATAAGTTAGAGAGAAAAATCATGTGTATATGTGCGTGACTGAGAGACTATGTAAGTGAGAGAGAGAGCATGTGATATATGTGTGATTAAGAGCCAGTGTGAGAGAGAGAGCTTGTGTGTGACAGAGAGAGGAGAAAGTTGCAAGCAAACCATCCCTCCTCCTGCGAATTCAAAACAATCTCAGGGTACCGGGTTATCAAACGTTTCCAGGTATGCACAACAAAGCAGTTTTCTATCCTTATTTTTCATTACTATGTCTTTCTGTCTGCTATTTTGAAATATTTTATTGGTATCTAGAAATTTTTTATATGAGTTTAATTATTGGATATTCCATTCATCAGCTGTTTTGAAATAATCTGTTCTTTTTGTTAGTATGGTTTTACTGATATTGATTTTATATTTCTTGATTTGTTTTATGAGGACTGGTGATGTTTCTCTTTTTCCAATGTTGCAATGCATAGTCTGTGGCTTGTTGCAATTTCTAGTTCAATTTTGGTCTGCATGTTTCTAGTTATGCTTCATGTTCTCTTTATTCTTTGTTAGGTGAGGGTCTGGCACATGTGTCTGAGGTGAGGTATTCTGCTGGCGTGTAGTTTCTGTGTAGGGCTCTATAGCAGTCTGGCTTGGTCCATTTTCCTAATAGGAGGTGTATTGGTGTCTTAAGGCCTGGTGTAATATTTTCAGTGTTGCCTTTTCTTAGGTAAGATGGTTACTGTTTGCGTGCTGGAAGTTGGTGCTGTTCTGGTTTACTATTTATGTAATTTTTGTTCAGACAGAGTACTTGTCGTTCCCTTGTGTCATTCTTAACAATAAAAATAATACTGGACCTTTATTTTTTATTTCTGCAGTGAATTGTAATGAGCAGTGTGTCACACATGTGAGCGTGGCCTGTCAGGTGTGTCACGATGGGAAAAAGGCTGAGAACCACTGGGTTAGAGAATAGAAATGAAGAAATAGAGTAAAATCTGTTAGCCCTAATGTTTACATTTCTGCTTGGGGGGGTAACCTGCACAGAGCAGCAGTTACTACCCTTAATAGAAGACTTAATAGAAGACTTAATAGAGAGTAAAAATCATCCCATATATCAAGAATAGTCAAATGCAAACTCTAAAACGGGACTGGTAGGTCCAGTACATACCTCAGGTTTGTACCTGCGGGTTTGCCCAGTATTTACATAATAACATAGTAAATGATGGTAGATAAACACCAAGGGCCTCAGTTACTAAGCATTTTCCCCATAGACACAGAATGGGAGAAAACCTTTAGTAAATAGACCCCCAAAATGGTCCATCTAGTCTTCCCGGCAAGTTTTGTTTTTTTTGTTTTTTAGGGTAGTAATTGCCGGGAAGACTAGATGGACCATTTTGGGGGTCTATTTACTAAAGGTTTTCTCCCATTCTGTGTCTATGGGGAAAATGCTTAGTAACTGAGGCCCTTGGTGTTTATCTACCATCATTTACTATGTTATTATGTAAATACTGGGCAAACCCGCAGGTACAAACCTGAGGTATGTACTGGACGTATGTACTGGACCTACCAGTCCCGTTTTAGAGTTTGCATTTGACTATCCTTGATATATGGGATGATTTTTACTCAGGTGAAAGGAGTACCTAATTAGCTACAGATACAAATACACTATTGGAGTGAAATAGCTTTCATCTGGTATCATTAAAGAACAGTTTCCTGTGCTCACAACTAACCAGGACCCATAGAATTTTAAGCCAGGAAGCAGAATTAGTAAAAAAGCTGGATGATTTTTTGAACAAGTATGGGGAGGGCAGGCATCGAAAAGAGACTCTGGACTTTTCACAACAAAAGGATGACAGGTCATGGGTAGAGAAAACTTGCTACAAAAGAAAGATAAAAAATATAGCACGAGCGACATATTTGTAACAGAATACAGAACGTCATCAAAACTGACTGAAATAAACTGGCACAGCCTATCACGCTGCAAGATATTTGTAGACAAACACTAATATTTGGTTATGACACAGGGAGAAATTTGGGAGACAATTTGATTAATGTTTATCCGGGGGGTGGGGGAGAGATCAGACTGTTAGCTTCTTGGAGAGAGACAAAAAGGGTAGTTTCAAATATCATGGGTGTATACACTGTAATAGAGTTACTACCGGTCATTAATTTAATCATCTAAGAGCAAATAGTATCAAAAGTAGGATTACACGCATGACACAGAATATGTAATCTGTACTCTCCACCAACCACATGGCCTTTGCTATGTAGGCATGACTGCAATGAAATTAAAGATTTAGCTGAGAAAAGGAGATAAGCAGCATTCCCCCTTGTCACACATTTCAAGAAATTTAATCAGGAGAAAAATGATTCAAGACAATAATAGCTCAGTGTCAGAGTTAGCAGGGATAAACATTTTGAATAAAAGGGATCCTTTCACAGGAAGGCAAAAGCAAAATTAATTTTGATGTAACAATTATACATAGAGCCCTAGAGGGCATGAAGCTTAAAAGAGCATGCAATACTAGTTGAATTGCTAGTACTGGTATGTGCTTGGCAAAGCACAAAGTGACTGTATTGTTCCTGTCCATTTATGGTAGAGAAAGGTAAGTTTTATTCCCCGACTGTTACCTCATAGAGAGAAGATAGTTGCGATTCTATCAGACATTAGCACCACAAACAAGCACTCTAGTGCGCCCCCAGCCTTCTCATCTTCTTCCCGGGCTATAGACATCTCCAATCTAACACGGGCCTTGAGCTGAGGGTTCTACCAGCTTCCCTGGTTCCCAGTAGTGGTGGCTCCAATCACATGATGGCCCTGTCTGTTCAGCTCTAATTCCTCCGGCTGCATGGCCTCCCTGGCAGTGCTTCCCCATTGTCCGCTCTCTTCTTTCCCAATGCATAAGAATCAATGAGGAAAACAGTTGCACTCACAAACATGCTAAAGCGCTTATTACAGTAGGAAAACATACCACCCATAATCTTAGAAAGCTGAAGGGCAAGAGGAACTATTGATGTACAAAATCAGCACGTGTCCAAATTATAAAAATTATGAGGAAAGGCTAAGGAAGTTAAGGCTGTTCAGTTTGGAGAAGACAACTGAGGTAGGATATGATAGAGATCTACAAAATCATGAAAGGACTTAACCTAGTTAATGCAACTCAGTTATTTACTCTCTCAGATAATAGAAAGATCAGGGAGCACTTCATGAAGTTAGCAAGTAGCTCATTTAAAACAAATCGAAGAAAATTCTTTTTCACTCAGTGCATAGTTAAGTTCTGGAATTCGTTGCCAGAGGATGTGGTTACAGCAGTTAGTAAAAGTGGGTTTAAAAAAGGTTTAGATAAGTTCCTAGAGGAAAAATCCATAAACTGCTATTAATTAATAAGCAATAGTACCTTGGGATCTATTTGACGTTTGGTTACTTGCTAGTGTGATGAGGTTCACGATGTGCCCAGGGAAGAAAACCCAGCCCGGATCACCCCAGGGAGGGCCCGGGACAGACCCAGACAGCAGAGACGGGTGAAGGATCTTGGGAGGTCTACATTTCCTAGGGTCCTTGAGGCGGGGGTAAGCCAATGGGAAGACAGAGAGAGGCTTGATTGGACACCTTGGGCTGGTACCCTGGGGGAGGGAATGCACACACCTGAGCCCATGATGATAGAGGAGGAAGTGGAAGGCAATACAGGGGAGTTTAAAGGAGAGCTCGGTTTGCAAGGGGAGGAGGAAGACATGGAGGTGGATGTTCCTGCAGTGAAGACTGCAACTGTGGGCATGGAAATGGAGTGTGATTACTCTGGGTTTTGGCTGTTTCTTTCTTTTGACTGTTTTGTTTTTGTAAAAGGACTGGGAAGACCATTGCCTGCAGCACAACTGAGGGGAGAAGGGGAGTGTTGTGCTACTGCCCAGCAGGGCGGTGTGTTTGACGGAAGGCTAAGCTTGTTTGTTTTCCCCATCGAACTGAGTGAATTCATAATTTGTATTGTTTGCATTTTTCGAACTGTGAAGTAGAGCCTAAACTGACATTATCTGGACAGGCTAGTGCAAGAGGGGCTCCCCCATGCTTAGGGCTCCATTATTGCATTTTGGATACAGACTTCTTTTGTTAGTGTTACGACTATGGCTGCTGTGCAGCCTCCTCACCACCAGAGGTCCTTCACGAGCACGCTCTCTTGGCTGGCCCAGTCTGCTCCATGTCCTGGACTTCCTTCCTAACCCCGCCTAGCCCATGTCTCAGTGCTTTGGTATCGAGTTCCTTTGGGCTCCCTGCTCTAGCCTCCCGTTTCCCTCTGTCCTGGCTCCTTGCCTGGCTGCCTTCGGGCTTCGTGTCCTGGCTCCCTGCCTTCGGGCTTTGGGTCCTGGTTCCCTGCCTTGCTGCCTTCGGGCTTTGTGAGCTGGCTCCCTGCCTTGCTGCCTTCAGGCGTTTGTGTTTCCTGTTCAGTGTAAGTCTTGTCTTGGTTTTGTCTAGTCCAGTCATTGTCTGTCCTGCTCTCTTGGTTCTCTCATTCCAGTTCACACATACCTACAGTCAGTCTCACACTTACCTGCACGCTATCCTGAGTCCACCCTTACCTGCACTCTGTTCCAGTGTTCAGACCACGTTTACCTGCACTCACATCCACGCGTACCCCCATGCTGTTCCAGTGTATCACGACGCTCACCCTTACCCCCACGCACCCTGTTCCAGAGACTCCTTTCCAGCCAGCACCCAACTCTACAGACTCCAGCCTACACTAGACTCCTCCCAGCCAGCACCTGGTATCAGAGACTCCTCCAGCCTGCACCAGATTCCTTCCAGCCAGCTCCCAGCACTACAGACTCCTTCTGGCCAGCACCTGGTATCAGAGACTCCTCCAGCCTGCACCAGATTCCTTCCAGCCAGCTCCCAGCACTACAGACTCCTTCTAGCCAGCACCTGGTATCAGAGACTCCTCCAGCCTGCACCAGACTCCTTCCAGGCAGCTCCCAGTACCACAGACTCCTCCAGCCTGCACCAGACTCCTTCCAGGCAGCTCCCAGTACCACAGACTCCTACTAGCCAGCACCTGGTATCAGAGACTCCTCCAGTACCACCAGAGATTCCTTTCCAGCCATTATCAGAGACTTTACTGTGACTCCTATTCTCTCTATCCTGAGTCACTCCTGCAGGTGGTGTTCACCACACCTGGCGATCGCCCAATCGTAACAGTTATTTCTTGCTTCAGAGCTGAGCTAGCATTGAACTGTGGTGCTGGACATTATAAAGGAGCTGGTCTGGATGTGTGGGCCTACCCGAAGGCCACTCCAGAGGCAACAACCTCATTGTGGTTTGAGGAGTCCTGCAGTGTGGAACTACCCTGGGAAGCTCGATCTGCGGACAGAGGGAACCTGGGATTCTCTCCGGCCAGTACCTCGGGACACTAGGTACTTGTGACTTGGATTGCCCACTGTTGGAAACAGGATGCTGGACTTGATGGACCCTTGGTCTGATCCAGTATAGCATGTTCTTATGTTCTTAAAAAAAAGTTAATCGCATCTACAATCTTCATTCTGCCTACCTCCTCAGTTGTCATCTCTGTGAAATAACAGCATTGGTGAAGATTCACTTATGAGATTGAGGGAAATGAAACTAGACCATAATCCGGGGCTGACCATTATCTGAGTAACAAAAAAAAACAATTCATAAATTTAATAAAAGTGAAATTCACAGGGCACTAGTCACACATCTTTACCTTCCACACATTGTTGTTTACAGCTCAGCCACTAGACATATTGCTTGGCATAGTACTTTCAAGGCTAGGACACCCTCCATACTTTTGCTCTCATGGTTCTGATCAGGGATACATGTCAGTATCCCTGGGAGCAACCATGCCATGCACCAACAAATGGACACGTGTGGAGGTGAAAAATGAAGAACTGACTCTTGCTGATAGCATTTCATATCTGCGAGGGTTTCAGATCTTACTGATACAGTATGAAGAAAAATATCACCTTCAGCATTTCAAAAATTCTTGGGAGGATGTCACAAAATGTCAAGGATAGTTTTGAACATAACATGACAGCAGCAAACCTCATTCATAAGCCAGGGTATACTGGGTATGATCTCGATCTTTTAAATTAACAACTCATGCTGTGCTTAATACTTGCATTGTGACAAAGATAGCTTCTTTCTGGAGTCCACAGGGTGTAATATGTATAGGTAACATATTGAGGTATGCTTGGAAGTTCTTTTTAATGAGGCTGGTGGCGCTCAATACAAATGGGAATATTCCTGTCTCTTTCTACCTCATTTTCTTGATCTCTGATTGCACTTATTGATATTTAAGGACCCTTTTTCTCCATACATTGTGTAAAGTAATCACATGGTACTGACATTTCTATTAGTAATGCTGCCCTTGTGTTTTTCTCCTGTACCACAATACTCAATTTTCTTGTGTCAAGCTTTTTATCAGTTGGAATGGAAATGTGATCGCAACTCCTTCATGCTCTACAATTTTTTTTTTTATTTATGCAATTAAATTTACAAATCTAGAATCACTTAATATGGAAAACATACAAAGTTCCATATGCTATGTTTGCTGCTGTTCTGTTTACTTTTATTTTACATAGATGTGGATTTGTTTTCGTGGGTTCCTCCTGTTGCAGCCCCTACAGCGAAACACGGCCACGACAGGGGAACGACTTTTCATCTTATGCCTTTTGGAAGCTTATAAATAAATACTGGTTTGAAGATAAGATTGGAGCACTATTGTGTCTGCTTGGAACAGCAATACATGGTGACCACACACTTTGCCCTAATAGGTATCTGCTCTACATCTTCCTCAGTATAGACTGAAGCAAAAAATTAATTTAACTTCTCTGCTATGGCCTTGTCTTCCCTTAGCATTCCTTTTACTCCTTGATCATCTAATGCTCCAGCTGACTCCCTCTCAGGCTTTTTGCTTCAAATGTACCTGAAAACGTCTTTGAGTTTTTACTTCCTCGTCAAGCTTATTTTCAAATTCTGTCTGCTTTCCTTATCAGTGCTTTGCATCTAACTTGCCAGTGCTGCTTATACTGATTTCTGTTTTCTTCATTCGGATCCTTTTTCCATGTTTTGAAAGATGTTCTTTTAGCTATTATAGCCTCTCTCACCTCACCTTTTAACCATGCCGGCCTTTATGGTTGCAACATGATCTTCAAAGCTTCTGCTCACCAGTTTCTCGGGGGGGGGGGGGGGGGGGGGGGGGGGGGTGTTTCATGCCAGGCACAGGTCTGTTACATTACAGCTGGGATGAATCTTCAGTTTCAAACATTCAGTCCCAAAACACAACTTACAATTGTTAGTGTTAGCAGGAACACTCTGTACCTTCTTTGCTGGCCTCAGCCAACTGTCTTCCCAGCAACAACAACAACACGCCTCTTATTCTTGCTTTGGAAACCCCCACGTGCCCAAGCCCACAGGCAATCCTCCAGTTTAAACACCCACGGCTGCTCCAAGCACCTGCTCTCCGTCAGTCACAATATCTTACCGTTTATGTTCTGAACCTTTACAGAATGCAGAGCTGATGTCAGATATCCTAGGATCCAGTTCAAACTATGATGGCTTGCATTTGTCTCTTGCACAGAGATGATTTACTTGCCATACACCCTCCCCCTCTCCGCTGAATTTGTCTAATTTGGCTGGACTAAAGAAAAATTGAGAAACGATGTAAAATAAGGGAATAAATTCCCCCAAGGTAGTTGCAAATGATTTGAAGGCTCTTGGCACTGGATCCCAGCCCTGGTTTGAAATGAAATGGAAGACCAAAGAAACAGGGTCAAAAACTGTGCTGCCACAATATTAAGGAACTGCCCATTTTCAGACTAGATTGTCGACATAGTTCCTAGAGGAGACTGTACTGGATGCACTATAAATTGTTTACTCACTGTGCTCCATAGAGAGACAGCACCACCTGCAATGGAGGACTAACCTAGTGGTTACAGCAGTGGGTTGAGGACCAGGGAAGCCAGGGTTTAAATCCTGCTGATGTGCCTTGTGACCTAGGGAAATCACTTCATCCTCCATTATCTCAAGTACAAATGTAGATTATAAACCCTCTGGAGACTGGGAAATAAGTAATGCAATCAGAGGTTAAGAAAGAGATTTTGTTGCTGTTCCTACACTAGTGTAAGTGACTGTTACTGTCTCGTTAAGGGAAGCTTTAAGTTGCAGCAAGCAGTGGCTGAGAAGCTGCAGCCTTTGTTTTCATCAGGAGTCAGAAACCTGAATTCTGCACCAACAAGCTGGTTTTACAGAGAATTGGCTCCCCATGGGAAAGGAAGCTGAATTTGGCACTGACACAAAAGCAGGGTCCTAAGAAATTCTGTCGCATGCAGTTTCCACCAGGAAGCGCATAAAGGAGGCACACTGTAGCCTATACTACTCCTGGGGGAATTCTGCGCAAAATCTTTTAAAATTCTGAGCAGAAAAAATATAAATTCTGTGCACAAAAACTTAAAATTCTGCAAACTTTATATTGGTCAAAATAACACAATTTACATGACGGTCCTTAAGTACCGGTAATTACATTTTAAATTAACACAGAAAAAAGTTATTACTTAAAGATGCAGAATTTTAAATATTTTGAGCAGAATTTCCCTAGAAATTCACTGTAAGAGTGTCCCTTCCACCCTCTCTCCCTACTCCCCTGGCTTCTTTGCCCTCTCAGGCCCCAACTCCTCCACCTGCCAGTATCTCTCCCCTCCACCTCTAGGCTCAACCCCTTCCACTCTATCGCCAGTCCCAGAGTTTGATCTCGTTCTCAGTACTGCCCCTCACACAGGCTCCCTCTGTCCCTCCCTCTCTCACACACATGCTCCCTCTCTCTAGTGCACATACACACACCCTCATTCAGGTTCCCTCACTCTCTCTCACACACACATCCTCTCATACAGGGTCCCTCTCTCTTGCATATACACCCACACAATCTCCCTTTCTCTCTCACGCATACATCCTCACACAGGCTACCTATGTCTCTCTCTCACGCACCCCTTCACACAGGCTCTCTTTCACTCATACACAATCCCTTCACACAGGCCAGCACCCTCACATACCCACAATCCCTTTTTCATACACACCAGCTCCCAATCTCTCACACACATACACACTCCTTCACAATCTCCTCACATAGGCCGCTTCTCTCTGGCACCCACACTCAAACACCCCCCTGCTCTCTCTCACATCCTCCTGCCCATCCCCCTGCTCTCTGTCTCTCACCTCCTGCTCTCTGTCTCTCACCCCCCTGGTCTCTCTCACCCCTTCCCCTTGCTCCCTCACTCTCACCCCCTCCTCATCTCTCATCCTCCCCTCCCCCTCCTCTCTCTCATACCCCTCCCCTCCTCACACACACACACACACCTTTCTACATACATTCATGGTCACTGGGGCCTTCATCTTTGCCGCGAGTGGAGTGCATCCCGAGGCACGTGAGGGCCTTCATGTGCGCCGGGAATGGCGCACTCGCTCTGTTTGAGGCACGCTGGGGCTTTTATCTTCGCGGCATGCTGGGATGTCCTCTGCCATTTTCTGCGCAAATTCTGCACAGAATTCCCCCAGGACTACTATACCTACTTCATGAACTAAAAAACTGAAAAGCAGAGGCCAGAAGCAGTGTGCTGGAGGCAGGTATGTGGAGAGAAGAGATAAACAGGAGTTTTGTAAAAGACAGTAGCTGCTGAATGGAAGAAAATCGCAGCCTGGGCTCATCAAGAGAACTGTGAGACAGAAAAGCAGATTGGGCAGACTGGAGACAGGGTAAAAACAGGCATTAATTGCACATGAGGAGAGTAGCTGTGAAATCTAAAGCCTCTCTAAAAGTGAGAAATGGAATAGGAGAGAGGCTGAGTGAGAGCTTCATTAACCTACATCTCCATTAGGACTCCAAGTTGTGAGACCAAGTGCATGGGAAGCCTGGTGTAATAGATTGCTTCATGCAACACGCCAGCGGCATGTCTCACGTGCACAAGCACCAGACCAGCCGATAACAGTCGGCAGAATTGTATTAGTTGTTTATCTGGTCATGAGTCAGAAAGAACTTAAAACTGACATCACCTTTGTTTTACAGGAACATACAGCAAGTGATGGCACAGTAGATGTTTTTTAAAACATATAGGTGCTGATCTAATACAATGCACTCAACCAAGCGCACTGATTAGCCCATGTTTGGAACCGCGCCCACAACAATAAGGGGATTAGCACATCCAAAATGCACGTTCAAACACCCCACCCCCCACCACGAAGCTAATAGCGCTCATTACATGTAAACTCATGTCGATGAGGCTATTAGCTATTATCTCCCTATGCAAAAAACAAAAGTGCACCTGACACACACATTTTTACCCTCAGAAATTAACACCTGCCCCAGAGCAGGCTTTAAGTTTTGAGGAGCCCCTAAAGTTGACAGAAAAGCAGAAAATACTGCTTTTCTGTAGTTCCTCCAACTTAATATTGTGGTGATATTAAGTCAGAGGAACTGAAAAAAGGACTTAGGTAAAAAAAAATTTTTTTTTTTTTTTAAAGTATGCTGGCAGGTTAGGGAAAGGGACGCTCAATTACTGAGCATCCATTTTCCCAATGTGGCTGTGTATAGGTTAGGAAAAGGGACGCTCGTAAAGTTGAGCGTCCATTTTCCTAACCTGCTGACAGGATCCCGCTGCCGAGGAGGCACTTGGGGTGCACAATCTCCCCTAGCGCCTCCTTTTTACCGTGGCAGCTCATTTGCATATTGCATCGGGCACCCCGGAGAGGTCGATCGGCCGCATTAGGAGGGTGGGTGCACCCGTTTTCCGCACACTGATATTGCATGAGCCCGATAAAATCATAGAGCAGCGAGCACACAGTAGGAAAACAAACTGTAGTGCATTTCCCCTGCTAATCAAGCCACGGAAATACAGCCATGCAGCCTGAGTTACTTCCCCATCCAGCCAGAACTAAATTGTAAGCTGGCTGAAGCAGGCTGGAGAAAAACTCCATTTCTAGTGTTCCTTGTGCTTAAGAAAACAGAAGTTAACATGTCTTCCCTGGTAAGGAGTCAGAAGGAGCTTACTTAAAGACTTCAATCCCAGGCAGCTTGAGCAGGGAAACCCAGGGGAGCAGAAGGACACACCCCTGACAATTTACTCATGCTCAATTGATTTAAAACATCAGAATAATATGATGCTTCCATTATTGCAACCTCCAGATTATCAGGTAGAACTGTACAAAAGTAATAAGACACAACAGCCTAACTCTCCTGCGGGTTACACATTGGAAGATTCCAGCTCAGCTTTAAAGTGCCCCCAAAAGCAAATTCACTCACAATTAGAAATAAGGAAAAATCCTAGCAAAATACAGGTCCTAGGAGAAAAGTTTCTCATAGTATTTTTACATTTTCTGCAGTAGGCATGGTAATCAAAGCTACTTTGAAAGAGACAGAAACCTGAGTGAAACCGGAGAAGCTGAAACCAGTGCCTGCCTGCTGTAAGGAAAATACTGAAGCTGCAGCAAAATTTTGGGAAAGAGACCTACGGGGATGTTACTAAAATAGGAAGTACAGAGAAGTTTTTTTGCAAGAATTATTGTCAGTGAGCGTGAGGAAACAGCAAAGAGACATTTAAAGTGCTTCCTGCCACTTCTAGAAGAGTTATTTCCGTGCATGTGGTATGAGCATAATAAAGTTTTAATATTTCCAGACTACTCAGCTAAGGTGATGGCAGATAGAAGGGAACTCCCTGTATTGTTCACAGCTTCATGAAAGGGGTATTAAATTCTCACTACAATTTGCTGCTCGGTATTTTTCACAACAGCGCAACAAAAATCGTGACCACTGGAATGAAGGTTAAGTTGTTCATGGAATCAATATGAGGAGATGCGCTAACTGGATACTCTCAGAAATTGATGCGACATCCAAGGCATGGATGGTTGGTCTGTGGTTCTGTTTTCTGAACATTTATAATTCTTTTACAATGGTATCATCAAGCAATCAATGTGTACTTTAGTTACAGATGTTGAGCAGAACAATTTTGCAACTACTTTTTATTTTGTTTGGGAAAAACTTTGGATGGAAGTTGTGATTGGCCCCTCCTGTGGCTTGCAGCACTTGATTGTGGCACAGTTAATAGCGGAGACTTTATTAATATGTGACATTTACAAAGGGAACTAAAGTACTAGTACCAGACTTAACTTCTATTTTTCCCATCTTATGTACGACATGAGGGGCACATTGGGACGCACCCTGTACAGGGTTACATTGCTGCTTTTCCTTCTTCAGTTGCTATTAGCGATGTGCATTAGTTTCAAACAAATTTTAAAAACACCACAAATAAAGGCAATTCGTTTCATTCCGAATCAAACCTTATTCGTTGTATTCGTTTGAAATTAATGCATCGGGCCTAAGTCTAGACCCAAAGCCAGGGCCTCGTCTAAAGCATAGGCCAAGGCCCAAATTAGGAACCGTGGCCTATGCCCTAGCGCGACACCGATGTCTCATTCTAGGCCTAGGCCTGGAGTCGAAGTCGGGGCCTCACCTAGAGTATAAGCCGAGGCCCAAAGAAGGGACCATGCCCTAGGCCTGAGCATGACACCAAAGTCTCTTACATAATCTGTCAGGGGTATTCGATGGCAAGGCTAGGCCTCGGGTCCTAAAGTCTGGGCTAAGGCCACAGCCCGGACCCAAACCCGATGCCCTGACCCAGTACAGAGACCGGGTCCCAACGCCGGGCCTCGGCCTTGGATCAAGCCCAGACCTGGAGCCTTCATTGTCTTCTTCTTTCTTAACTCCGGCGCAACCCCAGCAGATGGCGTAACAAGAAAGAAGAGGATGATGAGGGAGCAGTGCGAGGCCTGGGCTCTGGGCCTGGGCCTGACCCGAGGCCGAGGCCAAGGCATTGGGACCCAGCCTCTCGGCTAAGTTGTGGCGTTGGGCCTGGGTTTGGGCCGAGGCCCCAGCATTGGGACCCGGCTTCCAGATCAAATCGCAGCATTGGGCCTGGGTCCGGGCTCTGGCCTAGGCCCTGACCCAGGCATTGGGACCCGACCTCCAGGCTGGGTCGTGCGTCAGGCCTGGGTTCGGCCTTGTGTAGGCTGAGGGTGCAGTAGGTCGCCGCGACCTTGGCCTGGTCCTAGGTCTTGCCGGTGGATTTTCTCCAAACTGGGTAAGTGGCAGCCGGGGAGGATCCTGGTCCTGGCATTTTTCCAAGCAGGCAGGCAGGAGCCTCCATTTTCTATTTTTGGCTTTTTTTGGGGGGGGGGGGTGGGGGTAGTTTATTGCTTGATTCGTTTTTTTCTCACGATTTAAACGAATCACGCAATCCACGAGCTGAAATTCGTGGGGAAAAAAACTCAGCGAAAAATATTTTTCCCTTGAATATCCCTAGTTGATATGTCTGAGGTTTTTGCTACGGAGTGTCTGGTCTAAGATATCAAGATGCAATAACTGTTATGTTAATTCTTTTTATTTTTACATTGACTCCAGGAGATTCTCAAGTTCAAGAAGACCCCTGCTTCGAGGAAAGGAACCACCTTGAGGCATCAGGGACTTTCGTCTGGCTGGAGCTCAAGAAGATTGGGGTGCAAGAGTTGTGGGGAAGGGGAATAAAGTTCTAATATGTGGAGAGTGCGAGGGATGGGGGACGGTTTTATTGTGTGGGTGTGTATGGAATGTTTGTTGGATTGTATGGCATGGTTAATTGTGAAACCGACTCATATTTGGTGGTAATATCCAAATGGACCAAGCATATCTACAGTAATACTGAGGAAAGGGAGGCTTAGGCCGTTATTTCACTTACCCAGATTTACTCTTACCAGCAGTTGCAAGAAAATAGAGTTATTCCTGGACACAGTTTATTTGCTTATTTTCAAACTAGGCATTATTGTTTAAATTGTTGCAAGGGGGACCTTAAATTATTGACCGTCACAGAAGATAATGAAAATTTTCTTGAAACTATACCTAAATTTAATAACCTGAAAATATAGATTGGGCATATTGGGGACAGAAACAAGATGACAAACAGCTGTGTAAATTAGCATATCAATGGGAAACATCTTGGAATCTTGATGATGTTGAGATCATTCAAGCTGCATTTGTTGCAGTGTATAGATAACTTTAACCTGCTAATTTGAGAAAGATTCAGTTTGTTATTATCTAATGAGAAAAAGAGGTGCTAGAATAAAGCTATGGGATTCAAGTAATTGCCTGAAATGTAATTACAGTGCGGAACAGTATGTCATATGCTAACTGGTTGTCCCAAATTGCAGTTTTATTGGAGGCAAATTCAAGCCTTGTTGGAGTGTTTGTTGACAAGAACGGTTCCTTGGGACAGTAAAATGATTTATCTGCATTGGTTTGAGAAGTCTTTGGCTCTTCCAGCAGGAAGTATTAAAATACTGAGTATTTCATTTACTATTGCTATAAAAGTTATTTTGTCAGGCTGGAATACGAATATAATGCCTACATATTGCACTTGGAAATCTGAAATGCAGACTTATGCTGTGATGGAAAATCTAAAATGTCAAGATCTTCATGGGTAAAAGTCCTTATTGAAGCAGAGGAATTATTCCTTACAATGGATAAAAATAGAGAAATTATTACAAATCTGAGCAGTTGAGGAAGTGTGGAATGTGGAGTATGTGTGAATCTGTGTGTGCTTGTGGTATGAATGTTTGAGTGAGTTGTACTGGAAACATTGGGATTCTTTGGTTAAGGTGGGGATAGCAAATCTGAGAATTGTAATTTTGGAACTATTTTCTTTTATGCGGTTTATACCGTGTTGTTTATTGTTTGACTTTGTCTTTTTCTCACATTAATAAACACAATTTAAAAAAAACAAAACATCAATCTGTGATGGGTTAATGGTTTCTCCCTTCGGAAAGAGAAAGTTAAAAGAGCAGGAAAGGTATTGTCAACCCTGGAAGAACCAGTAAACTTAAAAAAGAATGCCTCCTGGGCTAATAGTACAGGAAAAGCCACTGGTTCTTGTAGTGAGAGGCCAGACAAGTGGATAGGCCCTCTCCAGATAAGGAAGAGAGGCTGGAAGATCCTTTGGCAAGGGAGGGGCGGGGCCCAACAGGAAGGAGGCTATGAGCCATTTGTTATGAACCTGAAGGTGGACCCCTGTTCCGAGGTAGAGTCAGTGCCACCTGAAAGGGACGCAATCCCCTTAGATCTCTACCGTCGAAGGGCGAGGCCGCAGGCTGTAGTTGTTGCTCGAAGACTTCACCCTGGAAGCTCGAGATCCCCCCAGGAGAAGCCCGTAGGGATCCGGCCACTGGGACTTTAGGAGACTCCTTTGAAGACTGAAGAAAGGTCTGGATGCAAGCGCCTCCTGCAGGTCAAGGGTTCCAGACGGCTGGCGCCTCCAGCAGGTCGTAGTAATCTGAGGACGGAGTCGCAGATTAGTCCAAAGCAGGTCCGAGGGTTCGGTACACAAGAGGGGTCGGAGTCCAGTCCAAGATCAAAACAGGAGAAGGGTCCGGAGCCAGTCCAGGAGCAATCAGGAGAAGGGTCTGAAGCCGTACCAGGGTCAAGCCAGGGAAACACGCATGCCAGTCCAGATGTCAGAAGCCAAGAATCAATCCACGGAGCAGGGAAGCAGAGAGGGACGAAGAACCAAGAACAGGGAGCTCAGGAACAAACTCAGCCAGGAACCTCGATACCAAGGCAAGGTCTGAGTGTCAGACCTTGCCTTAAATACAGGATGTCAGGGGAGGAGTCTCAGGAGGAGCCATGACTATTTCCTGTCATGGCTCCTTTAAGAATACAGCTCAGCCGCGCGCGCGGCTCTAGAGAGACAGAGGGGGGAGGAGCCGACTCGACCGAGGAACCCAGCAGCCGAGCCAGACCGCGGAAGCCGTCGCCAGGAGAACCAAGGGACTGCCTGCAGTCCTCCGGAGGCTCGCACAACACCCGGCACCCTGGGTGAGTTATTTGCCTTGCAACCTCCGGCCTGACCCTGGTCTCGTCCCGCCGCGACCGGTGGCCATGACACCCGGTTTCGGTCGTGGCGTGCCGTGGCCGACGGCGCTAACACCATTTGACTCAGCCCAGGAAGCCGTGGGAGAAGGAGAAGAAGAAGAAATGGGAGATAATAGCACCAAGACCAGCGGAAGAGGTTGAACCTATGGAAACTGAAGAGCCTGTGTGAAGAGAAGGGAGCAGATCTGCCAGGTAGAATTCAAACAGAAAGAAAGTTGTATGTGAAAGACTTTTTTGTTTTGTTTGCCAGTTATGGCTGAGCTTGCTTCTTTATTCAGTACTTGCCAGTGAGGAATAGAGGGAAGCAGAAGCAGGATGCTAGTGGCAAAGTCTCAACCCCAAATGGGGTTGTGTACAGAGAAATATGAATATTTAGAGCTAAATAAACTTCATATCCTGAAAAAACTGTTTCTTGGCATTTAAAAGTTTGTGGGGTTTTTTTGTTTCTTTGCTGAAGAGGTCTGCACTGTTTGATGTGAATTACCTGTTTCTGAGACCCCAGCCAGAATTTGAAAGACTGTTTCTTTACATTAAAAAAAAAAAGTATATTTTTTCCTCATTTGTTAAAAAGGACTGTTTGAGCTAATGAAGGTGCCTAGGCCTGATACTTAGGCCTGGGTCCAGGAAAACTAAAATATATATATATAGAGAGAGAGAGAGAACAGGCTAGTATCACATTGGAGGATTCCTTCATTTTTATTTTATTTTTTTAATTGAAAATGGCAAAGCTGCTTTATCCTGAATAACCAAGGAGGAACACTGTAATTGAGGCTCTGAAATTTAAAACTGTCTGGAGTTTGGGCTTTTCTTTTATTGCCTAATGCTTGTTCCCTAGAAAAGATATCCCAAATTAGGCAAGAAGAGTACTTGAGTTGTCTACTGTTAAATTTTGAGTACGTCCTCTGCAGTGGAGAATCATCTGGGGAAGGAGAGACTGTATTTTGGCTCCTATGACAAAAACAGGTGACAAATACAGAAAATCCAGTAATTAAAAAGTCATAAAATAGATTTTTTAAAATTCTCAAATGCCAATAAAATATTTCAAAACAGCAGACACATCAAACACCACCCAATAATTTAAAACTAATAAAGATAAAAAATATTGCCCTTTCTCCATACCTGGGAACCTTTGGTTTCCATTCACCCAGAGATTGTTGTGGATTTGTAAGGGAAGGTTAGGGGTGTGCATTCGTTTTCGCCGTATTGAGGATCCGCAACGTATATTGCACTATTCGTAGTATTCGTGGGGAAGCGAAACGTATCACGATTCCCCACGAATACACAAATCTTCGCCGAATTATTCGGCCACCTAAATAAAAATTTAAACAAACCGACGGTCGGCCCCTGTGACATAATGAGGGCAAAGGCAATCAGCGCCATTTTGAGTACTGGCATCGGACGGCCGGCGTGCAGGAGGTCGCTCCCGGACCACCGCTGGACTTCTGGCAAGTCTTGTGGGGATCAGGAGGCCCCCAGAAGCTGGCCAAAAGTCCCTGGGGGTCCAACGGGGGTCCCGGAGCGACCTCCTGCACTCCGGCCGTCCGATGCCAGTACTCAAAATGGCGCCGATAGCCTTTGCCCATACTATGTCACAGGGGCTACCGGTGCCATTGGTCAGCCTCTGTCATATGGTAGGAGCACAAGATGGCGCTGATGACCATGTGACAGGGGCTGACTAATGGCACCGGTAGCCCCTGTGACAAAAGCTATCGGCGCCATGATGAAACCGGCACCGAGGATGTGAGAGTGCAGGGGATGGTTCCCGGACTCCCCGCTGGACCACCAAAGAGTTTTGGTAAGTCTTGGGGGGGTCAGGAGGGTGAGGGGTTGTAGTTCATTTTAATTTTAGCTGGGACACGAATAGAAATCGCCGTATTAACGCATCGGGGCGCCATACGGCCGAATGCAACGTATCTGTTCCCCAACGAATCCGAATCACGAATGCAACGTATGGCGTCCCTCTGCACATCCCTAGGGAAGCTGTGGGGATGTACAAACTCATATTCAAACACACACACATGTTCCCTCCCTCTCAATCATGCTCTCTCACACATTCCCGCTCTCTCTTATTCGCATACACACTCACATGCCAAGGCCTCTCTCCAGCTTTCCTTTCTTCCACCACCGGCTGGATGGGGTGCACCAGCAGCTCCAGCAGGGCTTCTCTCTTTCTTTCCTTCCTTTGGCTGCAGTGGCCCGTCTGAGTCTGTCTACTACCGCTACTTCCAGCCTCCAGATGCGAGGACCCCCCCCCCCCCCCCCCCCCCCCAATACCTTCCCTCTCACCCTTCTCCTCTCCATCCCCAATCTGCACCATTCTCTTTCACACCCCCTCACATCTCCTTTCATTCACTCCTTTCCCCTCCCTTCTGCCTCACCTCACCCTTTTCTTTCTTTTTTTTTCCCTTTCATTTCTCCTTCTACTCTTTCATCCCAACCTCTCCTTTCCCTTCCTCACTTGTTTGGTCCAGCCGGGACTTCTTTCCATGGTGTGGCTTTGCCTCCCTGCCAGTGGCTGTGCTTCTGCAGTGCCCCATGGTGGTTCTTTCGCAGGTGGGGCCATTGCATACTGGGTAGTGCTGTGCCTGATCTCACTTTCCTTCCCCTTCTTTCCCTCTTTCACAAATAACTCCTTCCCTTTCCCACTTACCCATATCCCCTTCCCTTTTCCTTCCAACCCCTCTCACTAACCCCCTTTCCTTTCCTTTCACTTCATCCACAACCCTTTCCTGTCCAGCCAGTGCGCCATTTTTCTTTTTGCCCCCCCTCCACTGATACTTCATCAAATAGTGCTGCTGCACCAGGGCAGAATTCTGCCTGCCCAGAAGGTTAGCAAAGCACTCTCTGCTGGTAGAGGCGGGAGCCCCACTGGAACGTTGACAAATCACACCGCCCTCTTCCTGCCTATGGGGATGGGAACCACACCAGAATGTCAACAAAATATGCTGCCCTCTTCCTGCTGGTGGGGGTTAGGAACCTCAGCATCACCTCATCTACTCATGTCACTGTACAGAACCTTTAGTTGCTTTTAGGACAGGAAATGAGGTGGTAACCATAGGGTTGTTTTGAGGGGGTGCACTCTCTTCTGCTCCAAAATTTTGCCACCTGAGGCAACTGCCTCACCCTGCCTCATGGTAGAATCGCCCCTGCAAGGGCCTGATTCCTCTGCATTTGGAGCTGTCAGCAGGACCAGATGGTAACAGCTCTGAATACCACCTTCAAATGAGCCCCATCCAATAACAATCTTGAGCTCACCAAGACATGCATACAATTTTACATGTTCACAAATTCTGATCAGAATTTTGGACAATGAAACTGAATTTAGCAAAGCTCTGACAAAGTTTGAGCATAAAGAGAAAACAAGAAATCCTGTAAAATATAAAGAGGAGAAAGTGAGATATAGTGTACCATAGCAATTGTTTGGTATTTATCACTATTTATCTGTATAAATGCCAGAATCAATGAAAGGAAAAAACTTATTGGGTGTAGGGTTAAGCTTGATTGGTTGGCAGAAAAGAGTAATGCATAAAGGAATTTTCATGTATTGACACGTTCTTTCAAGACACATCTTCAGAAGAGGGGTATGCACATTAATAGAGGTAAAGTTGCATACTCATCTATTCATGAATGTGGTATTTTGCAAACTGGCATGTTAGTGTCTTACCTGTTTTATTGCAAACTTCATCCTTCTAACCATTACTCTTCCTTTCCACTAAAATTGAATAAATAAAAGTGGATATACTTACCAAAGCTCCGTTTCTTGGAAGAGTTCATATTAAAACTTTTTAAAATATATCCTAAGCAAGAAACCTGTGAGGGAGTTGGTTGGACCATTAGATGACCGAGGGGTTAAAGGGGCTCTTAGGGAAGATAAGGCCATTACAGAAAGACTGAATGAATTCTTTGCTTCTGTGTTTACTAATGAGAATGTAGGCGAGATACCAGTTCCAGAGACGGTTTTCAGGGGTGATGAGTCAGATGAACTGAACGAAATCACTGTGAACCTGGAAGATGTAGTAGGCTAGATTGACAAACTAAAGAGTATCAAATCACCTGGACCGGATGGTATGCATCCTAGGGTACTGAAGGAACTAAAAAATGAAATTTCTGATCTATTAGTTAAAATTTGTGACCTATCATTAAAATCATCCATTGTACCTGAACACTGGAGGGTGGCCAATGTAACCCCAATATTTAAAAAAGGCTCCAGGGGAGATCTGGATAACTATAGACCAGTGACCCTGACTTCAGTGCCGGGAAAAATAGTGGAAACTATTAAGATCAAAATGGTAGAGCTTATAGAAAGACATGGTTTAATGGAACATAGTCAACATGGATTTACCCAAGGGAAGTCTTGCCTAACAAATATGCTTCATTTTTTGAAGAGGTTAATAAACATGTGGATAAAGGTGAACCAGAAGATGTAGTGTATTTGGATTTTCAGAAGGCGTTTGACAAAGTCCCTCATGAGAGGCTTCTAAGAAAACTAAAAAGTCATGGGATAGGAAGCGATGTCCTTTCGTGGATTACAAACTGGTTAAAAGACAGGAAACAGAGAGTAGGATTAAATGGACAATTTTCTCAGTGGAAAAGGGTAAACAGTGGAGTGCCTCAGGGATCTGTACTTGGACCAGTGCTTTTCAATATATTTATAAATGATCTGGAAAGGAATACGACAAGTGAGGTCATCAAATTTGCAGATGATACAAAATTATTCAGAGTAGTTAAATCACAAGCAGAATGTGATACATTACAGGAGGACCTTGCAAGACTGGAAGACTGGGCATCCAAATGGCAGATGAAATTTAATGTGGACAAGTGCAAGGTGTTGTATATAGGGTTCCATATTAGGAGCTACCATCCAGGAAAAATATCTAGGCATCATAGTGGATAATACTTTAAAATCGTCAGCTCAGTGTGCTGAAGCAGTCAAAAAAGCAAACAGAATGTTAGGAATTATTAGGAAGGGAATGGTTAATAAAACGGAAAATGTCATAATACCTCTATATCGCTCCATGGTGAGACCGCACCTTGAATTCTGTGTATAATTCTGGTCGCCGTATCTCAAAAAAGATATAGTTGCGATGGAGAAGGTACAGAGAGGGCAACAAAAATGATAAAGGGGATGGAACAGCTCCCCTATGAGGAAAGGCTGAAGAGATTAGGGCTGTTCAGCTTGGCGAAGAGATGGCTGAGGGGGGATATGATAGAGATGTTTAAAATCATGAGAGGTCTAGAATGGGTAGATGTGAATCGGTTATTTACACTTTCGAATAATAGAAGGACTAGGGGGCATTCCATGAAGTTAGCAAGTTGTACATTTAAGACTAACCAGAAAAAATTATTTTTTACTCAACGCACAATAAAGCTCTGGAATGTGTTGCCAGAGGATGTGGTAAGTTCTTGGAGGAGAAGTCCATTAACTGCTATTACTCAAGTTTACTTAGAGAATAGCCACTGCTATTAATTGCATCACTAGCATGGGATCTTCTTAGTGTTTGGGTAATTGCCAGGTTCTTGTAGCCTGGTTTGGCCTCTGTTGGAAACAGGATGCTGGGCTTGATGGACCCTTGGTCTGACCCAGCATGGCAATTTCTTATGTTCTTATTTTTCATTTACCCTCCAACTTACCTGGAGATGAATTCCCTTTCTTTTAATTTTGCACCTCAACCGCTCCCAAACTTCCTGGGTAGCATTGATTATCTGGGTTTTCCCATCACACAAATGTAAACTATAGAGAGGTGGGATTGCAGGGGTCGGGTAAAAGCCACTCCTTGAGTAGATCCTGGGAAGGCAGCGATGTCCTCATATTACATCTAATAGTATCAGAAAACCCCATTTCATCAGCAGACATGGATATGAGCTCTTAGGTTGTGGTGTGGTGACACCGTCTAGTGGGCGATCTCAGTAGGCCCACGCTGACAGCTGGTAGATTAGCTCCCACTGGGACCAGGACCCGGGCTTCACCTATACCAGCCCTGTTCCCTGCAGGTTGAGCCCTTGGGTTCCAGGGGCTGGCAGGGCTTAGGCGAGGGTCCTGTAAGGAGCGGCCAGATGAGGTCAGGCAGCAGGCTGACATCCGGGTGGGCAGTGAGCAAGAAGTGTCGAGGTCCAGGCCAAGGTCGGGGCAGGCAGCAATCCAAGAGAGTAGTCAGAGTCTGAAGCCAGAGTCAAAACCAGAAGTCAGGCAGAGGCAGACAGACAAACAAGGCAGGAATCAGCAGGGCAAGGCAGGACAAGGCACAGGGAGACAGAAACTAGCAGGATAAGGAAGGACAAGGCATGGGAAGGCAAGACAAAGGAAACAACGAGCAAGGCAAACCACAGAAGACTGCAAGGACAACACGCACTGCAGGAGCAGGGAGACCTGTTGCTGAAGCATCTGTTGGGGGCACGGCTGGGGATTAAATATCTAGCCGCGCTGATATCATTGGAAGGCACTGCAGTCTCTTTCCTGCCACGGGGCTTTGAAGTTCCTGTGAGTGTGCACGCATGTGTCTAGGGGAAGCACAGTGCGCTCAGTTGGGAGAGTTATGGCGGCATCCTTGTGGCAAGGGAGATCCAGGAAATAGACCAGCTTATGGAATGGGCAGAAGGTCATCTGCAGATGATCTTGGCCTTTCACATTGCAGGAAAAGACAACGTAAGAGCAGACTTTCTCAGTAAGGAGAGTCTGGACCCAGGAGAGTAGGCGTTGTCCGCTGAGGCGTTTCATCTGATTGTGGCTTGCTGAGGCCTTCTGTTCCTAGACCTGCTGGCGACTTTTTGCAATGCAAAGGTTTGTCGATTCTACAGTCTCAGGGGAGATCCGTGGTCCCTGGGAATAGATGCTCTCATACAGGTCTGTCCGGAAGACAGATTGTTTTATGCCTTTCCTCCGTGGCCTTGCTGGGCAGGATAATTTGCAAGATCAAAAGCCACAGGGGGCTAGTACTCCTGGTGACGCCAGATGTCCATGGTATGCAGTTTTGCAAAGACTCCTGGTGGAGGCCCCCCCACCAGGAGTCAGTGTGTCAAATTTCTGAGCTGCAGGCTTTGTCTTGCCGGGAGCTGTTCCTTCGGGTGACTCCGGGGGTGTTACAGTTGCGTACTGTTCCATCCTTCTTGCCCAAGGTAGTCTCGGGCTCTCATTTGATTCAGTCCATCTCCTTGCCGTCCCTGGATAAGGTCAGGGATGCGGAGGACTATCACCTTTTGTGCTCCTTGGATATCAAAAGACTTGTCGTGTGATATCTGGAGGTTTCTGAAACTTTTCGAAAGACAGGTCGCCTGTTTGTTCTCCATGGAGGGAGAAAGCTGTTGCGACCGTCACTGCTTGACGTCTCCACTCCGCCCTCCTCTCCTCTTTGGCGACTCCCTCTTGCTCAAGTGGAAGGTTGGCCGCCTCGGCGTCTCTCTGCCGTCTTCCTCCGGCGTCCCTGGAGCGGCTCGACGCTGCGATCCACCATGATTTACAAGGGCCTAAGGGCACACGCGCAGGGCGTCCCCCTGAGATGACGTCATCAGTACCGGATATATAAGGTCTTAGAAATCGCTAACTAATCGAGTTAGCAAGGAGTTGAATAGGAGTTGGTTACGGACCAGTTTCGCTCTCTCCAAGCTACTCTGCCTCCTCGGACTTACCAGGGGTACCCGCTCCTCGGGGGCCTCACTCTCTCTTTGTTTTTCAGGTCACAGTCAGGAACCGGCACTCGCTCCTCAAGGGCCCATGTTCCCGGACTGGTTGCTGAATACTCTTTCTGCCTGGAAGTCATCGCTGCCTACTACACTAGTGAGTTATCTTCTCTCTCTCAGAGCTTTCCCTGGAACCAGATACTCGCTCCTCGAGGGCCCAACCTATTCCAACACCTGGACTACTTCTAGAGACTATTGTGTGAGTGTTACCATCAAGGCTCTGTTCCTGAACTCTGCATATCCTGCCTACTCACTATATTCAATTTTTCTACAGCTCAGTTATCCAGGATCGCTGTTCCAGTACCAGAGGGACTACAGCCCTGCCGGGCACTTCCAGCTCACTACTGCCACCTCTGGTGGTTCAATATACTGTTTAATAAAAGAACTAGTGTGTGTCTGTCTCCATTAGGGATGTGAATCGTTTTTGAATGATTAAAATTATCGTCAGATAATTTTAAAATCGTCCTAAATCGTTAGAGTGCACGATACAATACAAATGCCCCCGATTTATCGTCAGGGGCATTTGTATTGTATCGTTAAATAGGGCACGGGAATTATTTGGGGGAGGGCGGGAAAACTGGCACACCAAAACAACCCCTAAACCCACCCCGACCCTTTAAAACCAATTCCTTACCCTCCCCCACCCTCCCGAACCCCCCCAAAATGTTAAATTACCTGGTGGTCCAGTGGGGGGGGGTCCCGGCGCGATCTCCCACTCTCGGGCCATCGGTGCCATTTTGGCTGCCACTAATTAAAATGGCGCCGATGGCCCGATAAAAAAAACAAACCACCCGACCCTTTAAATTGACCCCCCTTAGCCTCCCCCACCCTCCCGACCCTTTTTTTTTAGGGAGGCCCGTGCCGCTAAAAAAAACAACCCACCTGACCCTTTAAATCGACCCCACCCTCCCAACCCCCCCCCCAAAACCTTTTAAAATTACCTGGTGGTCCAGGGGGGCCTCGGGGGGCCTCGGGGAGAGATCCAGGGGGGCCTCGGGGAGAGGAGAGATCCAGGGGGGCCTCGGGGAGAGATTTCTCGTTCCCAGGCATCAGCTGTTCTAAAAAAAAATGGCGCCGATGCCCCTTTGCCCTTACCATGTGACAGGGTATCCGTGCCATTGGCCGGCCCCTGTCACATGGTAGGAGCACTACCCCTATTATAGGGGCTGATGAGTAAAGATGGCCGGCGCCATCTTTAAAAATGGCGCCAGCCATCCAGTGCTCCTACCATGTGACAGGGGCCAGCCAATGGCACGGAGCTACTTTCTTCATAACTAATATTCTCTACCAGATAATAAAATAGTTTCCAGCCTTTGGTGTTTCTGGCTTGATTTCTGGTACAGATCCCTCTTCTCATTCTCTGTTTTTTTTAAAATTTATTTTCTTTTTCTCTCTGGTGTTCTCCCTCCTTTTCTGTTTGAGTTCTATCTCATCTTTCTTAGTCTTTCTTTCAGCAGCAGATATTTTAATACTTTCTCTTCCTTTTTCAATCCTTTTAAAAAAAAAACATAAACATAAAACATTGCCATGCTGGGTCAGACCAAGGGTCCAGCAAGCCCAGCATCCTGTTTCCAACAGTGGCCAATCCAGGAATCAAGTACCTGGTAAATAATCAAACAGTAAACAAATCCCATGCTACTAATGCCAGTAATAAACCGTGGCTATTTCCTAAGTCAGTTTGATTAATAGCAGTTTATGGACTTCTCTTCCAGGAACTTGTCCAAACCTTTTTCTAATCCAGCTATGCTAACTGCCTTAACCACAACCCCTGGCAATGAATTCCAGAGCTTAATTGTGTGTTGAGTGAAAAAGAATTATCTCTGATTGTTTTAAATGTGCTAGTTGCTAATCTCATAGAGTGACCCCTAGTCTTTGTATTATGTGAAAGAGTAAATAACCAATTCTCATTTCCCTGCAACCTTTTTATTCCTCATCTGGCTTGTGTATGGATCTTTATTTGAGGAGATGGCTGGAGGACAGGAAGCAGGAGGGTACAGGAGATCATGCTTGCCAATATTAGTGCACTTTTTGTGTTGAGATTTGTCATTGTAACCAGTCAGGAAGCATTATTCTGATTATATTTGTAACATACCTATGTAACTTCAGTAAATTAATAATACTGAAAGACTGGTGGTATGATTGTGATTATTTAAACAGCCAAGGCATAATTCAAATCCCAGGGATTCATAGAGAGGCTTTGACTACCAGGAAAAATCAATCAACCTATCTAGTTGCTTAAGTTGGCCTCTGATTAAATCCCTTCTATATGTGATGGCCTTGTGGGCTTAAATCGGGATCTGTATCATTTGCTGTTGCCTTATCCTCCCCTACCTTTATCTTCTTTTAAAAGACATTTTTTACCACTGTGTAAAAACTAAACAGTACAGAGGTTAACAAATATTTTTCATTACGTTAAAATATGTCTTCTGATATATGTCCCTGAGCTTGAGAACCAACATGGAGAAGGCAACTGACCCAAATCCTCTGCTATCTTAGCCTTCTGGCTATATGAACTTAAATGACTTACTGAACCTGACCTGGAGGAATTCCAAAGACACCTGGACAGCCGTTGAAGCTGGCGACACTCTGTGATGCCTAATTTTAGGGTCACATAAGCAGAAGGCAACGGTTGGAACTTTAGGCTATACTGTCACCATAGAAGCACCATTTTCAGGGGCATCTGTAAACACAGCCTAAGATATGATAATTGCCCTGACCAACAAGATTCTAACAGAACAAAGGACTACCTAAAGAGTGATGGTAAATGGGCCCCACCTTGGAGAAATAATCAAGGTAGTTTAAGGATAATCTTATCATGCTGTTGACATGACAACCTATGTAAATTATTCTCTGGGTAGTCAGGCACTCTTAGAATTTCTAACCTAGTACTATATTGTATAAAAGAAGGATCAGTTCATGTATACAATGAGATGCTGGTAGTCAGTTTGTAAGAAAAATGGCATCAGCATCTCCCAAGAATACTTATATTGATCAATAAAAAATTATACTTCCTACAAAATCTAAGTGTTCTTGTATCCCTGGATGTTGTGCTTCCCAGCCGCATACACTCCGCAGCCAAGCCTGCTCATCTCTCTCAACCATCCACAAGTGCAGGCTTCCCTTCCGCTGCCGGTCCCAGCCGTTCTCATTGCTCCCCTCTGTCCGCGACAGCTCCAGAAGAGTCACAGGCCTCTCAGCAGAGCTCCCGCCGGGGCTCCGAGTCCAGCATCTCCTCGGCCTCACCCCTAGGCGTACATGCAGCCAGCATCACAGCATTTAAAGGGCCAAGCACAGGAAACCAGGACCTGATGCTCCCTGATGACGTATCCTTCCCTCAGTATATAAGACAGGGCTCTGACCCGTGATCCCTGCCTTGGCAATCGGGTCGATCACGTTGTGATAGCAAGTTTGCCTTCCTGTTCCTGTGCCTTGTTCCTGTGCCTTGTTCCAGTATCTTGTTCCAGCGTCCTCCTGTTCCTTCGTCTCCCCAGGTAGTACCATTCGGACTGTCTTCTCAGTACTGACCTCTGCCTCTTTCTTTGACTACGTTTGACCGCTGCTGGGATTTGATCGTTGCCTGTTTCTCGACCACGTCTGAACACTGCCTGGAACTGACATCTGCCTGTCCACTGACCACGTCTGTTTGCTGCCTGGAACTGATCTCTGCCTGTCCACTGACCATGTCTGACCGCCGCCTGAAACCTGACCTTTGCCTGACTATACACGGACTGACCACTGGTATTGACCCCTGCTTTGGCTGACTACGCTATCCTTGATTATGGCCTTGATCCTTGCTCTCCATTCGGAGACTCTGTTCTGGCCTTCTCTGGCTCCTGAGCACCCTGATCTGAACATCGACCGCGCACCCTTGTTCGTGGTGGGCACACTCCTAACTTTATCTCTCGGAGATCCTCCGAGGCCCACCTAAGACCAGGCGGCCCAGGTAACCAAGGGCTCAATCTGAGGGAACCCTGGGTTGCTATTGGTGAAGCTCCAGTTAGCCTCTGTCTCCTCCTGTGCGCCGCCTCCTGGTGGCAGGCACTCTCTGGATCCGACCAGGGAGCCTACCAATCCTGCACCAGACCAAGGGTCCACCTCCTGGTGCATCACTGGATAGAAGCGTCATAAAGAATGGCTTGGCGCTTAACACTTCATGTTTTACCATCATAGAGTTTTGCAGTGTTTGTGTTCCAGAAATGCCATCATCTCAGAAAGCTTCATGTTCACGTAAGGGGTCTGAAGGATATCCCTGAAATATATTCCACACCCAACTCTTATCGTATAAATTCTTACCCTGTGGAAAGATTTTCCATTCCATGATGAAGTCCAAGAGTCAGAGGCTTCCCACAAGTAACCTGCCTGCTCTCCTATGAACAGAGAAGCTGCTTGTTCGGCAGTGGAAAGGCTGCCACAACACAACTAAGAAAGATGAATCTGGTGCCCTCTTTCATTGTCGACGTGAACCCAACCATTCCTACTGTATTTTATCAGCCTCTTTATTGAGATTGGACTCTTTTACAGCCTGAGCCCAAGCTACTACAAACACAGGGCTCCAAGGAAGGTCAAGAACCTGGGTCATATGTTTTACTGCTGTTTGCACAACTCTGAGATAATAATTTAGTTTTCTGGTGCCCTAGAAAACTGTTCAATATCAGTGCAAAAAAAAGGCCTTTTTTCAACAGCTATATTATTAAACCGATATTCACTAAGTGCTGGATCTATTTGTTATAGAAAATATAGGTAGTTCTGTGCAATAAACATTTTTTTTTCATATTTTGCTTTTTAGAACTTCAAAGTGTACATCAAAGCAGATTACAATCTAACAGGCCGATTCAGTAAAGTCTGCGGGAGGCACGCGCACAGGCCACTCACCTGTGCACGCGATGCAGTATTTAAATTAGACCCGGCGGTAGAAACGTGCAAAAGGAGGCGCTAGGGACACTAGCACGTCCCTAGCGCCTCCTTTTGGCCCGGAGCAGCGGCTGTCAGCGGGTTTGACAGCCGACGCTCAATTTTGCCGGCGTCGGTTCTCAAGCCCGCTGACAGCTATGGGCTTGGAAACCGGATGCCGGCAAAATTGAGCGTCCAATTTTCAACCCGACAGCTGCCGGCCGACTTCAAATTTTTTTTTTTTTTACTTTTTTTACCCTTCGGGACCTCCGACTTAATGTTGCCATGATATTAAGTCGGAGGGTGCACAGAAAAGCAGTGCTTGGCTGCACATTTTACTTTCTGAATCGCGCGGGCATACCTAATAGGGTCATCAACATGCATTTGCATGTTGAGGGCGCTATTAGGTTCGGTGGGTTGGACGCGCGTTTTCCGCCCCTTACTGAATAAGGGGTAAGGGAAAACGCGTGTCCAATGACAGGTTAACAGTGCGCTCCGTCGGAGCGCACTGTACTGTATCGGCCTGTAAGTTTGTACCTGAGGCAATGGAGGGTAAAGTGACTTGCCCAAGATCAAAAGGAGCAAGCAGCGGGCTACAACCCAAGGAAACCAATAAACATATGTTATATTCATGCAACCGAACAATCTTTAAACAGTTGCATTTTAAATTTGAATGATTGGTTTACCGTATTTTTTCAATGCCTTTATGGAACAGAAAACCCTTCATTAATCATGCTTAAATCTCTTCACAAGTATGTGAGGCAGTGCTCACCTCAGTAAGGGGGTAATTTTCAAAAGGAGTTATGCAAGTAAATGTAACTACTCTTGTAGCAATTTTCAAACGTCTACATACTCCTGCTTTTTCCATTTTCCTCGTCCTCTTCCTGTGTTCTCGCCTTTCACGATTTACCACCTCTTTCTCTTGCACTCTCTCCTCCATTCCTCTTACCCTTCCTCCTACATTATCTTCCAGAATTCCCATCCCAATCAAGGATCCTCTCCTCCTCCATCTTCTGCCATTCTTTGTCCTATCTCTCTCCCTTTATCTTCCTCTTCCTCTTCTCTCTCTCCCCCTTTGCTGTCTTCTTACCCTTGCTATCTCCTAACTTGCCTCTCTCTTCTCATCCTTACTCTTTGCCCCCCATCTTTTGATCCCCCCACTCACATACACACTCTTGCCCTCCTCCTTCTCTTGCTGTCTCCTCTCACTGCTCCCACACAGTCATTCACTCATCTCCTTTATCCCCTTGGTCAGTGAAGTCACTGTGAGGACTGGAGGGAAACCTCCCGCCCCCACACACACCAGGGAAAGCATTTCCTGAGTAAAGCTCCTCTCGCTGCTGATTGGCTCATTATTTAAGCTAGAGTCAATCAGATGGGAGAGGCGAGCAAATAACTGCAGGCTAAGTGGCTTCAACCGACTGACTCCTGCCTGCCTCCCCTGCGTCCTAGTGAGTCTCCTCCTCCTATGCTTGAGAAAAAGACAGCCTCATCAGGCAGGGAGGATGTTTAAGACCTGGATATCCTGAGTGCTCTCCCGGAGACTCAGAATTGAGTCTCCGGGTCAAATCCAGAGAGTTCCCAGGTATGGTGATTTAAGAAAAGGGCTTAAAATGGTCATAATGGCATCGGATGTGAATCTTGAATAGACTGCAATGGACAGAAATTGCTCAATAGTAGGCCCACGAGGAGTAAGCTGCAGTAGGCTAAGTGGGAGGTGATGAGAAAGCGGATAAGGGTTCTAATAGTTTCTTCAAAGAGGAAGGGATGAATTTTGGAGACATTGTAGAGAAAGGAATTACTTTTTTTTTTAAGCAGTTTTTGTAGATATGGACAGAAAAGGAAAAAGAGAAGCCAAAGAGGACTCCAAGGCTGTGTTGCAAGGGAACAGGGAGGAGAGTTGTTGCTTGTGCCAGCCACAGCAGGCCCGCGGCCAGGCCCTCTTACCCTCTGCTGCCGAATCCAGCGTCTGGCTCCATGTCTCTCGCGGCGGTAGGCCGCCGGCTCCATCCTTGGGCCACCCCCGGTGCTCCTGATACTGCGACAAGCTCCTGTGTTCCGCGGCGGTCCTCTCCACGTGGCCTGCAGAGAGACACCGCCGTTCAGTGCGACACCCCTCCCTAAGTGTGCACGCACGCATGCGTCACTGTTATTTTTAAAGGGCCCGCGGTTCCGGATGATGATGTCGCTGAAGCTCCGATATATAAAGCCGGGCTCAGCTCCTGTTACTTGCCTTTGCAACAACCTTTGCTGGTTGTGTACTTCATTGCCTCCTGGTGATTCCTCCATGTTCCTGGTTCCTGTTTTCTTCGAGTTCCTGTTCCTGGTTGTCTTCTCATTTCCTGCTACCCAACTTCATATATGGACTGATCTCCTTCTTGTTTCTACTTCTACTTCGCCCGATTACGCTATTGATCTTCTCCTGGACCTGACCTCTGCTTCGCCCAACTACGCTATTCATCTTCTCCTGGATCCGACCTCTGCTTCGCCCAACTACACTATTCATCTTCTCCTGGACCCGATCTCTGCTTTGCCCAACCACACCATTGATCTTCTCCTGGACCCGACCTCTGCTTTGTCAGACCATGCTATTATCTTCTCCAAGTCCAGACCTCCGCTTTGCCTGACCACGCTATTGATCATCTCCTAGTCCTGCCCTCAGCCTTGTCTTGCCACTGCTCTATGATTGCCGCCAGCCCTGACTCCAGCTTGTTCTACGACGCTTCTACTGTCTACATCCTAGACTTGGCCTTTCAGGCTTCGGCCTGTTCTTGCTCGGGCACCCCCTGTCAGACTTTGGTTTCTATTGGCACCCGGGTCTCCGGGACTCCACCTCATCCAGTACAGACTCTCAGTTCAGCTGTTGCTGCCTCTGGGCTGACCGCACCATCCTTTCTCTGATGACTACATATGGAGGCCCACCTAAGTCCAGCCGGCCCCGGTACCCAAAGGCTCAACTCGTGGGGAACAAGGGCTGGTATTGGTGAAGCTCCAGCCGGCCTCTGTCAGTCAGCCCACTCCGCCTGCCGATGGTGGGGACCCGTAGGATCCCTCCTACGGGTAGCGTCAACCCCACCTCGGCCCAAAGGTTGCAAAGGCCATGGACTCAGCGGAGCCGTCTGCCTTCCAGCCTATCCCTGGCCTGGCTTCAAAGGTACAAGAACAGCAACGATTCTCGAGAATTGCCCTCCTCCATCGAGCGTCTGCACACCTGGCTTGATGCCCAATCTGGTAATCCAGTTCCAGTACTGGGTTCCTCCCACCAACAGCCATCTCCCTCGACCTCCAGGGCCTTGCTGGCTCTACCAGCTCCGCCTTGCTTCAATGGTGACTCCAAGCACTGCAGAGGGTTTATCAACCAATGCTACATGCAGTTCGCTCTGCAGCCCTCAATCTTCTAAGATGAACTTACAAAGGTCACCTTTATCCTGTTTCGTCTAGAGGGAAAGGCATTGGCCTGGTCTTCACCCTTATGGGAGCATTTGGATTCGCTCCTACAAGAACTATCTTGATTTGTAGCCGTATTTCGGCGGACCTTTGATGACCCAGGGTGGCATGCTGTGGCAAGTGCTAATCTGCTTCACCTTTGTCAAGGCCAAAGGAGCCTGTTTGACTTCACAATTGAATTTCGGACCTTAGCTACCGAGCTCTCCTGGTACGAAGACTGCCTATGAGCTATCTACCTGGATGGACTATCCCCGCAGCTGAAGGATGAGTTGGCAGCCCATACTTGAGGATCTTATCGATCTGACAGGCCGAATTGACCATTGTCTCCAAGAGCACCAACGAGAGAATCGGATGCCCAGAAGGTCCACTCAGGTATGCTCCCGCTCACCACCGTCCACCAGTTCTGCCACCGGTAGGGTCCCTCTTGTGGTTAAAGCAGAAGAACCCATGCAGTTGGGCCGTGGGCAGCTGTCCCCTGAAGAGCGCCTCTGGCGGAGACAATCAGGCTTATGTTTGTATTGTGGAGCACCTGGCCACCATCTACAGACTTGTCCAGTCTGTCTGGGAAACTTCCTGGCCTAGGTTCAGTAGGAGTCCTGAACTTGAGCGCAACCTCACCGGCCCCATAACTGTCCTTACCAGTTACTCTGACCTTGGATTCCAGGTCCTTCCCAGTCCTTGCTCTGGTGGATTCCGGAGCAGGCTGAAATTTTATTCTCCAGGATCTAGTTCAGCTATTGGGTATTGATACCCATCCCTTGAAAACCTCCTTGTGTATTGCATCGATTTATGATGAGCCATTACCTGGCCGAATCTCTTTGACTACTGAGCCAGTTCATCTCCTCACTGGTGCCCTCCATGTTGAAGAAATTGAACTCCTCATTCTGGAAAAATCAATTCACCCGGTAGTCCTGGGACTACCTTGGCTCCAATGTCATTCCCCCAGTTTGACTGGGGGCCGCTCTAGCTGGTGGAGTGGAGTCCCACCTGCCACCAGACTTGCTTACAAAAGGTGGTACCATCTCCAACAGTTCCATTGGCTATCACCTCTTCAGGCATTCCAGCTCCTTACACAGACTTTGAAGATGTCTTCTCAAAGCAGAAGGCAGATATCCTGCCACCTCTTCGGAGGTTTGATTGTCTCATTGAACTCTTGCCTGGAACTACGCCTCCTCGAGGGCGGACTTACCCTCTGTCTCTACCAGAGACCAAAGCTATGACAGAGTATATCCGAGAGAACCTTGCTAAAGGGTTCATTCGACCATCAACGTCTCCTGCCGGAGCAGGATTTTTCTTTATCACGAAGAAAGATGGATCCTAAGGCCGTGTATCCATTACTGTGGCTTGAATACCATCACTCGTAAAGACAAGTATGCATTGCTCTTGATCTCAGAACTGTTCGATCGGTTACAAAGAGCCTCCATCTTTACCAAATTGGATCTATGCGGGGCCTAAAACTTGGTACGTATCTGCCCCGAAGATATCTGGAAAACGGCCTTTAACACTAGAGATGGGCATTATGAATACCGAGGGATGCCCTTCAGCCTTTGTAATGCTCCAGCAGTATTTCAACGGATGATTATTGAGATCTTCAGAGACCTACTGTATGTCAAGGTTGTAGCATATTTTGACGACATCCTTGCCTTTTCTAAGGATCTTGCTACGCACCGTGCAGATGTGCGCACGGTCCTTCAATGTCTTTGTGAGAATTATCTCTTTGCAAAATTGGATAAATGCCTTTTTAAAAAGTCCAATTTGCCCTTCCTGGAGTATATAATCTCGTAATAAGGATTCTCTATGGATCCTGAAATTCAAGATTGGCCTCGGCCCAGAGGCCTCAAAGCGTTGCAACGATTCCTTGGATTCACAAACTATTACTGCCATTTCATCTCCCATTATTCGACTTTGGCAGCTCCTCTCACTGCGTTGACCCGTAAGGGCCAAGATACCCGGAACTGGACTCCAGAAGCCGTTACAGCTTTCCAGCGCCTCAAAGAGGCCTTCCTTGCCAGACCCTCCCTTCATCATCCAGACCCTAACCACCCCTTTCTGGTCAAAGTGGACGCCTCTGCTATTGGGGCCGTGGTGGTTCTGAGCCAACATTCAACAGCTGGATCTTTGGTTCCATATTCGTTCTACTCTCACAAGTTCTCCCCTGCAGAACAAAACTATAGTATTGGAGACCGAGAGCTACTTGCTATTAAATTGGTTGTGGAGGAATGGTGCCCCTGGTTAGAGGGCGTTCAGCACAAATTCATAATATTCACAGATCTTAAGAACCTTGAACACTTGAGTCATGCCCAGCGTCTTAATGCCCATCAAGCCCGATGGGCTTTGTTCTTCTCTAGGTTCAACTTTGAACTTCACTATCATCCAGCGGGAAAGAATCTTCAGGCAGATGCACTGTCCCGTTCCTTCGAACCCAAAAATATTCCCGAAGAACCCGGTCATATCATTGACCCAGCTTGTATCTGCTTGTCTGCAACTCACCTAATCCCAGCTGGGAAGGCTGTTGTGCCCCGTCGCCTCCATGAAAGAGTTCTTTGATGGGCACACGATTCCAAGTTTGCTGGCCACCCAGGGTGAGCATGAACTCTGGCCTTGCTCCAGAGGTTCTTTTGGTGGCCCACTATGGTTTCTGATACTAGAGAGTATGTCGATTCCTGCAATATCTGCGCTCAACAGAAACCCCTGGTCGGTCGACCATGGGGTTTGCTCCAACCCAGCTCCCGAGGAACCGTGGACGTACGTCTCCACGGATTTCATTGTGGACTTTCCACCATCCAAGGGTCATACGGTCATATGGGTTACCATTGATAGGTTTTCAAAAATGGCCCATTTTGTTCCTTACCAGGCCCAGCTTCTGCTCCAGAAGTGGCACGCCTATTCTTCCTCCACATATTTCGGCTGCACGGCTTACCAAAGGACATCGTGTCAGACAGAGGACCACAGTTTGTCGCACGGTACTGGCGCGCTGTCTGCAATACGTTTGGCATTAACATCAGCTTAACCACAGCTTACCATCCACAGGCCAACGGACAAGCTAAGCGAATGAATCGCTCCTTAAAGTCCTTCCTTCGTGCCTATATAAACAATTGTCAAGACAACTGGTCCGAACGCCTTCCTTGGGCGGAGTTCTCCCACAACTCCCACATTGCCACTGCCACAGGTACATTGCTTTTTTCCATCATTTATGGTAAGCATCCTAGACCACCACTACCCATACTGCTATCAGTACCTTCTCCTGCTGCGCAAGCTACTGCAGATACCCTCAAGGCACCCTGGAATCAGACGAATCTTTGCCTACGCCAAGCCGTATCCCGGGCCAAGAAGTCTGTGGATCTTCATCGTCGCTCTGCTCCCGAGTTCCTCCCTGGCCAGAAAGTCTGGTTGAGTACACGGTACATTCGGCTTAAGATACTTTCCCAAAGGTTTGCACCAAGATACATCGGGTCATTTCCAGTCATTCATCATGTTGGACCTGTTACGTACCAGCTTCGGCTGCCACCAACTTTGGGAATTCACAATACGTTCCATGTGTCACTTCTGAAGCCAGTAATCCTATCCTGGCCTTCACGTAAAGTTCCTGAACCATCTCAGCTAGTTGCGGAGTCCAACACTACTTACAAGGTCCATGAAGTTCTAGATGTTCGCCTTAGGGCCACCGGTGGGAATACCTCCTTTCCTGGAAGGATTACGGCCCAGAAGAAAATTTGTGGGAACCAGCTCATAACATCCTGGATAAAAACTTCCTCCTCCAGTTTCATCGTGCCCATCCGGGCAAACCCAGACCTCCAAGGGGGGGGGGCGTAAGGGGGGGTTACTGTTGCGTGTGCCGGCTGTGGCAGGCCCACAGCCAGGCCCTCTTACCCTCTGCTGCCGAATCCAGTGTCTGGCTCCATGTCCCTCGTGGCGGTAGGCTGCCAGCTCCATCCTCGGGCCACCCCCCAGTGCTCCTGAAACTGCGACAAGTTCCTGTGTTCCACGGAGAGACGTTGCCATTCAGCGCTGCACCCCTCCCTAGGCGAGCGCTCATCACTGTTACTTATAAAGGGCCCGCGGCGGGAACTTAGCTGCTGCCCCAGATGATGACTTCGCTGAAGCTCCAGTATATAAGGCCTGAACCTGTTAATTGCCTTTGCAACAGGTCTCCACCCTGGTTGTGTACTTCGTTGCTTCCTGGTGATTCCTCCGTGTTCCTGTTTCCTTCGAGTTCCTGTTCCTGGTTGTCTTCTCCGTTCCTGCGTTCCTACTACCCAACTTCCTATACGGACTGATCTCCTTCTGGATTCGACCTCTGCTTCGCCAGACTACGCTATTGATCTTTTCCTGGACCTGACCTCTGCTTTGTCTGACTACGCTATTGATCTTCTCCTGGACCCGATCTCTGCATCACCCGACCACACCATTGATCTTCTCCTGGACCCGACCTCTGCTTTGCCCGACCACACCATTGATCTCCTGGACCCAACCTCTGCTTTGCCCGACTACGCTATTGATCTTCTCTTAGTCCAGATCTCCGCTTTGCCTGACCACGCTACTGATCATCTCCTAGTCCAGACCTTCGCTTTGCCTGACCACGCTATTGATCATCTCCTAGTCCTGACTTCAGCCTAGCCTTGGCACCGCTCTACGATTGCTGCCAGCCCTGACTCCAGCTTTTTCCTTGACACCTCTACTGTCTACGTCCTGGACTTGGTCTTTCAGGCTTCAGCCTGTTCTTGCTCGGGTGCCCCCTGTCAGACTTTGGTTTCTATTGGCACCCGGCTCTCCGGGACTCGGCCTCATCCAGTACAGACTCTCCAGTTCAGCTGTTGCTGCCTCTGGGCTGACCGCGCCATCCTTTTTCTGACGACTACATATGGAGGCCCACCTAAGTCCAGCCGGCCCCGGTACCCAAAGGCTCAACCCGCGGGGAACGAGGGCTGGTATTGGTGAAGCTCCAGCCGGCCTCTGTCAGTCAGCCCACTCCACCTGCCGATGGTGGGGACCCGTAGGATTCCTCCTACAGGTAGCGTCAACCCCATCTCGGCCCAAGGGTCAGCTTGGAGAAGAGACGGCTGAGGGGGGATATGATAGAGGTCTTTAAGATCATGAGAGGTCTTGAATGAGTAGATGTGACTCGGTTATTTACACTTTCGAATAATAGAAGGACTAGGGGGCATTCCATGAAGTTAGCAAGTAGCACATTTAAAGACTAATCGGAGAAAATTCTTTTTCACTCAACGCACAATAAAGCTCTGGAATTTGTTGCCAGAGGATGTGGTTAGTGCAGTTAGTGTAGCTGGGTTCAAAAAAGGTTTGGATAAGTTCTTGGAGGAGAAGTCCATTAACAGCTATTAATCAAGTTTACTTACGGAATAGCCACTGCTATTCATTGCATCAGAAGCATGAGATCTTCTTAGTGTTTGGATAATTGTCAGGTTCTTGTAGCCTGGTTTGGTCTCTGTTGGAAACAGAATGCTGGGCTTGATGGACCCTTGGTCTGACCCAGCATGGCAATTTCTTATGTTCTTATGTTCCTGTGCAACAATATTAAGCCATTCACGGTGATCGAAAAATGAGGAAGGGGAAAATAGTCTTTGGGGGATCAGGCGGGGAATGAGAAGTTCTCTTTTGTCCAAGATGAGTTTAAGGTGATGATGTGACGTCCAGGCAGCAATGTCAGACAAGCAGGCTGAGATCTGCAATTTAATTCTTATTGGGAGTTCTGGTTCCTAGAGGTAGATTTGAGAGTAATTCAGCACAAAAATCATACTGGAATCTCTGGGAGGACTTCAGATTACTAAGTGAAAGGGAGTAGAGAGTGAGAGAGATGATTCAAGACAGAGACTTGAGGCAACACCAACTGATAACAGGATAACGTTGGAAGAGAAGCCTCCACTGTCTCATTTCACAAAAACATCAATTTTCAAGAAGAAGATGCAAGGAGAAGAAGTGGATGTTAGGCTGTTTCAAGGCAGTCTGAATCAGTGCTGGCTACCTAAAATCCTTCCCCTCTTTTTCTTTGATACTGAGGCTGTGAGTCAGGATGCCTTGAAAAATCTATACATAACAATTTATGAATATGGCAAGCTGACATAAGTTTTAATAACATTGTGCATGTTTTTTAGATGACTATACATAAATATGTGATAGAATATTCAAGAGAAATGAAAAAAAAAACAGAGGGCAAATGTAAAAATTGACTAAGAAAGTTACTTTAGTATGCAGACAGTAGACTGAAAAGTGATTCTCTTGATTTTTAAAGTTCAGGTATAGTCTGTCATCCAATCTAATGTCATATCCTTTCAGTATAAACACATTCTTTAACTGCAAAACATATCAGTAGGGAGCCTGCCCCTTGGCCCAGTTCTATGGTGCAAGGTACCTGGCTTTGAATGCCCTGTCCATCCGCACTGGTTGAGCCCGGGTGTAGCCACAGAGGTGACGAGCTCAAGCTTAGGGAGGGAAACAAACTTTTAGTGACTAACTGACAGCACCGAGGACATATTCAGAGGAGGCACTTGTCTGGCCCTCAGCGGTAACCAGTGTTGCCTGGGCATGATGTCTGGGGGAGGGAAATTTAAATATGGAGTGCATAACAAGGAAAAGACAAAAATAAATAAATAAATAAATAAATGGTCAGTACAAGGGTGTACTAAGAGCAAAATGAGTGTCTAAAACACTCGGAAGAAGGCTGAACATAATGGACAGATGTCTATATTCATTTGAAAAAGTTTCTTAATTATATTTATTTATTTAACAGTTTTCTATACCGACCTTCATAGTAAATAACCATATCGGATCGGTTTACAATTAACAAGAATAAAAAACTGGGGTAACTATTCAAGTAAACGAAAGATAAACAGTAAGTAGGAATGAGTCAAAAGTTACAATCAACAGGGAAGAGAACTTGGAAGCTTGCAACAAGCTGGAAAGAAGATAAGGCAGGAAATAAATATGAAGTGATGCCATAGGGCGTACGGGTTAAAGCTTAATGGTGCTTTAACCTGGGAGAGTCAGAGTCCATTCGTGAGTATAATCATCATAACGGGTAAGCGTGAAGGACAACTAGTGATTGTCTGGTGGGTCGGTGAAGGCTTTGTGAAAGAGCCAGGTTTTAAGTCTTTTTCTAAAAGTTAATAGGCAAGGCTCCACTCTGAGACTTGAAGGGATGCCATATGATTCCTGGCATCAATGATACTATTTCTAGGTTTCTGAGTAAAGGAACAGATGGTCACAGATCTATATTATGCTTTGTTTTCAATATTCTAAAAAAAGGACGTCCTCGTAATATAACAATTTTATTTTAATGATATCTTAGGTTTAAAGCTACAGTGACCTCTCTACAGGCTGCACAGCACATCGTCAATTACTGTGCTGCAACAGATGGATCGATATAAATGGCAGCAGTTATCTTATGAATAGTGGTGGCTCATCCAAGCAATAAAGATGTAACAATTAATAGGTGAGCAGTGGCTGTGTTCCAGCATGAAACACAATCTGAACTTTTGTTTTGTTTTTATGACGTTGTTGCCCAGGTAGAGAGTCCATCAAGCTAGGTTGAGAGAACATTGCCCAAATCTCACCTTGGAGTGAGTTCCTCAATCCGAAGGCCATCAAATCTTCACAAGAGACCACTGTTCTGTTCGTACGTCTCATGTTGAATGTGAAAGTGGCCCCCAACCCCCTACACTCATACCTAATCCCCACCTCGAGTTACAAGGTGGGCCTCCCATAGGGATACAAATACCTGTCTAGGGAAGAGGCACTATCTATCTCTCTCTCTCTCTCTCATACTGGGTTAATAGCACAACTTGCGCTAAGAGCGTGTTGCATAGCTGTTATCGCAATTTGCGATACACATGCTTATTAGCATAAGGTAACACCCCTTTTTGGTATCCCGTGCGATATTGGAAAATGAGGCCCTAAGTCTGGCCAGTAGGTGCTGCCACTGTATGGTGATTAAGACTCCCTCCAGCCCCCAGGGACTGCGAACGCCGCCTCTACAGTATCCCAAACTCCTGGAAGCCCTGACCCAGAACTCACTCCCAGGTCTTCTGCATGGTGGTGCACAACACTGACGCTGCTCAACTACAGTCCGCCTCGAGTATTTATGCATAACGGTGACCGATCAGAGAAAAGCAACTTATGGGTGACCAGCGACAGAATACCAGCACCAAACAAGCTGAAAAGTGAACATCCGTTCAGCAGAGGATAAGCACAGTAAAAGTGGAAGATTGCAGATTAAGTTATGAAAGGAATCCCAGTGTCACCATCAATGGAGTGGGGTCACTGATAAAGACAAATCAATGAAAATAATCCTGTGATCAGTGCACAGTACTTTAAATATGATTATACTACTTCCATCTACTCTAGTAGCTTCTGCAGAGCTCATTTTTTAGGCTAGAGCAGAGCCCAATGCAGTAATGAAATGTGGAAGCTTTCATATGGGAACAAAGGTTGCACTCAGGAATCAAATCTCGGTCTCCTATATAGCAGTGCAGAGGGGTGAGCACTGAGCTAATTCTCAGCCATGCCTCTGCCATCCTAATTTCTGTGTTGCCATCTTCCTCTTGCTCAGTCAAGAAATGTATGAAATTACATACGATGCACTGCATAAGAGCTGTTTCATAAGGGCTGCAATAACTGTTTGAAGAGTTAGTAAGCATTTTAGACACAGACAAGATAGGATGGAATAGGGGATTTTAAAAATCAGCTGGCATTATATGAAGGAAGAGTGTGGGACCGGACTTCCTTCCCAATGACATGCAGCCACGCCCCTCCCAGTTACAGGAGCAGAGGGGCATGATTCCCATTTAAGGGGCAGGAGAGGCCCCAGAGGGGGCGAGGGCAGCCCCTCAGACAAGGTTTGCCCCCACCCCCCTCCAGATGCCTTCCCAAGCTGGCTGGTCCACTGAGTGAAAGGAAAGGGATTTGGTGCTTGCCCACCTTGAAATTCACTGTGCCCCCCTCTATGTACTCCATGTAATAATTTCTGGAGCTCCTGCTCCAGGCGGGACTTATAAATATCAAACTGGACCCCCAATGTCAGGGAACACAGACATGTTCCCACTGGCTTGCATTTATTGTTGATGAACAATAGCTGCAGGTGTTTATCAAAGAACAACAAAATACAGTCTATGGTACAGTCATCGTTTCTATTTGTGCTGAATAGAAGAGAGACCTTTTCGTTCCCAGCTCCTCAGAAAGTACCAGTCTCTCAGTGAGCGTTCTGAATTGAGCCTTCAAAGTCACAGGGGAAATAATTTTGCTGGGTGCAAAAAAGACTATTTCTGTGCCTAACTCAGGTCTCTAGACCCAAAAGTGTGTTACTGTCTGGCAACCATTTCAAAACTCGTGGGTTGTCTGCTTTGTCCCATTAGATTATGTACACTGACCCTTCAGGCATGCCAATGCTCAGATGCCTTCTATTTACAGTTAGGTACAATACACTGAGGGTAAAGTATACACTAAGTTCTCTCTATATATAATCACATCAAAATAAGAGAACTCATGAATTCATATACATTCAATTACTGCAATGTTATTGTTTATTCATAAGATCACATATAAAAACAATCCTATCTAGACATTAAATGCTCTCTAGCACAAACATCCATTCATACCCCAACCATTCACTCATATACATTAAAATTTCACATCATATAATGCACCATCCCCAAGTGATAATTTGAATTATACTGGAAATACAATGTATATAATCCACTTTAACATTTAAATATGTTTTTAGAACACCACAAACATTTTCAACTCTTTAAAATCTTGTCATAGCGTATTCCCACAATGAATGCTTTTACATTCCGGTATTCAAAATCAAAAGTCGGCATCATCCACTGGACCTATCCAACAAGGACTCCTTGTTTCACCAGTGCCATCCGGGCTCATCAGGGAAACTCTCGCCAACAATCTGTTTCTTTCTGCGCTATACGCTTTTCACAGCCTGGTAACTTCAACCACCATTTTTTTAACACATCATCTTTAATTCAACCAATTTTTCAAATTGCTGGAAAAGACAACTTCACATCCAATACATCATTCCGCTATTCCCGGTAGCCAACAGCTTCACCCGGAAATGACGACACCACGTTCAAAATGACATCATCATTGATGCCGACTTTTGATTTTGAATACCGGAATGTAAAAGCATTCATTGTGGGAATACGCTCTGACAAGATTTTAAAGAGTTGAAAATGTTTGTGGTGTTCTAAAAACATATTTAAATGTTAAAGTGGATTATATACATTGTATTTCCAGTATAATTCAAATTATCACTTGGGGATGGTGCATTATATGATGTGAAATTTTAATGTATATGAGTGAATGGTTGGGGTATGAATGGATGTTTGTGCTAGAGAGCATTTAATGTCTAGATAGGATTGTTTTTATATGTGATCTTATGAATAAACAATAACATTGCAGTAATTGAATGTATATGAATTCATGAGTCCTCTTATTTTGATGTGATTCTATTTACAGTTACCATTCGAGGGTCCTGCCGGAAAGATAGGGTGGTGGTGATTCCAGGATCTCTGAACACCCTCCACAGGCACTCTTTCTGCTGGTGGCTCTCACCTCCCTCCAGAAGTCTCTCGAAAAATTGGTGGGATCCTAGGACACGCTGCCACACTTCCAGCAAGGGTGGCAGTGCCTAGCTAGGGTAATAGATTTAACTAAGGCAAAGGGACTTTACAAACATGATATTATTGTATGTGGGAGATCTGCTGAGCTACTTTTATCATACCCAGCATGGCCTGTAATCTACCATTATGTCAAATAAAGATGAACAGGTCTATTTCTCCATGGCCAAAATAATTTTATAGGGAGTTTTGCAATAAAATGTTTATACCAGAATAATATATTCTTCATTCATGTGTGCCTAAGCAAACCTTATGCCTATGCATCTGTGCCCATAATTTTCCCTGCTCTTGCTCTGTCAAGCAGACCAGTGATTTAGCACAAGTTGTGCTACATCCTAAACAATCATTTTAGTCTGTTGTGTTCGTGGACCCTTAGGCCGAAGCAGGGTTGACGTGCCCTGCAGGTCCCCAGCATTGGTAGGGGGACCCGGGCGAGGCAGAGGCCCAGCTGGAGCTTTGCCTTTACCAGCCCACATTCCCTTCGGGTTGAGCCTTTGGGTGTCAGGACCAGCAGGTCTTAGGTGGGGGCCTCTACCGATGGTGGAGAAATCCGTCAAGGTAGCTGGATTGGAATAGACTTTGGTGCCAAAAAAAGCAGAATATAAAAAACAAAAAAAAATAAAAATTCAGATAAATAAGTCAGGTATATCCGGTGGCAGGCAACGATCAATGGCAGGCTGCAGTCAAGCATATCCAGAGGCGGGCAGTGGTCAATGGCAGGTATGCATCCAAATGGAAGAGCAGGACAAATAGGTAGGGCAAGAGGGCAAGGAGAACAGGCAGATAGCAAGGGAGATGAAGAAGAGCTGAAAAAGTGAAGACAAGGATCTTGGAACTGAAAAGAAGGCCCACTGGAGCACCACACACTACTACAGAAGTAGGGAAAGCAGTTACTGAGGCAGCGTGGAAGAGAGAACGAAGGCCTTTTATAGGCCTGAACCTATGAGGTCATCAATGGGCACTGCAGGGGATTTCCCGCCGCGGGCCCTTTAAGAATCGTGACATCAGGCACACAGACGCCTGGGAGAAGCCTGGCTGGTAGGTGGCAGCGTCCTGCCACTGTGTGCATCAGCGGCATATTGCTTCATCGAAGTGTGGTGTCCTACCGCGTAAGTGAGTGAGGGAGCTCGAAAGAATCAAGAACGGACGGAGGTGGCCCGAACAAGGGACTGAGTTCAGCGGTTCATGGGAGAAACCTGCGGACCACCAAACCTAACATAGTTTGTTTTGTATCTCTACTCATATCTGGTTATGCCCCTCCCTCTTGCTCAGTGTTCTGTGAAAATTGTAAAGCAACTGTTTTTGTTATAATTTTAATTGTAATCTACCCTGAGATTGCCCTGGTAAAAGGCAGAATATCAAATATTTCTTAAATAATAACAATTTCTTATACTCGGTACAGCTGTAATATTTTTTAGATTGTTCCTATTGCTGAAGGGGACTCATAAATCGGGACTAAACGCCAAGCGCAGTGTTCCTTCATGTTTTCAAAGCACAGTTCCACCATTTTGTAATTTTTTGTAACAAAACGTCTAAACGCATGTTTATATGCGCACTCATGTTACTTTCCTTCACCATGCATTCTGAAGCATGCATGTTTCGGAGCCTGCCTTGGGTGCTTCTCGTATGCCTCTGTTTCAGTATCTGTCTCAAACATCCCATCTTCTCATCAGCTGTAAAACTGGAAAAGACACAATGGCTTTTATTGGTGCACCAAGCAGCCATTCAGCAATGTAAACAATATAAAAGATATTATTTATTTAATTTATTATTTTTATATACTGACATTCGATCAGAGATATCACATCAGTTTACATGCAGGTCCTGTAGGTATTTCCCTATCCCCAGAGGGCTTACAATCTAAGTTTTGTTCCTGAGGCAATGGAGGGTAAAGTGACTTGCCCAAGGTCACAAGGAGCAACCATGAGACTTGAACCCTGGTCTCCTGGTTCGTAGCCACTGCTCTATACTGAGTATAAGAAATAGACCAGTGAATCTTTATTTCATATTTTGATCATTTTCACTTGGTGCTGGGAAACTTGTGGATTGTGTATTTGTGATTTATCTACCATTTAAAATGCAGTCCTTGTGGCTTTTACCACCTTCTGAGGGCTACCTTGACAAGTCTGTTATTATCAATTTAATTAACAGATTTCTTGACCATCTTTTCAACAATTGCCCAAAGTGGTTTACAGAATACAAACGGACGCATCAGTATAAATACATCGGATTAAAACAGAGACGTAAATGAAAACAAATACCACAACCTATATCCATCATCCAGTTATCATTACTAATTGTCAGTAGTGCATCCAAGTGTGCATTGTAATGCGGAGGGCATAACCTTCTATACTCACGTTAGAAAATGCCCTATATCTGTCATGTACTCCTTGTAATCTTGGGCAAATCACTATTAGGTACACACTGGGACGGTAATGTTCAAACCGGCACACAGACGCTCTTTGGCACGTGTGCATCGGAACGCACCCAGATACTCAGACCTTTTATTACTTGTGCACGTTATAAAATAGCCTGACCACGCACATAGGTGCACCAGTTTTAAGTGAGTGCACGCCTATGCACATAAATCTCGCTTCTACCATGTAAGTCAGAGAATTTTAAAAGGAGTGTGCATCCACGCTATTGCCAGTCTCTCCAGTTTGTCTACCAGTTTGTCCAGTTACCAGGTAGGTCTTCCAAACTCCCCTGGTTTTAATCTACATTCCCCCCCCCCCCCCCCCCGAGAAATGACCCTTTCTTTTTATTTTTTAACTTACACCTCATCCCTAGCAGAAGTAAACCTATGCGCCAGGGGATCTGCGTGCGTGCCCAGGCACATGCATTTTCACGCACGTTAGCCACGCTCCAAAACTCCCATGTCATGCCCAGCCGCGCCCCTTTTTTAAACTTTTGAGGTGTGCGTGCAGTGGGAGATAAGTGCGCCTCTGGGCGGCTTTTTTAATTTGGCGGGTGTGTGCAAGGCCGACTTCTGAGCGTATCGCCTCATTTTTGTATGTGCCGGGCTTTTAAAGTTCATCTCTTAGACTATAAGCTCTTTGGATAGGGATTTATTGCACCTGAATACTAATAATGTTGTAAGCTGCCTGGAGCACTTCTTGGAAGTATGGACTAAACATCCAAATAATATTTATGTACTGTCTCTCTCATGAACAGCATAAAGTTCTTCCTTGACAAAAGCCAGGACCTCATACACAGATGAGGTCATTAATAGTCAGTTATCTGAATGAGATGGTTGCTGCAATCCCATTCCTCTTCCCGATCCATTCTGGTTTGGTGGGTATTAAGCAGTGCCTATATGTTAGCAGTGTGCATGGGTGGGTGGTTTTTTTTTTTTCATCTCCATGGAGGCAGTAAAACTAAAATCCATCCACTTGGTTTGAAACCATCCTCACCTGAGCTTTATGCCAGCCCTGTACATCCCACCTGCCCAGACTCCCCCCTTAACTTATCGTAATATTGGGATACTCCCAACCCCTGCCGGTTGATCCTGCTCCACCGGTGCTGTTTCTCATATTGGCACAAGCCAACCCAAAATTTTGGCATACAACAAAATGGTGCCGGCCTCTTGGTCGCCCAGTGCCATTTTGTTGTACACGCAAAATTTTGGGTTGGCCAGCACTGTCATATGAAACAGCACTGGTGGGGCAGGAGTGATCGGAGATTGCTCCAGGCCCAGGTAAACGATCCCCCTCTCATATGGGTCATTCTCATGGTAAAATTCACTCCTTTTGCAGAGCCAAGATGCCTTAAGGGGAGAGACGGGCAGGGCTTAGTTACTCACTCAAATGAGAGTCAGTGGGACCCTCCCAAAATAGTACCAGTAGGTGGGTGCCTCCAACAGTTCTTTAGGGTTTGGACCCTTATTACATTGGATCAGTGGGCCCTGAACACTGCACACAGAGAATACACTCTGGAGTTGGCTGTTCTTGCTCCCAAGGCCTTCACAGTTTCCCCTGCACGTCCCCCACCACAAGCGATTCTATAGACGTTACTTTGCAAAAGCTTCAGAGTTTAGAGGCATTAGTTCCTGTCCCAAATGAGGCTCAAGGGCAGGAAGATACTCGATTTATTTCGTGGTCCAGAGGAGGACGGATTCCTTTGTCCCATCCTGGACCTGAAAGGAATCAACAGGTGCCTCACTGTTCCCCACTTCAGGAGGGAAACCCTTTCCCTGTCATTATGGCAATAAGAAAAGGAGAGTTTTTCTTATCCCTGAACCTGGCAGAGGCCTGTTTCCATATTCCCACTTGGGTAACCCACCAAAATCTTCTTCGCTTCTGCGTATTAGAAAAACATTTTCAGTTCAGGGCTCTCGACCATACCAATGATTTTTACCAAGGTGATGGTGACTTTAAGCAGACAAGGCATAATGGTGCATCCTTATCTAGCCAATTGGCTCATCAGAGCCAAGTTTTTCAAGGAAGACCAGCTAGCATCAGCAAGAGTTGCCAGTTCCTGGACTGGCTAGGCTAGGTGGTAAACTAAGTAAATGTAGTCTTGAGTCCATTCCAGTCCCTGGAGTTTTTAGGTGCCCAGTTAACATAGCAAAGGGATGTGTCTGTCTGACAAACGATGGTCACCAAGTTCAATTCTTCCGGGCTCATTGGGCCCCCAAGGTCTGGAATTAGCTCCAGCTCTTAGGCTTGATTGCATAGGCCAGGATTCGCACATGTCCACTGCAGGGGTCTCTGAAAACTCAGTGATCCCCCATGTTCCACAACTATGAAGTTCATTTGCCCATACCCCATCTGGTTTGAAAGAGCCTATTCCTTTCACTATCATTGCATACCCCCTTGATCCAGAGTTTCCTTTCCATTGATAACTTGGCAGTATTTAAATGTCTGTATCATATCTCCCCTATTCCCCCCCCCCTTTTTTTTAGGATATACATATTTAGATCTTTAAGTCTCTCCCTATATGATTTATAGTGAAGACCACTGACCAATCTGGAAGCCATCTTCTGTACCAACTCCATCCAGTTTATATCCTTTTGGAGGTACGGTCTCCAGAATTGTACACAGTATTCGAAATGAGGATTGACCAGAAACTTACACAGGGGTAATATCACATTCTTTCTTCTGCTGTCCATTCCTCTCCCTATGCGGCCAATCATCTGTAACCCCCTCTTGGTTTGAGGTCCCTAAAGCAGGGGTCACACAGTGCCAATGCCGAACTCACTGTCCTGGACATCTCATAAATTTTTTGCAGTAGTTAGCATCTGGGAAGTCAGGGGACCAAGTGGGCGAGAGAAGGAGTAGCCTCCAGGCCCTAGGTTCTTGGGGGAGGGAACTCTTTCGCAGTCACTTTTCCAATGGTACTCATATAGGATGCTCTCTTTGGTGAGGTTCTCAAGGAAGGATCAAAAATCACTCAATAAACTGTTTTATGTTCTGAAAATTGGTATTCAAGCAAAAAAAAAAAAAAATGTTTACTGCAATTTAAAGAATAAAACCCATGCCAGAATAGCAAAAATCATCATCAGGAACAAAAGAATAACAATTCCCAGTTTTAGTCTCTTTATCCATCTCCAGACTTGAATCAATGTCCTTTCCCCAGTGGTTGAAAAAGGGAACAATAGTGCTTCAAAAGATGGGGGTAAGAAGGTGAAGGTCCAGTCAACTCGTCCCCTCAGAATAGGAAACACGTTCTCTTCTAACAACTCTCTTCTCTTCAGAGCACTGCCAGCCCACTTGACTGGTAAACAGACAGGCAGACTCAATCCTACTCCTTCCACGAAAGGCAGGTCAGGGAAAAAACAAACCTACGCTGTAAGACAAAAATCTCCCTTCTCAGCTTCTCTCCATAAATGGAAAACCCCTTCTCTCTGTCCTACCAGGCACAAAAGATAGGATTTCTCCCTGTTATCCTTTTTGACAGGCTGTGGGGCCTATTCGAATCACCAGCACACCAACTACAATCCTCTCCAAACCAAAATTACAACCATACACAATTTGCTCATGTTCAACCCAGTTGATAAAGGGGAGCTTGACCAATCCCAAAACAGGGGCAATGGCCAACACCTGGGGAGGATCTAAAAATGCAAAAATCTCCCAGCAGATGGAAAAAAGGAAAATGTTTAGTAAGGGAGTGAATCTACCATTACACATCTTTCTGGCTTTTGCTGTTACTTTATTCACCTGTTCGGCCACCTTATGATCATCAACTATAATTACCTCCAGATCCTTGTCATGTGGGCTAAGGTCTGGAACACCTCCTCAGGAGTAGGGCAGGAACTGGGTTTATATTCTGCCTAACCAGACCTCTTTCCCCGAAGACTGAGCCCTTGGGATCTAGGGGTTAGCAGGACTTGGCTACAACGGCTGAACATCATGGTTGGCTATGGCAAGAAGCTGGCCTGCTCTTCTGCCTAGCCATCCCCCTACCTCATAGATTGAGCCTTTGGGTTTTGGGGGCTGGTAATGCTTAACTGGAAGAAGTTGGACAAGGTGGGACAGGCTGGACAAGCTAGACAAGACAGAACTTGAGGTCAAGCACAGGCTGGAGGTAGTAGACAGAGACAGATTAGAAGTAGAGGTCTGGGTACTGGAACAGGAAAGAAGCTGAGGACTGGATATTGATTGGGACAGGATATGGAACAAGGACTGGAACTGGGTACATCGTAGGCTGGGCAGGATACTAAGCAGGGACTGGAACCAGATACAGACACAGGCTTGGGCAAGGCAAAGCAGGGAATGGATGCTAGGGACTGGATGGGGCATGCCACGACAAGACCAGACAAGGACTGCACTAAACAAGGCAGACCAAGTCTGTGCCAGGGCCAGTGCAAGGGTCTGTAGCATCCTACACAACTAATGTAATACCACCTCCCAACCTACCCCGAGTTGAATGTGTACTCTGACAGTGGTAGATATATAGAGTTATGATCACTCTCTCTTTTCCTCTCCCTCCCTCCCCAGTGAGAGATCTGGGTCTACTGTCGCTTCTTCTTTCACATTTTTAAAATGGTGCCTTATGTACCCCAGTGGCGCCCTGCTCACTGATGCCACCCAGGTGACTGCCCAGCCTTGGGCAGGACTAGCCAAGCAGGCAAGGACAACACAGAACAGAGAACATTGGCAGCAACACTGAAAGCTTGCAGACAACCAAGAATAAGGCCTAAAGGCCACTAAGCAAGGAGAGGCCTGAGTAAGCCGCAGAGTAAGGCCTAAGATAAGAGCCGAGCGGGAGTTCACAAGGCAAGGTAAGGTCTGAGTAGTGCACAGAGCAAGGTACAAGGAGACAGAAGGCCCAGAGGCCACAAAGCAAGGTAAGGTCTGAGTAGGCCACAAGACAAGCAAGATACAAGAAGGCCCAGAGGCCACAAGGCATGGAGCAAGGTAAGAGTGGTCAGATCAGAGAGCAAAAGGTGACTCCATGAAATGGCATCTAGGTTCTGGCAAGGCAGGGTTAAATGGGGTCGGCGCATAGGTGCAGGAAAGGCTGGAGATGAAGGACATAAGAAATTGCCATACTGGGTCAGACCAAGGGTCCATCAAGCCCAGCATCTTGTTTCTAACAGAGGCCAAACCAGGCCACAAGAACCTGGTAAGAACCCAAACACCAAGAAGATCCCATGCTACTGATGCAATTAATAGCAGTGGCTATTCCCTAAGTCAACTTGATTAATAGCAGTTAATGGACTTCTCCTCAAAGAACTTATCCAAACCTTTTTTGAACCCAGCTACACTAACTGTACGAACCACATCCTCTGGCAACAAATTCCAGAGCTTAATTGTACATTGACTGAAAAAGAATTTTCTCTGATTAGTCTTAAATGTGCTACTTGCTAACTTCATGGAATGACCCTAGTCCTTCTATTATCCGAAAGTGTAAATAACCGATTCACATCTACTCGTTCAAGACCTCTCATGATCTTAAAGACCTCTATCATATCCCCCCTCAGCCGTCTCTTCTCCAAGCTGAACAGGCCTAACCTCTTCAGCCTTTCTTCACAGGGGAGCTGTTCCATCCCCTTTATCATTTTGGTTGCCCTTCTCTGTACCTTCTCCATCGCAACTATATCTTTTTTGAGATGCGGTGACCAGAATTGTACACAGTATTCAAGGTGCGGACTCACCATGGAGCGATACAGAGGCATTATGACATTTTCCATTTTATTAACCATTCCCTTCCGAATAATTCCTAACATTCTGTTTGCCTTTTTGACTGCTGCAGCACACTGAGCCGACGATTTCAAAGTATTATCCACTATCATGCCTAGGTCTTATTCCTGGGTGGTAGCTCCTAATATGGAACCTAACATTGTGTAACTACAGCAAGGGTTATTTTTCCCTATATGCAACACCTTGCACTTGTCCACATTAAATTTCATCTGCATTTGGATGCCCAGTCTTGCAAGGTCCTCCTGTAATGTATCACAATCCGCTTGTGATTTAACTACTCTGAATAATTTTGGTATCATCCACAAATTTGATAACCTCTCTTGTCGTATTCCTTTCCAGATCATTTATACATATATTGAAAAGCACTGGCCCAAGTACAGATCCCTCAGGCACTCCACTGTTTACTCTTTTCCACTGAGAAAATTAACCATTTAATCCTACTTTCTGTTTCCTGTCTTTTAACCAGTTTGTAATCCACGAAAGGACATCACCTCCTATCCCAGGACTTTTTAGTTTTCTTAGAAGCCTCTCATGAAGGACTATGAGAATCCAATCTGAAAATCCAAATACACTACATCTACCGGTTCACCTTTATCCACATATTTATTAACCCCTTCAAAAAAATGAAGATTTGTTAGGCAAGACTTCCCTTGGGTGAATCCATGTTGACTATGTTCCATTAAGCCATGTCTTTCTATATACTCTACCATTTTGATCTTGAGAATAGTTTCCACTATTTTTCCCGGCACTGTAGTCAGGCTCACTCGTCTATAGTTACCCGGATTGCCCCTGGAACCTTTTTTAAATATTAGGGTTACATTGGCTACCCTCCAGTCTTCAGGTACAATGGACGCTTTTAATGATAGGTTACAAATTTTAACTAATAGATCAGAAATTTCATTTTTTAGTTCCTTCAGTACCCTAGGATGCATACCATCCAGTCCAGGTGATTTGCTACTCTTTAGTTTGTCAATCTGGCCTACTACATCTTCCAGGTTCACAGTGATTTGGTTCAGGTCATCTGACTCATCACCCTTGAAAATCCTCTCCGGAACTGGTATTTGCCCAACATCCTCATTAGTAAACATGGAGGCAAAGAATGAATGTAGTCTTTCTGCAATGGCCTTATCTTCCCTAGAAGACCCTTTAACCCCTCGGTCATCTAACAGTCCTACCGACTCCCTCACAGGTTTCTTGCATCGGATATATTTTAAAAAGTTTTTATTATGAGTTTTTGCCTCTACGGCCAACTTCATTTCAAATTCTCTCTTCACCTGTCTTATCGATGTTTTACACTTAACTTGAGAATGCTTATTATTTATCCTATTTTCTTCAGATAGATCCTTCTTCCAATTTTTGAAGGATGTTTTATTGGCTAAAATAGTCTCTTTCACTTCACCTCTTAACCATGCTGGTAATCGTTTTGCCTTCCTTCTTAATGCGTGGAATACATCTGGACTGCGCATCTAGGATTGTATTTTTAAACAATGTCCATGCCTGTTGAACACTTTTAATCTTTGCAGCTGCACCTTTCATTTTTTTCTATTTTCCTCATTTTATCAAAGTTTCCCTTTTGAAAATTCAATGTTAGAGTTGTAGATTTACTTATTGTCCCCCTTCCAGTTATTAGTTTAAATTTGATCATGTTATGATCACAGTTGCCAAGTGGCCCCACCACCGTTACCTCTCTCACCAAATCCTGTGTTCCACTAAGCATTAAATCTAAAATAGCTCCCTCTCTCGTTAGTTCCTGAACCAATTGCTCCATGAAGCAGTTATTTATTACATCCAGGAACTTTATGTCTCTAGCAAGTCCTGATGTTACATTTACCCAGTCAAGATTCGGGTAATTGAAATCTCCCATTATTATTGCACTGCCAATTGGTTAGCTTCCCTGATTTCTCTTAGCATTTCATCATCTGTCTGACCATTTTATCCAGATGGGCAGTAGTATACTCTTATCACTTGTTACGATCCTGCTAGTGGAGCCCATCTCGCGAGCAGGATCTCTTCTTGAGACCTAGGCCGTCCCAGATTGCCGCTGCCGCTCTTTGTGGCCCAACGCCGCTGTGTGCGGCAGGAGAGGCCGCCATTGCCTCTTCGCAGCATGGAGCTGTCTGTGTCCTGATGTTCTATGTCCTGACGTTCTATCTCCCTGTCCTGATGTCCTCATCTTCGGCTCTTCTTCCTGCTTCCAGGTTTCCTGCTTGTCCACCTTTCCTGGCTTGCCACCGTCATGGTCCGTGACCCGCCCATGGGGGGCTGTGTAGGGCACTTCGTGGCACAAGGCCTGTCTTCACGTCTGCAGTGCAAGTCTCCGGAAGGCCCTTGTTTTAATGCAGAGGTCTGTTCCTGAATCCGAGGCCAAGTCTTGAATCCTGTTCCTGGTCTTCACAGTACCTTGTTCCTGCTTCCGTCCATGCCCTAGACTCAAGCCAGAACCTGCTCTGCTTCAGCTTGGTCTGCGACCAGCCACGGGCGGCTGTGTAGGGCGCGCCTCAGTGCAGGCCTCTCCTGAACCTTCGACATGTTTCCGGTTCCAAGTCTTCACCTTCTCGCCTGGAGTCTGCTTCACTTTCGGCGTGGTCCGCGACCAGTTATGGGTGGCTGTGTAGGGCACGCTGCGGTGCAGTACTCACCCTGAACTGTGCCTGAATCCTGAATCCTCGCCAGAGTCTTCCAAGTATCCTGGAGTTTTGTCCGAATCTTCCAAGTTCCACGAAACCTTGTCCGAGTCTTCCAAGTATCCTGAAACCTTGTCTGAGTTTTCCAAGTTCCTCGAGTCCTCGTCTGAGTCTTCCTAGTTCCTGAGTTCCATGTCTCGTCTTGTTCCTGCCCTCAGCTTCCGTCTGGCCTCACGCACTCGTCATTCCCAAGCGGCGGGTCCGGAAGGGCTACCGAGTGGCCGGAGGGCTACTCTTGAGACCAGCATTGCGTTGCTGGGTCTCACCGGTGCGTGGTCCAGTGGAGGGCTGAGCCTGCCTTATTCCAGTTCCTGATATTCCACGTCTTGAACCTGGTCCAGCCTTGTTCCTGCTCCAGCCTGAACACTCTCACCTCCCACGGTGTGTGTCTTGGGGCTCCTCCCTGAGCCGTGACGTGGCCCAAGTGCTAACAATCCCGCTTGAGCAAACAACCGCACCTACGCACTCGCAACATCACTATACTCTTACCCAACACACATGGGGATTCTACCTATATAGATTCTACTGAGCATTTAGTCTCTTGTATGGTCTTTATTCTCTTGGACTCTATATGTTCCCGGACATAAAGTTGATCCTCCCTATCATTGCGATATAATTTGTACCCTGATATAGCACTGTCCCATTGTTTATCTTCCTTCCACCAGGTCTCTGTGATGCCAATTATGTCAATCTCATCATTTACTGCTATACACTCTCCCTTCTTTCTTTATAAACTTCTGGCATTGGCATACAGACATTTCAAAGTGTGTTTTTTGTTTGTATTAACAACCTGCTTTTCAGTTGTTAGGGATAATTTGGAAATCTTTAGCTCAGGTGATTTTTTACATATAGGCACATGGACTATGTTTGCTTTTATTGGAACCTCTCTGTTTCATTAATATCCTGTTTCATTAATATCTTTCAAGGATACATTCCTCCGAACCATGCACTGCTGAGTGACTGTCGGCTTTCCCCTTTGTTCTAGTTTAAAAGCTGCTCTATCTCCTTTTTAAAAGTTAGTGCCAGCAGCTTGGTTCCACTCTGGTTAAGGTGGAGCCCATCCTTTCAAAAAAGTCTCCCCCTTCCCCAAAGGTTTCCCCAGTTCCTTACAAACTGACTCCCTCTTCTCTGCCCCATCATCTCATCCATGCAGTGAAACTCTGGAGCTCTGCCTGCCTCTGGGGACCTGCACGTGGAACAGGAAGCATTTCAGAGAATGCCACCCTGGAGGTTCTGGATTTCAGCTACCTAAAATCCTAAATTTGGCTTCCAGAACCTCTCTCCCACATTTTCCTATGTCGTTGGTGCCCACATGTACCACAACAGCCGGCTCCTCCCCACTACTGTCTATAATCCTATCTAGGTGACGTGTGAGGTCTTCCACCTTTGCATCAGGCAGGCAAGTTACCAGGCGGTCCTCACGTCCACCAGCCACCATGCTATCTACATTTCTAATAATTGAATCACCAACTATGATGGCCGACCTAACCCTTCCTTCCTGGCCAGTAGCCCTGGGAGACTTGTCCTCAGTGCAAGAGGACAATACATCACCTGGAGGGCAGGTCCTTACTACAGGATCACTTCCTGCTACACCAGGGTGATGTTCTCCTACTGGAAGACCTTTCTGATCCAAGGCAGCACTGGGGCTGCTGGACTGGATTTGGGACTTGGCTACTATGCCCTGAAGGTCTCATCAATATACCTCTGTCTGCCTCAGCTCTTCAGAGTCTGCTACTCTAGCCTCCAGAGATCGGACTCGTTCCCTGAGAGTCAGGAGCTCTTTGCACCGAGTGCACACATACAATCTCTCACTGGCGGATAAAAAAATCATACATGTGACATTCAATGCAAAAGACCACTGGTGGAGAAGAGTCTGCACCACAGGCTGAATCAGGTGGCCAGTGCGGAGATGGCTCAGGTAGCTTGAAACAGAGCTCTCTGGAGGCCTATGCTAGTGGGAAGGGATCATAGTGGACAGGATCAGGGCACAGTGAGGCTGACAATCCTGTTCCTTTTTTGTGCTTAGAAGAATTCACCCTCTATACTATATCTCTCCTTGGGGTTTTGCAGCTCAAATGCATGACTGCATTTTTTTTTAGCATTAAATCCTCTCTGTATGACTCTAGACCATTCTTTAAGCTTTGCCAGGTTCCTCCTCATGTTTTCCACACCTTCTTGAGTGTCTACCCTGTTGCAGATTTTGGTATCAACCATAAAAAAGACAAATCTTTCCCAACAGTCCTACCGCAATATCAGTTAAGAGAATGTTGAAAAGAACCATTCCAAGGACTGATCCTCATGGCACACCACCAGTGACACCCCTCTCCTTTGAGTGAACTCCATTTACCACTCCCCTTTGATGCCCTCCACTCAACCCATTTCTAACTGGTTGAGATACCTATTCAGCACAAGCAGGCATAAAGAACCAAACAAATTTTTTCCTAAATTTTATGTACATTATCTACTTCCATAAAATAAACGGCAAGTTGTTGGGAACACAAAACTTCCGTGAGGCATAATACCTTCTGTGAGCCATAGTGTGCCATGGCTAATATGGCCTTGGCCATAGGCGCTTCTACTGGCAGGGTGCCCCTAATGCTGCCGGTAATGACACCTATCGCTGTCTTTGGAAGCAGCACAACCCTGCCAGAATTGCTGGCATGATCTTAGGAGGAGCACTGTAGTCCCACCAGAATTGCCGGCAGAGCTGCCCTGGGAAGGAGGAAGAGCCTCGGCGGCCTCGCTGGAATCATCAGCTGGGCCTTAGTGGGAGGCAGAGTGCCGCAGCCACGCCAGAATTGCTGGCTCAGCCTGAGAAGAGAAGCAGTGCTTGCAGGGCCTGAAGAGGAGAAGGAGGAGGAAGAAGAATGCTGCAGCCCCGCTGGAAACTTTGGAGGAACCTTAGAAGGAGAAGCGTCATAGTGCTGCTGATGACTCCAGCGGGGCCTTAGGAGGAGCAGCAAAAGCGGCCTGCTCTGTATGAAGAGCACTAGGCCAGAGTTGGTTCGGCTCCAAGAAGTCATCTTGTTGGCTGCAGGGCTGAAGGATACTGCTGCTGCTGTTTCAAGGGGGAAAAAGTGAGAGAGAGTATGCGTATGTGTGTGTGTATCTGAGAGAAAGCATGTGTGTGTGTGTGTGTGACTGAAAGCATGAGTGTGCGACAGAGAACTTGCATTTGCATGTGTGGCAGAAAGAGTGAGCATGTGTATGTGAGGAGAAAGTTGTTGCCTAAAACAATCCTTCTTCCTCTCTGCCTGCTAATCCATGACAATTTCAGGGCATCTGGAAATAAAAAATATCCAGGTATGGAAAGTGGGGATTTTTTTTTTTTTTTAAAACCCTTAATAGTTGTAATTACTGGCAGTTATTTGATGTCTGTTTTGAAATATTTTACTGGTGTTCGGAAAATGTTTAATTATTGAATATTAGTCTAATTGTTAGTTTTGAATTATACTTTTTATTGGTGTGGTTTTACTACTATCGATAAAATCTATATTTCTTGATGTTATTGTTTTATGAGGAATAGAAATGTTTCATGTTTTCATTGTTGCACTGCATACAGAATTTGGCTTGTTCCAATTTCCAGTTTAGTTTTTGCCTGCATGTTTCTATTTATATTTTATGGTCTCTTTATTCTGTTTTTGAAGGTCTGTCTATGTTCTGCATGTTGGTACTGAAGTGAGGTATTCCATTAGAGTGCAGTTTCTATGGAGGGACTGATAGCAGCTTGGCTTATTCTGTTGTCCTAATAGGAGGTGTATTGGTGTTTTAGGGCCTGATATAATATTTGCAGTATTGCCTTTTCATAGGTAGAGTTATTGCTGTTTGCATGATAGGGGAGCAGCGCATGCAAATTTTCTCTCATGCATATTCATTGTGGATATCCTGAAAACCTGACTGGTTGGGGGGTCCCCAGGACAGGGTTGGGAACTGTTGCGTGTGCCGCAAAGGTCTGGGCCCACTTACCCTCGGCTTCAGCTCCTGCTCCCGGTTCGACCTCCCTCGTGGCAGTAGGCAGCCGCCTGCGCATCCGGGCTTCCTCTGCCGTCCCCGGCTCCTCCGCGGACTCCTCATTTCCTCAGCGGGTCTCCCTGCGTGTGCCGCGGGGAGACGCCGCCGTCCAGTGCCATGCCGCCCACTAGGCGCACACGCCTTGCCGGGTTTTAAAGGGACCACGGCGGGAATCCATTCCACGGCCCCAGATGATGACATCACTGGGTCCCGGTATATAAGGCCGGGCCCAGCCATTAGTTCCTTGCCTTGGCAACAGGTCTCCACGCTTGTTGTGTACCCGTTGCTTGTTCCTGATCCTGTCTACGTTCCTATTCCTGATCCATACCCGATCCCAGCCTCTCCTTGTTGGACTGACTTCTGGCTTAAACCCTGCTACGCTTGACCACGCGCGGACTGACTTCTGGTTTTGACCCTTACTCGTTCGACTGCCTGTCCTTGTCTGCTGCCTGCCCCAACTATAGCCTACTCTCCATCTCTTCTACTGGTATTACCCTGAACTTGGCCTTTCAGGCTTCGGCCTTCTATTACTCGGGCGCCACCTGTCCTTGCCTCTGGTTCTCCATTGGCGTCCGGGTCTCTGGATCCCTGCCTCGTCTGGACTCACCTTCATTTTCCTGTTACCACTGCTGGCCCCTGGCTGAATCCTACATCGTCTACTAGGAGTCTTCGGACAGAGGCCCACCTAAGACCAGCCAGCCCTGGTATCAAGGGCTCAACCTGCGGGGAACGTGGGCTGGTATTGGCGAAGCGCCAGCCAGCCTCCATCCCTCAGCCAGCTCCGTCTTCCGACAGTGGGGACCTATAGGGCTTGCCCTGCGGGTAGCGTCAACCCCACCTTGTTCCAAGGGTCCACTTCCGGCATAACAGGTTGCCAAGACCATGGACTCAGTGGAGCCATCCGCCCTCCAGGCCATCCCGGGCCTGGCTTCTAAGGTCCAGGAACAGCAGCGGTCTTTAGAGGCACTGGCCTCTTCCATCAAGCGCCTTCATACCCGGCTTGATACCTACACAGGCCCTTCAGCACAAATATCGGCTCCAGCCAGCCATCAGCCGTTGCCCCGCCCTTTAGGGCTCTGCTAGCCCTACCTGCTCCACCCCATTTCAATGGGGATTCCAAGTTCTGCAGAGGGTTTATCAACCAATGCTACATGCAGTTTGCTCTGCAGCAGTCCATCTTCCAGGATGAACTCACAAAGGTTACCTTCATTCTTTCTTGACTAGAGGGTAAGACATTGGCATGGGCTTCCCTCCTGTGGGAGTGTTCCGACTCTCTCCTGCAGCTGTCTTCCATCGGACTTTCAATGATCCAGGGAGGCAGGCCGTGGCAAGCACCAGTCTCCTATGCTTGCAGCAAGGTCAACGAGCCCTTAATGATTATACCATTGAGTTTCGAACTCTCACAACAGAATTATCATGGCAAGAAGATTGCCTCCGGGCCAACTATCTGGACGGTTTGTCCACCCAGCTCAAGGACGAGCTTGCGGCCCTCGAGCTACCTTCCTCCCTTGAGGATCTTATCGACATGCTGTATTGACCATCGCCTCCAAGAGCATCACCGAGAGGTATGGACGTCCAGACGATCCACCATGGACCGTTCCCATTCACCACCAACAGCTGGGCCCGCTGTCAGCGGAACCCCGCCATCCACGAAAGCGGAAGAGCCTATGCAGTTAGGTCGAGGGCGCTTGTCTCCAGAGGAACGCCTTAGGCAGAGGCATTCTGGTCTGTGTCTGTATTGAAGGGCACCTGGCCACCACCTACAGTCTTGTCCTTTCCATCCGGGAAACATCCGGGCCTAAGTTCGGTTGGGGTCCTGAACTTGGATGCTACTTCTCTGGCCCCTCAACTGTCCCTGACAGTTACTTTGACCTGGGACTCTCGTTCCTTCCCAGTCCTGGCTCTGATTGACTCCAGACCAGGAGGGAATTTCATCCTTAAGGACTTGGTGCATCTCCTGGGTATCTCCACTCGCCTTCTAGAAACATCTTTATGTAACACCTCTATTTATGGTGAGCCTTTGCCCAGCAGGATCTTCCTTGTGAAGGCACCCGTCCTTCTCCTCACTGGAGCTCTTCACAAAGAAGAGGTTGAACTCCTAATTCTGGAAAAATCCATCCATCCAGTTGTCTTGGGATTGCCCTGGCTTCAGCGTCACTCTTCCCAGTTTGACTGGGGAACTCTACAACTCACTGAGTGGAGCCCAGCTTGTCATCGGACATGCCTGAAGAAGGTGGCACCTCCTCCTGCGATCCCCTTGGCAGTAACTGCCTCTGGCCTTCCATCTCCATACGCAGATTATGAAGATGTTTTCTCCAAGCAGAAGGCTGACATCCTTCTGCCTCTACGCAAGTTTGACTGTCCCATTGAGTTTCTACTGGACATGACGCCTCCTAGGGGTAGGAACTATCCGCTTTCGGTGCCTGAGACCCGCGCCATGACAGAGTATATTCAAGAGAACCTGGCTAAAGGGTTCATCTGCCCCTCGACCTCACCCGCAGGCTTTTTCTTTGTTACGAAGAAGGATGGGTCTTTGAGGCCATGTATTGATTATTGTGGCCTAAATGTCATAACCCGTAAGGTCAAGCATCCCTTACCATTGATCATAGAACTGTTCGATCGTCTTCAGGGCGCCTCCATTTTTACTAAATAGGATTTGCGAGGTGCTAATAACCTGGTACTCATACGCCCAGAAGATGACTGGAAAAAGTCATTTAATACCAGGGATGAACATTACGAATACCTAGTCATGCCTTTCGGCCTTTGTAATGCTCCTGCGATGTTCCAATGCATGATAAACGAGATTTTCCGCAATCTCCTATACACCAAGGTCGTTGCATACTTAGATGACATCCTCATCTTTTCCAAGGATCTATCCACACACTGTGCCAACATCCGCACGGTTCTCCAGCGTCTGCGTGAGAACCATTTATTTGCTAAACTTGATAAATGCCTCTTCGAGCAGTCCAGCCTGCCCTTCCTAGGGAACATAATATCTCAGCAATGGTTCATCATGGACCCAAGCAAGCTCAAAGGAATCCAAGATTGGCCCCGGCCTGTATGCCTCCAGGCGCTCCAGAGATTCTTGGGGTTCATAAATTACTACCGCCATTTTATAGCCAACTATTCCACGCTGGCAGCGCCTCTCACGGCCATGACTCGTAAGGGCAGCGGCACGATAAACTGGACACCTGAAGCCCTCGCTGCCTTCTGGAAACTTAAGGATGCTTTCCTTTCCAGTCCATACTTGCGTCACCCAGACCCAAATTGCCCCTTCGTAGTGGAAGTAGACGCCTCTGCCATAGGGGCCGGGGCGGTTCTGAGTCAACACTCAACCCAAGGAACCCTTCATCCATGCTCTTTTTTCTCCCAGAAGTTCTCTCCGGCTGAGCAAAATTACAGCATTGGTGATAGGACGTTACTTGTGATCAAACTCACTCTGGAAGAGTGGCATCCCGAGCTGGAGGGCGCTCAGCATAAATTCACTATCTACACCGACCACAAAACTCTTGAGCATCTTAGTCACACCCAGCGTCTCAACACTCGCCAGGCCCGCTGGGCATTGTTTTTCTCCAGATTCAACTTTGAACTGTGGTATCGTCCAGCGGAGAAGAACCTCCGGGCGGACGCTTTGTCTTGCTCCTTTCAACCAGATAACATCCCTGAAGAACCTAACCATATTATTGACCCTGCATATATTTGTTTGCTTCTGTTCCAGTTCCAGCCGGGAAGACTGTGGTACCTCGCTGTCTTGGAGAGAAGGTTTTACCTGGGTGCATGATTCGAAGATTGCTGGTCATCCAGGATGCACCCAGACACTCACTTCTCCAGCATTTCTATTGGTGGCAAACCATGGTTACCGATACTCGACCCTATGTGCATCCTTGCTCAACGTGTGCTCAGCAAAAACCACCGGTGGGTCGACTTTGGGGCCTTCTTCAGCCACTACCTTGCTGGGCAGACTGGATGGACCGATTGGTCTTCTTCTACCGTCATTTCTATGTTTACCTGCACCTGTGGAACCGTGGACCTATTTATCCACGGACTTCGTTGTGGACCTCCCGGCTTCTAGGGGAAACACAGTCATCTGGGTCATCATGGACCAGTTTTCCAAAATGGCCCATTTCATCCCATTGTCTGCCCTACCTTCGGCCACCGGAGCTAGCACGTCTTTTCTTCCAGCACGTGTTCCACCTGACAGAGGCCCCCAGTTCGTCACCCGCTATTCGCACACCTTATGCAGCAAGTTTGGCATCTCCATCAGTCTGATGACTGCTTACCACCCTCAGGCCAATGGCCAAGCCGAGTGGATGAATCGCTCACTCAAATATTTTCTCCGCGTCTACACCGACGATCGACAGGATAACTGGGCGGAGTTTTCACACAACTCCCATATCGCAGCGGCAACCAGAGTCTCGCCATTCTCCATTGTTTACGGTAGGCAAACCCAGCTCCCGTTACCAATTCCACTCTCGGTATCCTCTCCGGCAGCCCAGGCCACTGCTGACAGCCTTAAAGTACTCTGGACCCAAACCAATCTTCGTTTGCGTCAGGCTGTGGCTCACGCCAAGAAGACTATGGACACTCATCATTGTCCTGTCCCAGAATTCCAACCTGGCCAAAAAGTCTGGCTGAGTACACGCTATATCTGTCTCAATCTCCCTTCTCAGAGATTTGCACCCAGAAAATGGGGAATGCCATAATGCCTCTGTATCGCTCCATGGTGAGACTGCACCTTGAATACTGTGTTCAATTCTGGTCTCCGCATCTCAAAAAAGATATAGTTGCACTGGAGAAGGTACAGAGAAAGGCAACCAAAATGATAAAGGACATGGAACTGCTCCCCTATGAGCAAAGGCTAAAGAGATTAGGGCTGTTCAGCTTGGACAAGAGATGGCTGAGGGGAGATATGACAGATCTCAGAATCATGAAAGGAGTTGATGCAGTAAATGTGAATTGGTTATTTACTCTTTCAGATAATACAAGGACTAGGAGGCACTCCATGAAGTTAGCAAGTAGCACATTTAAAACAAAGAAAATTCTTTTTCACTCAATGCACAATTAAGCTCTGGAATTCACTGCCAGAGGATGTGATTAAGGCAATTAATGTAGCTGGGTTTTAAAAAGGTTTGAATAAGTTCCTGGAGAAGTCCATAATCTGCTATTAAACAAGTTGACTTGGAGAATCTATTAAACAAGTTGACTTGGAGAATAGCCACTGATTGTTGCAGGCGTTAGTAGCATGGGGATCTACTTAATGTTTGGGTACTTGCTAGGTACTGTGTAATTTGAATTGGCCACTGTTGGAAACTTGATATTTGCCTTTTAGACCCTTGATCTGACCCAGAATAGCATATCTTATGACACTAGCGCACTGCCCGCATTTTCCCAGCTCCCTCTCCCGCCCCTCCCTGCGATGGGGGGACCGCCCTCTTTATATACACAACTCTGGGTTGTGGCCGCTGGAGGCGGATTTTGGCAGAAAGAGCGGCTGGCTAGGGGCTGCTGGGACCGGGACGGATCCTGGGGCGGGGGGAGGGACAGAACCCGAGGTGGGGCGTATTGTGCAACCGGACGACCAGAGTCGATAGGCAGGGGGGGAGAGGACGGGAGGTAGAGTGGGCGGGCCAATTCCTGATCCCTTCCTTTCCCCCCTCCCCTCTTCCTGTGTCGATCCGTGCCGGGTCCCGGCGTAGCTGGGAGCAAAGGCAGATCGACCTGAGCTCTCGCTCGTGCGTGGCCCCGGTGCTTCTTACCGGCCAGCGCTTCCCCGACCCCAGCTCGGTGTCCGGTCTGGGTGGTTGGGCCGGAGTAAGATGAAGGATCTGAAGAAGTACATGACAGAAGGGCTGCTGCAGGTCACCATCCTGCTGAGTCTGGTGGGGGTCAGGGTGGATTTCGACTCCTACCTGCCCCCGATCCGGGAAATCATTCTGGGGAGCAGCTCTGCCTATTCGCAGATCCCCTTCCACAGTCTGCGGGACACGGCCGGGGGCGCCAGCCTGCACCCAAAGTGCCCGCAGCTGCACCTGGGCTCCTACGTGGCGGCGGCGGTGGCGCGGCGGCGCCTGCCTGAGGTGCGGGCACTGGGCGGCGCCCCCGTCCCCAGCACCGAGCTGCACGCCTGGCTGCTGCTGGCCGCCGAGGCCCCGGGCGCCGCTGCCCAGGATCTGCTGCCCGGGGGTGCCGCTGAGAGCAGCAGCAGTTTCGAGAGCCCCAGCGAGCTTCAGGAGGAGCTGCCGCCGGAGGGAAGGGACTGCGCCAAAGAGGTAAATGTTGGAGCCGTGGGGGGGGAGGAAAAAAAAAATAAATATTTATGTATCTATTCTCACGCGCGCACACGGTGGTGCAGAAGAGGCTGTTTGTGGGATCGGACGGAGTCGGCCGGAGGCGCTGCGAGTGCTCGCCCCCCACTTCGTGCCAGCGGGGTGGAGGCCAATAAATCGGCGCCCGTCTCCCGCTGCGAAGTTACGCGGACTCAGAAATCGGCTCGTTTTAGTGCCGGGTTGTAGCACGTGGGAGAGCGAGCCCGAGGTTTGCGGGCCCCTCCCTCCGCGCAGGATGAGAAGAAAACCTTCCCAGGCCCTCTGCAGTAAGGGGAGGGGGGGGGGGGGAGAAATTACTGGATTGTCGCTATCGGTGAAGCAGGATATGTGGTGAAATCTGGCCAAATATCTCTCAATAAGCGTGCGTGCTCTTCAGTTTTTCTTTGCACGGAATCTTTTTTTTTTTCTTCTTCATTACGCCAACCAGGTGGTGAGCCTTGTGTTGTCTGACCACGCCTGAAGCACGGGTGTGACTTACGATTCACAACGCTGATCTGTTTCTCAGCGAATATCTTGTTAAGGACCAGCAATTCCAATGCTGCCTTTGATTTAAGATTTTATTCCACTGTTGGTTGTAGGAGGCTAAAATGGGTCCAGTTCCCGGTAAGCTGCCAGTCATACACATAAAATCACGCAATAAGCACGCCAGGAGGGCGTTTCCTGCTCGCCGTTAGCTTGTGTGCTGACACCGAATGGGGGGGGGGAGGCACATCTGTTGTGCTGCACACCTAGGCGTGGCTTCCTGCATTAGTAAACTCGATGAGTGTAACTCACCTTGAGTTAACGAAAAGGACTGAGCTGAATGTAAAATACATAAAAAGTATAATACCAAGCAAAAAGAAAAAATGAAGCATGCTTTTAATATTGCCCATTCCTCCACAAGGAAACCTGGTTTATAAAGGTTAATTTAAGAGTAATATATGTTTGATTTTCAGCCCTGTATCTGAATTGGAAAAATCAAGTGTGCACGTGCCTTTCTCAGCTTGGAGACTGGCACTTGTATTCTGGAGTTGCAGCTCTCCTTAAAGCACCTATGGGATTTCTTCTTTCCTTCAGATGTGCCATGTTTCATATTAACGCTGTGCTTTTAGTGATTGGAAATTCATAGTGACATACGGGCCCATACAGTACAGTGTGCTGCAGTGGAGCACTGTTAGCCCGAATTTGGACGCATGTTTTCGACGCGCTAGCTTTACCCCTTATTCAGTAAGGGGTCAAAAACGCGTGTCCAAACCCCCCCCCCCCCCCCCACCTGAAACTAATAGCGCCCGCAACATGCAAATGCATGTTGATGGCCCTATTAATCATTCCCGTGCGATACAGAAAGCAAAATGTGCAGCCAAGCCGCACATTTTACTTTCAGAAATTAGCGCCTACCCAAAGGTGGGCGCTAATTTCTCTCGGCACCGGAAAAGTGCACAGAAAAGCAGTAAAAACTGCTTCTCTGTACACCCTCCGACTTAATATCATGGAGATATTAAGTCGAAGGTCCCAAAAGTTAAAAATAATTTAAAAAAAAAAAATTTAAATCGGCCCACGGCTCGCGGGTTGAAAACCGGACGCTCAATTTTGCCGGCGTCCGGTTTCCGAACCCGTGGCTGTCAGCGGGTTTGAGAACCGACGCCAGCAAAATTGTGTCCGCTGTCAAACTCGCTGACAGCCACTGCTCCTGTCCAAAAAGGAGGCGCTGGGGACGCGCTAGTGTCCCTAGCGCCTCTTTATACCGCGGGCCCTCATTTAAATACTGAATTGCACGCACAGGAGAGTGGCCTGTGACTTTTACTGAATCGGCCTGATAGTAATGACAGCAGAAAAAGACCAAATGGTCCATGCAGTCTGCCCAGCAAGCTTCTTATGGTAGTAACTGCTGCTCCATGCAGGTTACCCCCAAGCCTTATGTTAAGGTAGCAATACTACTAGCAACTTTTTTACAGGATGAACAGCTTTGATAATTTAGACAGTGCTGCTTGAATGCGGTTTTGCTTTTATACTTGACCGTAGAAGCAATCCTGTACTTTTTCCCTAATGTCTGCGTATCAGTACCCTGGACCGTAAAAGTCAGGGCCCAGTGTTGGCTGTCATCTGAAGCCAATTTCTCTTTCGCCTCCACCATTGAAGCAGAGAGCGATGTTGCAATTTATTTATTTATTTATTTTTATTTAAAAGCTTTTCTATACCGTCATTTGTAGTCATATCACAATGGTGTACAATATGTTTGTCTATTTGACAATCACATATTCAAATACAATAAAATAATCTTAAAACTAAACAATACAAAATAACAAAAAACTTATTAAACTACTCTAAAAAAAACTAAAATAACCATAAAATGAAACTTAAAACATATTAATGATGACTCTAGCAGTTGCCTGCAAAAGCTCGCTCAAAAAGGCATGTTTTTAGTCCTTTTTTAAAACTCCTAAAATCTGATTCAAGGCGTAACTCTGTTGGTAACATGTTCCATATGCATGGGCCTGCAACAGAAATAACCCTTTCCCGTACTGAAATCAAATGAGCAGTATTCACTGATGGAACAACAAGCAAACCCTTGGAGGATCTTAAAGATCTTTGAGGTGTATGCACTCAAATAGAAAAATTTAACCAGTCAGATTTATGGGCATATATTGTCTTGTGAATAATACAACATACTTTATAGAGAATTCTTTGAGTAATAGGCAACCAGTGCAAACTAATTAAAATTGGTGTAATATGATCACGCCTGTTCCAATTTGTTAAAACCCGTGCTGCTGCGTTTTGTAACACTTGCGTCAAAATCATGAAAGCTAATTGATTAAAGGTAGTAACTGCCGCTCCATGCAGGTTACCCCCATGCACCCTTTTCTTCATTTCCATGCTCTCTAGCCTTCAGGGATCCACAGTGTTTATCCCATGCCTTTTTGAATTTTTACTGTTTTTGTCCTCACCACCTCTTCCAAAAGGGCATTCCAGGCATCCACCATCTCCATAAATAAATATTTCCTGACGTTGGTTCTGAGTCATAGAAGAAACATTTCCTGACGTTGGTTCTGAGTCATCCTCCCTGGAGTTTCATTTCATGACATGCTAGTTCTACTGATTTCTCTTCAACTGAAAAGGTTTGACAATCGTGCATCATTAAAACCTTTCATGTATCTGAAGTTCTGTATCAATATCTCCCCTGCACCTCCTCTTCCAGGGTATACATATTCAGATCCTCATAAGTCTTCCAATACCGACCCTGCACCATTTTGGTTGCCCTTCTCTGCACCACCTCTATCCCATCTCTACCATTTTGAGATATGGTCTCCAGAATCGAACATGGTACTCTAGGTGAGGCCTGGCCAATGACCTGTACAAGGGCACTATCACTCCTTTGTCTTACTGGTTATTCCTCTCTCTATGCAGCCCAGCATTCTTCTGCCTTCAGCTATCGTCTTGTCACATTGTTTCACCGCCTTCAGATCGCCAGAAACTATTACCTCCTAGGTCCCTCTTCAGTCTGTGCCAAACCAGTCTTTCACCCCCCCATCACACACTGCTCTTTTGGATTACCGCTATCCAGATGCATAACTCTTCCCTTCTTGGCATGGAATCCCAGCTGTGAAATCCTTGACCAGTCTTCAGGCTTTCTTAAATCACTTTTCATTCTCTCTACTCCTTCAGGCGTGTCCACTCCGTTGCAGATCTTAGTATCATCTGCAAATATACTTTACCTTCTAGCCCTTCCGCAATGTCACTCGTATTTATTTTAGTTGAGAAATGGTTCCTAAGATACTGTAGCTCAGATTGTTTGGAGCAGTTAAGTTATACCAAAACCAAGGAGACCCAGAAGTTTTCTGCAGCCTGAAAAGCAGTGAAGTCAACAAGCTGTAGTAGTGGTCTAACATACATATAAGAACAAAAGACTTGCCACACTGGGTCAAACCTAAATAAAATATGAAGAAAGAAAAAAGAATTGTGTATTCTTCTCTCGGGTATTTATTGGCTGTCCAAGAATGCTGTTGTGGGAGAATTTAGCTCATTATGGACCTGATCTATTAAGACTTTTTTTTTTTTTTTCACATTCTGTGTCTATGGGGAAAAAAGTTTAGTAAATCCAAGCCCTGGGGGAGGAGCTGCTTTGCATTAGTTGGGTTGTTCCACTGGTAATCAAAATGCCCAATAAGGAAAATTTGCATATTTTATTCCTGGGGGATTTCTGCGCTAATGCGGAACGCAGAATTTGCGCAGAATTACCCCACCTGCGCAGAATTGCCAAATTCTGCGCAGAAAATAGCAGAGGAGACCCCGGCATGCCGCGAACGGAGCGTATCCTGCGGCACATGCTCCGTTCGTGGCGAAAAGGGAAAGCCCCCCCTGTGTGCCACGAACGGCGCGCTGGGCCGTCTTCGCCACGAACGGAGCACGTCCCGCGGCATGCCGGTGAGAGAATGTGTATGTGAGATAGGGGAGGGTGACAGAGAGCATGGTTGGTAAGGGGAGGGGGAGGTGAGAGACAGCTTGGTCGGTAAGAGGGGGAGTTGGGGGGGGGGGGGGATGCTTGAGTGTGGGTTTCAGAGAGAGGGAGCCTATATGAGGAGATTGTGAAGGAGTGTATATGTGTGTGAGAGATTCGGAGCTCTTGTGTATGTGAGGGTGCTAGCCTGTGTGAAGGGATTGTGTATGTGTGAGACAGAGCCTGTGTGAAGGTCTGCGTAAGAGAGAGATATAGAGAGATGTATGTGTGAAAGAGAAAGGGAGCTTGAGAGGGTGTGTATGCAAGAGAGAGGGCCCTGTATGAGGGGATGTGTGTGTGCGAGAGAGTGAGGGAGCCTGTATGAGGGTGTGTGTATGTGGCAGGGACACTCTTACAGTGAATTTCTAGGGAAATTCTGCCCAAAATATTTAAAATTCTGCAACTTTAATAACTTTTTTTCTGTAATAATTAAAATGTAATTTCTTAAAGACAGTCATGTAAATTGTGTTATTTTGACCAATATAAAGTTTGCAGAATTTTAAATGTTTTTGCGCAGAATTCCCCCAGGAGTAATATTTTATGCTGCTGAGCTTTTGAGCAGTCAGGATGCTCCATTTTGCCATACTTTATGTAAGCATATTTGTTCTTTAGGTTAATTCATTGGTATAGTATTAATAAGGAATAAGACCAGTTTTAGTGTAGCCATGCATTACTAAATCAGACAGTTGCTAAAAATGATCGGGGATGCGGGAGGACTTAGTCTGTGATTCCTGGAAGATTAGCAGATGGGGTCACACCGGGGGAGTTAAATTTGGCACAGGTTTTATAGTCTGAAAATATAAATAGCCTCATCCTTTCCAAATCTGTAACATACTGCTTTGGATTGTTTTTCTTTTATTTTGTGGCAAGTCCAGCGAGCTGAGTCGTTCCCGAAGGAAACGTTTTGAGAACAAAGATGGTTTCTATAGGAGACTCTGTAAAATCAGTGATCATGCTGTGCCATGTCTCAGTGCAGACAAGGCCCCAGTCTCCAAGCTTAGTGAACTTGCAAGGGCATTCTGCATGGCACGCTTTTTACCACAGGGTAGAGGCCTTTCAAGCACACGTTTCCAGACTTCCATCAGTTCACTTAAAAGAAAATGGAGCTACAAAAGAAGTCTTGGAAAAAAAAATATTAAATACAGTGAGGGGCATGCTGTGTAATGAGTTTTTGATTGCTGAGCATTGAATTGTATTAATTTGTATTTTGGGATTGATTTTATGTACTATGTTTTTTGTTTGTGCTTGGAAAAAAAAATCAAACCAGGAGCAAATCAAAACCAGTCCTCCACCCTGTCCCACAGAAATGTGTTGGTGTGGGAAATGAGTCATCTTTTGTGTTTAATTTGTTTCTGGTCTTGCCTAAACACTGCTTATCTCTGTTTTGGAGGAAATCCATGGTGTGCTAGAGGGGACTGGAAACAACTAGGTGAGATGAGATGAATCTGCTGTAAATGGACAAGAAAAAGGTAATTTGGAGCCAGTCAGGGGAAATCATGTTACAGTTCAGATTGTATATGGAATAATAAAACTAGATGAAATGGATGGCGCCTTGTTGAATTGTGCCTCCTCCCGATACGCACGCAGTTGAGAATTCTGTGAAGCATTTTCTCTCGTGCAGAGAACAGGGAGCATATGTGGGTACATAGGAGAATACACAGAGGAGAAAAAAAAGGGCTGGAGCAAGATCTGGAAAGCTGTGCGCACAAAAATGCTCATTATCTGGATAATAACTTCCTAGACTCGGAGGCCCTAATAGCTGAGGCGAATATGAATTTTGTTGCTATCGCAGAGATGTGGTGCAATGCGTCCTGTATTCAGGAGGGACGTGGGAAGCAGACACGAGGGAGGCATAGCACTTTGCATAAAAAGAAAATAACATTAAAGTAACTGAAATGAGGAGATAGAGGGGGGGGGGGGGGGCATTGTGGGCCGTCTTGGAAGGGGAAATGGCACTTCTCTTTATGCAGGTGTGATCTCTTGACCTCCAACACAGGCGGGTTGAGCCTGGTTGTAATTTAAACACAGATGTGAAGGAACTGGAGCACTCCTGTAAAAATAAGGGCAATCCTGGACACCCCCCCCCCCCCCCCCGCAAGGTATGCTGCCCCAGCAGTTAGTAACAAAACCCCTAGCACTCTCAAACGGATAAAGCGTTTTCTGTTGTCACAGCGGGTGGTCAACTGAGGTCCAGTGATCACCATATAGCAGCGGTGGCCAACTCTGGTCCTCAAGAGCCACAAGCAGGCCTGGTTTTTTGGGATATTCACAATGAATATGTAGGAAAGATTTACATGTACTGCCTCCGTTGCATGCAAATGTATCTCATGCATATTCACTGTGGATTTCCTGAAAACCAGGCCTGTTTATGGCTCTCGAGGACCAAAGTTGGCCACCTGTGACAAATAGGAAGTTTTATTATAATGCAAAGGGGGGGGGGTTGTTACGCAAAGGTCAGACTTGACAAGCATCAGATCTGCTAGGATAGCAGTGACCCATAAAGAGGCATTGGCAAGGTGGGAAAGCCAAGCTGAAGCAGGAGAACAGCGTGTAATAATAACAGGAGCTGTTGTAAGGGCAATGAATCTTGGTTGGGAAAGTCACTGAGAATAAGAGTTAAAAAGAGAGATGCCTATGGTTTTGAAAAGTGCCTGAAAGGTAAGGACAAAAAGATTAGGATTCAGAAGTTACCAAGGGATCTCAGCAAGGAGTTGGTGGGTGGGTGGCTGGGGAATATCAGAATAGAGTTGAGGGAAGCAGGGAAGATTGTCAGGACGACAAAGATGCAAACAGAAGTAAAGCCAGCGAAAGGCTATAGAACCAGATGGGCTGCTTTCGGGTCTGCCAACAAGCGTGCAGAGGTGAGCCGGTAAAACTGAGAGACAAAAAAGGAGGAAGGAGTATGTGGAGGGTGTCAACGTTAAACAAAATACTAAACTAGTAATTTTGTTCAGTGTTTACCGCAGAAGAGGATTGGGGGAAGGTCCACCTTATGTACTGCAAGAGTCCCTAGGATAGGAGCAGTTTTGGCTTGGAACTAGCAAAACTGAAAGTGGGCCAGACCGGATATGTCCTATTTACGGGGGTGAGCAAACCTTCTCCGCCGCGGCCTCCCTTCCATTCATGCAGTTGGTTGGACCCTCCACCTCCCAAAATGGGTTACTCTGTGTATGTCTATGTATGCAGATTTTATTTGTTCAGATAACGCAGTACAATCACTGTTTGAGTAATGGATTTATAATGCAGAACAGAAAATAGTTCTTACTCAGAGATGCAGAATTTTTCCCGTCACAAGGCCTGGCCCCTCCAGATTGCTCTCCCCGTCCCCACGCTTGATCTTTTCTCCATTTTTGGGTCAATCTCCCAGTTCTCTCGCTACCTCCTACCTCCCACCCTCCACAACAGCTTTCTCTCTGCCCCACCAGGCTCAAGCCCCTTCCCATCTCCGTCTGCTCCCCGCCCCCAGCTCTCTTCTTCCATCCTAGCAAGGCCACCTTATCTTTCTCTCTGCCCACTTTTCTCCACCCTAGGCTTGGCTCCTAGGGGATGGCAGACAGAGAGATAGCTCTCGCCTCCACTAGTTCTCTCTCCTCACCCGCGCAAGACTTCCTAGCTTTCTCTCTTGTCTTCCTCCCCTTCTTTAGCAAGACCCCCAGCTCCTTCCTACCTTCTCCTCCAAACACACTGTCCACCTCTCTCTTGTTCAGGCTCCACTGGAAGCCCCCACTGCTGCCTCCTTTGTTTTAGGCTGCGCAGGGTCATCTCCTCCAGTTTGCGTGGGCCCACACAGACCGTCCCAAGCCTTTCGTTCTGTGTAGGCCAGCCCCGCCATGGCTTCTCTTTCACTTCCAGCTGATACCAACGCTGCTTCTTCCTCTCTTCCAGCCCACCCAGGCCTCCACAGCCGTTGCTGATGCTTCCTGGTTCCCATGCATAATTCTGCAGGGAAAGGAGGATTCTGGTAATGCAGAATTCCCCCGGGAGTAGATCTAAATAGGGACCTTAGATTTTTTTTTTTTTTTAAATTGTTTTTGTTTCTCTCCGGAATATATCCGTGTTATAACGAGAGCAAAAACAGAACATACGATTTTCCATACTGAGTCACACCAAAGGTGCATCAGGCCCAGTATCCAGTTTCTAACAATGGCAAATCCAGGTCACAAGTTTGATAGACTCCATGCTGCTTATCCCAGGGATAAGCAGTGGATTTCCCCAAGTCTGCCTTGATGATTTATGGACTTTTCCTTTCAGGAACTTGTCCAAACATTTTTTTTTTTAACCCAGCTATATTAATAGCTTTCACCACATGCCCTGGCAACAAATTCCAGAACTTTTAATTATGCATTGAATAAAACTAATATGTTCTCCTATTTATTTTAAATGTGCTACATACAGGCCGATATAGTAAAAATCGCACACTCTCCTGAGTGCGTGATTCAGAAAAAAAAATTATTCAAATTAGGGCCCACGGTAAAAAGAGGCGCTAGGGACACTAGCGCGTCCCTAGCGCCTCTTTTTTGACAGGAGCAGCGGCTGTCAGCGGGTTTGACAGCCGACGCTCGATTTTGCCGGCGTTGGTTCTCAAACCCACTGACAGCCACGGGTTCAGAAACAGGACGCCGGCAAAATTGAGCGTCCGGTTTTCGAGCCGCGGGCTGATTTAAAAAATTTTTTTTTTTTAATTTTTAACTTTTGGGACCTCCGACTTAATATCGCCAACTTAATATCACCATGATATTAAGTCAGAGGGTGCACAGAAAAGCAGCTTTTACTGCTTTTCTGTGCACTTTCCCGGTGCCGGCAGAAATTAATGCCTATCTTTGGGTAGGCACTAATTTCTGAAAGGAAAATGTGCGGCTTTGCTGCACATTTTGCTTTCTGTATCGCTCAGGAATGACTAATAGGGCCATCTACATGCATTTGCATGTTGCAGGCGCTATTAGTTTCGGGGGGTTTGGACGCGCATTTTCGACGCGCTATTACCCCTTACTGAATAAGGGGTAAAGCTAGCGTGTCAAACGCATGTCCAAACGCGGGTTAACAGTGCGCTCCACTGTATCAGCCTGTTAGTAATTTCATTGCATGTCCCTTAGTAATTTTTCCCTGAAAATATCAAGTTTATTTTGGAGGACAGAAGCCAAGATAGTAAAAAAAAATAAAATAAACAGTAAATTATTTATTAAAACATTTTATCAACAGCATCTCTTATCTCCCTCCCCCATTCCCTACCTAGCATATGTCTCTCTAAGCCCCCCTCCCATCACCTCAGCAGCATGTATCTCCACCTTACTGGTAGTGGCTCCGGCCTCCTCTACATCCACAGGCAGCAAACTGTACTCCTTCTTCCTTAGGCAGGATACCTGTTATGCATCTGCACGGGGGAGGGGGGGGGGTGGCACAGAGAGCCTGCCAGGAAGTACTTCCGCCCACTCTGGCTTTCAGGGCAGGTGAGAAGGCCTTGAGATACTACATCGGCAGTGGCGAATAGATGCTTTGGCCAGTCTGGCTTCCAGCGGCAGCTGGGGGGGGTATTTGAAATACTGCAATGCGACACTTGCTGTGGTTTCATTGGCATGTGCTTCAGCCTGCTCTGGTTTCCTATGGTGGACCAGTGAGGGGGGCTTGAAACACTGGATTGGTGGCTCTGGAGCTGCTTCTTTGATGGCCTGAAATTAAGGTGACAATCAGTTTAAACTGCTAATGAAGGCCCATAGATATAAAGGGACTTGTTTTGGCAGGTCTGCTGTTAGTTCTATTCAAGAATTCCTCGGAGATGAGCGATTACAGAAGAACTAAAGACGAGCAGATGATCCTCTTTATTAAGCGTACTAGAGGAGGAAGCTGATCTCTGTGGTGGATACATTAACTGAATCAATAATGAAGGAATCTCTTGAATCTAGTTGGCTATAGGATTTAAGGCATCATGGTTTTACCAGAGGAAATCCAAGTCAAAACATGTATCAATTTCTCTGAATGGCTGATGAAAGAATTGGATCAGGGGTGAATGCTGGATGTAGTATGTATGGATTTTTAGTAAGGCTTTGGATGCTGTTCCACACAGGGACAGCGTCCTGTGTGTAAGCTTCGGAAGGGTGTATGTATACTGGATGAGCGAAGGATAGCTGAGGATGGGGGTAAATGCGGCATATTCCGGTACCTCAGGAATTTAGTCTTCGGTTCAGTGATATTGCAGAAGGGCTGGTAGGAAAAGGGTATGGTTTTGGATTTGGTTTTTCCCCAGCTGATACGAAGATCTGCAACAGGGTGGTTGCTGCTGATTTGAGAGAGGGGAAAAAACTGAGTGCTGTAAGAGACCTTGAAGCTTGATTAAGGGTTTTGCTATCAAGATTTAAGGCCATAAAATCTAGAGGAATTTCTCCACGGAAATCCAAGAGTAGTACCTGAGAATGGTATTGATGTACATCAGTCAGGAGTGAGATCTCGGGATGATCATATCTGATTATCTCAGGCTATCTAAGCAGTGCGCCAGGGCAGGAGCAAGAGACTGAGGAACACAGTGGTGAGGGAAAGGCCTAACCAGAGGTTGAAGGAGATGATAAATGCCTTTTGTACAGATTGTTGGTGAGACCTCTTCTGGAGTATTGTCCAGTTCTGGAGGTGTTGAGAATATACATTTGTTTAATATTTATGCTAAGTGCGGTTTACTTTGTTGCCTTAACTAGGTTCGGTTTAGGAGAGGATCCTGTGGGACACTGATACTACTTTGGAGTCTTAAGTTAAATTGAGGTGATGTTTGTTCATTTTGGCTTACTGCCATGAACACTGGGCAAAGAACGTATTGTGCTGGTACAGCAGATTTGGAGGGATTTCCATAGGAAAGTACATAAAGGTTTGCAGTGCACTCTTACTTTCAGTTGCTTTAGCTTCAACTGATGTGACATGTTTAAAGTACAGAACAAGTTCAGCTCTTCATCCTGTTTGAACATCCGTAAACCTCTTTTATCTCTTGAGGGCAGGGACTCTGAGCTCCAATGTAGTAACGCATGAGTAGAAGAGTCTCTTCTGATCTTGATCGACTTGTGTAGCAGTGCTTATCAAAGATCATACTGGCAATTCTGCGCCCCCCCCCCGGCGCAGAATGAGCAAAACTCTCAGAAGAGGGGGTAAAGAGCACACTGAGCTGCTTTTCTTGATTGTTATTTTCAGCTCCTCGACCATATGCTGAGCGAGTTTGAACCGGTTTTACAAGTCTTTTTGCCCCCCCCCCCCCCCACACACACTTTTTTAAAATATGAAGGCAGATTTTGGAGCTGTGCTTTTGGTGGAATTATGATGCTCCTGGCCTTCAGTGGTAGAGGTCCCTGTGTGCTTCCTTCTAGGAGCTTGGAAACCCCTAAATTATGAACTTCTCTTCTGGAGGAAATCCACTTATTCAAAAAGATTCGCTTTTCAGCAGAAAAGGCCAAAACCTGGTTATTTCAGAACTATTAGTCTGAAGTGTGATGATAGAAATTAGGGGCAGATGGATGTAAACTTAACCAGAAGAAATTTTGAGAGATTTTAGGTTTTGCTCTGTTTGCTTATGATTTAGAAAAGATGAATTGTCAGGATAAATGTATTGTACTTTGTTTTTATGTGTTTGATAAAATTGTGAACGCTCTGGGCTGAGGCAAAGTGTACATCTAAGAAAATGAAATAAACACAGGGCTCTTAACATTTCTCTTCTTAGTGAGGGAAGCAGTAGATCGTATTTTTAATGTTTATAAATGATCTGGAAAGGGGTACGACGAGTGAGGTGATCATATTTGCGGATGACAGAAAATTATTCAGAGTAGTTTAAATCTGAAGCGGATTTTCCAGTCTCACAAGGAAGACCTTGTGAGACTGGAAAATTGGGAGTCAAAATGGCAGATGAAATTTAATGTGGATAAGTGCAGGTTGATGCATATAGGGAAAAATAACCCATGCTGTAGTTACACAATGTTAAGTTCCATATTAGGAGCTACCACCCAGGAAAGAGATCTAGGCGTCATAGTGGATAACACATTGAAATCGTCGGCTCAGTGAGCTGCGGCAGTCAAAAAAGCAAACAGAATGTTAGGAATTATTAGGAAGGGAATGGAAAATAAAACTGAAGATGTCACAATGCCTCTGTATCACTCCATGGTGAGACTGCACCTTGAATACTGTGTGCAATTCTGGTTACTGCATCTCAAAAAGGATATAGCTGCACTGAAGAAAATGCAGAGAAGGGTGACCAAAATAAGGGGTATGGAACGGCTGCCCTATGAGAAAAGGCTAAAGAAGTTGGGGCTGTTCAGTTTGGAGAAGAGATGACTGAGGAGGGATATGATAGAAGTCTACAAAATCATGAAAGGTCTTGAACAAGTTAATGTAAATCAGTTATTTACTCTCTCAGATAATAGAAGGATCAGGGGGCACGCCATGAAGTTAGCAAGTAGCTCATTTAAAACCGAAGAAAATTATTTTTCACTTAGTGCATAGTTAAGCTCTGAAATTCATTGCTAAAGGATATGGTTTCAGCAATTAGTGTTACTGGGTTTAAAAAAGGTTTGGATAAGTTCCTAGAAGTTAAATCCATAAACTGCTATTATTGTAATTAATAAGCGATAGTAGCTTGTGATCTCTCTAATGTTTGGGTACTTGCCAGGTACTTGTGACTTGGATTGGCCACTGTTGGAAATAGGATTCTGGGCTTGATGGACCCTTTGTCTGACCCAGTATGGCATCTCTTATGTATGTGGAATTGGTAAGCATTTGTACACTGAAGTGCCTGCTCTGAGTGGGCCCTCCTGCCTCTTTTATATGGAGAGGGGTTTTATAAAGGTTCATGAACTCTGTTCCTTTTACTGACTTATCCTGTTTAGGTTTGGTCGGGACGGAGCTGGCCCCCAGCCCCAGGATTTGTGGGGTTGTGTTGTATAGGAGCTCCCATGTGATACCAACTTGGGGTGCCCCGGGAGCTCTCTCGCTCTCCCTCCCATACATCAGGTGTAGAGGCGCGGCGTAAACACTGCATTCCTGAAGGCATGCAGACACGGTTTCATAAATAGCTGCGTTCCTGGTTTAGGCTGGAGGAAGACTCGCGAGGTCTGTTGAGCCCAGCCTTCGTCTGAGTTCCTTTACTGCGCCCTATGCTCTACACAATATTACAGGGGAGGCAAAATATAAACCAGTGTGTGTCAGTAGCCAGTTCTGCAGCAAGTGGGGAAAAAAAAAATCCTTGTCTACCTCCAAAATCAGTGATTGGCTCAGAATTGCTGGAATAGCGCGTTTCTTGTCTAGTTTGCTGTCTCATCCCACTCAACCCGAATCCTACTGCGCCTTGAGGACGGGTTGGGAAAGGCAAGTACCTAAATCTAAAATCCAAGTCTCCTATCCAGCAACACCATTTTCTTCTCAACACACGTCCAGTTTAGATTTGAACTGGTTTTAGCATTGTAGTCTGTGTCAACGTATGAAATGAACCTTTAAAAGAATCCAAGCATATTCTAGAGTCCCTACCTTTTTAAAGTAGAACAGGTCGTATTTACTTGCTTCAAAGTGTTAAAGCATTGCATACCCAAGGATTTTATGTACAGGCTGGTTCTTTAGGTCTTGTGCATTATAATTATCTAGAAATGTGTCTCTTGCCCTTTGGAGACAGTGATGCCTTCCAGCTGACCCCAGCCCTCTGGTTCTGTGTTCTGACTCTGGAAGCCTGAGCATTGTAGTCTCTCTCTCTCTCTTCCTAAAAGGCCAGTACAACTACAGTTCCCAGAATCCAAGGGATGGAAAAACAAATGGACTTAGAAATCTGCCACGTTCCCTGGGGACAACTGGCTGACATGAGCCCACCGATTTCGCCTTGGGAGGAGCCCGTCATAAGCAGGCACCCCCCCCCTCCCCCCCCCCCCCCCCCCCCCCGCCTGCTGCTTTTTCACACCTTCACTTGGTAATGCTCCTCCTTTTTGTCTAAGACAGTGGGAGTGTGGTTTGTGGGTGTTTTAAACCACATTTACTTGGGAGCCTTCATGATTCAGTCGTTTGCATTGCAGTCGATGTCTCCTGAGGTCGCAAGCTTTTCTGTGCTGTGAACCTGGAGGGTTTGCTGCGATCTACCTTGGCTCATCCAGCATGCGTTAAAGAAGTATTTGGGTTTTCTTGGAACCATAACAACATAGTAAGACCAAAAAGGCCCCATCTAGTCTGCCCAGCAGTGATGGGTTTTTTTTGTTTTGTTTTTTGTTTTTTATGTGCATCTATTCAAAGTAGATTGGATTCCCACATGCAACCCAACCCCCAATCTGTGTAGGTTTCCACTTGCCTTCTAGGACGCACAATGCAGCCGTATCACTGCTGCCCAAAGCTACAAATGTCGCTCAGCGAGGATTGCCCAATTCCTTCATTACCATTTTCTTGCCCCTAGGGATCCTCTGTCTTTATCCCATGCTTTTTTGAAGTCTGTTACTGCCCTTATCCTCGGGGGAGGGGGTGGCATCCTGAATCTACCCCTTTTTTGGAGCGTCATGTTTGACCCTAGTTCTACAGCTTCCTTTCCATTGAAAAAGCTTGGCTCCCTCTGCATTAATACCTTTCAGGTATTTGAATCTGTGTATCATCTCTCCCCATCTCACCTCCCTTCTGAGATATACATATTCTGTCTCGACTTATATGGCTTTTGATACAAACCGTGTACCATTCTGGTTGTCTTTCTCTGGCTCATCTGTAGCTTCTCTCTCTATCCTTTTTGCGATATGGCCTCCAGAACCGAACAAAGTACTCCAGAGGTGAGGCCTCACCAATGACCTGCAAAGAGGCATTACAGTCTCTCTTTATGCTGGTTATGCCGCCTCCTGTGCACCCACGCATCCCTCCCCAGCTCTGGTCATCAACATTCGCGCATGGTTTTGCTACCTCGAGATCACGCCAAGATCCCTCTCCTGGTCAGTGCACTTCAGCTCTTCACCACCTGCTGCATACTGCTCCTGGGATTTCTGGATCCCAAGTGCATGACTCAGCACGTTTTGGAACTCAAATCAAAAAAGACAAAAAAAAAAAAAAACCAGGCAGTCGCATGAGATTTTGTGTACTGAATAGAATTTTGAGATAATGCATTGCATCATGAGACCCAGATCACAGAAGAGCTGTGTAAGCCATCTGAGGGGGAGCGCTCTGTCATAGTCCTTCATTACCTGACGGGCATAACCTGCTGTCCTTACTCATTCCCAGGCAAGGCTGACGGGCTCTTTGCTTTTGCTCTGATGCAGATCACTGTTCTAGTTTTGTCCTGTTATCCGGCGGCTCGCTTTTGGAGTGCTGCGCTGTTGGTGCCTTCCCTCCCGGCAGTTTGTGGTTTAGCTGACGGGACTGTGGAGCTCGCTCTGCAGTGCTGGCAGAAGAGCGGGTGCAGGAGCTTCTTGTCCTGCAGCCCTGAGGTTGCCCTGTACCCGCTTGCACTGCTGTATTACAGGGCTTCCCAAGCCCGGACCTGGTGACCTCGCAGCCAGATGGATTTTCAGGATACCCCTATAAATATGTGGGAGACAAATTTGCATACACCAGGCCTTTACTCTGTGCAGACTTACCTCCCGCATAAGTCATTTGGGGGGGGGGGGGGTGTTATTCTGAAGATCCCATTGGCTGTGGAGTCCCCAGGCCAGTTTTGGGTGCCCTGCTATATTCTCTCACCGTTTGCGTTAGGCTTCTCTACCGCAGTAAGGCCACACTGGCTTCTGCTCACATAACAGGCGTGTCAGTTTTAAAAAGTATCCCTGCCAATCGTTTAACCTGTGCAGGGATGTTTTTGTTTTTTTTTTTAAAAGTGGGAGCAGTTTTGGAGTGGAGCAGTAGCAGTAGCTGTTGAAGCTTTGCCTAGCCTAGCAGAGCTACACGTCGTCGGTCAGCACCACGGTGATCCTGTTGCCTGAGTAGTTCCAGGGCCTGCCTCACACCCTTCCACCTGTCCCTGTCGCAGATGTCACCAGCCTCCACCACACATTGCCTGGGGGCTCTGGGGTCTGGTTCCTGCTGTGGTAAGGAAGCTGCTATATTAAATGGTTAAAGAGTAAGATTGTACTTATGGTTAACTTTAAAAAAAAAACAAAGAAGATAGAGATAGATATATAGATCCACCTGTGCATAACATAGTATTTCAGTCATGTAGGTAACACCCAAGCTTTTTTTTTTAAAGACAAAGCAGGGGAATGGTTAAATCCACTTAAGTCTTCCTTCCGTAGGCTCACCTTTCTGGATGAGATCACCTGCAGCCACCACATTCACTTCTTTTATTCCTTTAGCCTCTTAGGGTACCATTCATGGCCAAATAGTAGGGCTGTGCTAACAAAACCTCAAAAGAAATTGGCGAAAGCGCAGAGGACAAATTATCACACAGAGGAGAGCACTTCATAGTGCTAAACATTTTGGAACAAACAGAGCAATCGATAGGCCTGGAGGGGGAGGAGCTTTGTCTATCTTGTCAGTCTGTGGTACCAGAGCATTCAGACTTGACCCTACTCTTGTCTACAGTCTTGTCTCGCTTCCCGTGCCTTCTGGCTGTTCTACATATATCCATAACATTTTCCGTGAAGGAATTGTTTTTTACGTTTTTGCTTTTGGCTTTACCCCCTGTGGCTTCATTTCAAAATGCTTACGTGCACAGAGTTTCTGCTTCGGGATATAAATAGATGGATTTACCATTTGCCTCTTCGCTTCCAGATTGTCCGTATTTAGGGCATGAAGTTTCACCTTCCAGAGCTTAGGTTGCAGATCCTGGCCAGTTTGGTCAACTTCCTCTAAACTCTAGACTGCCTGGGCTTAATCTGTCTGGAGATCCAACCTCCAGAACTGCACTCGTTACTCAAATAGTACGTATAGAGCAGAGGTGGACAAACTGCGGCCTGCAGGTCACACCCCAACCTGTGCCCCCTACCAAGGCAATCCCGCCCGGACCCTCATGGCCGCTCCCAGTGCAGCCTTGGGGAGAAACACTTTTCCCACTTGTTCAGGTATCAGTGTATTTTCCACCACATTTTTTTTTCTTCTGCTGATTATACCTCACTCTGTGCATCCTGGCGCTCTTCTGGTTTTCCCCACTGCTTTGTCGCACTGTTTTTCCAGGTAAATATCAAAGATTAATTTGTATGGAAACCAGGACAATAAAACTACATTGACAGATTCTCCCATCCACTCGGTAGCATCCCCCTCTCTCCTCCCACCTCACTGAGAATTTCCTTTTCTAATCTCCCCCCCCCCCCCCCCCTACTCTGCAACACTGCATTTCAGCGTTTTGTGCAGGGCCAGGGAGCCTGTCGGGAAGTGCTTCTGGTAGACAAGGCCTGTCTCAGATGCATTCATGGTACCAGACAGTAGCCACTTTGGCACATCTGCAGCTCTGGAACAGCATTTTAATCAGCCTAAAATTAGGGGGAATATCAGAACAGATTTTCACCTTTGAGAAAAATCTGGGAATTTTAAGGGTGAAAATCAGTTTCAACTGAACACAAAGGACCCTAAATATGGACCAGCACCGAAATCTGAGACATGACCCTGATGCTGAGAGACCTTTGTTTTCAGTTTTTATTGGGTTTTTTTCCTGGTAATTTGTGTTTTATTTCAAAAACAAACATATTTACCCTGAACAACTTATATTTACCACTGAGCAAATTTGTATTTACTGCTGGTTTCTTCCGTTTTTGTCTGTTGTACTAAACACTGATAAATTCCCAGGCAAAATAAATAAAAACTGAAAATGAAGGGCCCTACTTATGCTGTACTTTCCATAATCTCTACCTTTACTTATTTTGTAATGTTTTCTTTTTTACTCTTATTTTAAATGATTCTATGTTACACTGACAATATGTCTAAAGTTGTTTTGCTAATAGTTATCTACATTTGAATCTAGTTGTCAGTACTCCTATCCCCCTCCCCTCCCCCCACCTCCTAACCCTGTATTTGTATCCTCAATGCATGATTGCACATTTTTGCATAAAGTCTTAACTGCCACATTCTTTACTGCTACAAAGTTTCTTGCATGCCTCCTTACGTACTCTGTTCTGTAAAGCCTTCCGTTTCAGTCCCTTTGCAGTGTGCTCTATGGTCTGATCCCTGTGCACCTCTCTCTGGTCACCCTCCTGTACTTAGAATGAAACCCATTTACTGTCACCCTCTGTTGCTTGCCATGTGGCCAGTTTATAGCCCGGTTTAACACCATAGCATCTATCCCTAAGCTGCCCAGCTTCTTAATGAGCCTCAGCAAGGTAATCACATGAGTAATGAGGACTAGAAAGCTCCTCTTTCATTAGAGGCTTAACAACTGAGGAGCCCTCATCTGCAGACAAACACTCTTCTTTCTTCCAGAAGATCCAAAGAGAAAACTGAAATTTCTTAGCTTCCAAGTCAGATGAATCCAGAACAAGTGGGTTATCACCTCTACCAGCAGATGGAGACGAGCAAACTGACGTCACAGTATATATATATATATCCCAGCAGTGACATCAGCCTTCCAGTATTCTTAGTCTCCAGCAGATGGTGGATGTGCATCTCCCCACTGGGGATTGCTTTGAATTGAAAAGGAGCAATAAGGAAAATTAATTTGCCCCGCTCTCCTGCGTTCATACCAAATGGTCAGTCCCTCAGTTGAGAATTCCTGAGGTGATTTTCGTGGTCCCTCAGATGAGTGCCTTGGTCCGGTACCTTGTTTTTCAGCCGGTGTGGACTTAGTTGTTTAACAGCTGAAAGGCAGCGGGTGCAGGAAGCCAAGCACAGCAGTGACAGCATATACCCTCTCTCCCCGCAGCCGGAGATAGTCACTGTTCTCAGCCGGGTAAGGCTGAGCTCAAGTAAGTTTTAATTAAAAAAAAAAAAAAAAAAAATTAAAAATATATAGACAGAGAAAGGAGAGTGTTTAGTGTAGGGCTTCCTCCTTCCCCTTGGTCTCCTTGCTCTGTGCACCGTTCTGATATTTGTCCTGCTCCATGGGAGGTTACGGGATGTGGGCAGTCTGGCAGGTTGAGCAACCTCTATAGGTTAGGTCCCACTCTAAGGCCTTTTTGCTGAGTGCCGCATGGTAGGCCTCAATGGCTTTTTGTGCACTTTGTCTATGTGCTAGGCTGACCTCTTCAGGATTGTCAGTTCAGGTTGTGTGTCCAGTTTTTGGACGCCTAGTCGAACCTCCGTTGTATGTCCAAGTTAAGCGGAGCCTTAGTAGCTGCTTTGCTTATCTGTGCACACAGGTTGGGCATTTTACTGTGTGCCAACGTTTTTTGCAGCACCTATCCTTAGGGACGCCTAGGTGCTGGCCGCCCAGGTTTGGGATGCCTTAAAAAAACAAAAAAACAGCTGGATACATGCCTTCAGTAGTCACTTAGCTTACTGTTGGCACCTATATCTAAGAAGCCTAAGCACCTTTCCCTTTGCCTGTCATATTCAGGCATCTCAGCCTGGAGTGCCTGCTAACTTGTGCCAGTACTGTTTGGAGGCTTAAGGAGAATTATCTTCATCTGATTTCACCAAGCCTGGTTCTCCCCAGCCAGATGTGGGTCTGGGTAAAGACGTGTCAGATGGGGCACTTGATAGGGGAGCTCCATTAACTGCAGGGGAAGGTAGCTCAGTGGGTAGCCCTCAGGTGCCTTCTGGTTTTGGATGGCTCCTTCAACATTTTCATGGGTAAAACTTTTCCAAGGATTGCAATTCTTTCTTCAGGCGCAGTCCTCAGCCCCGTCCAATGCTCCCAGGGCAGAGTCACAGGTAGGAACCTCGCTTGGACCTACTGTTAAGCGCCGGATTACACCAAGAATGGCAGTGGGCCTGCCCGATAGGGATCTGAATGGCATGGATGTTGAGGCTGATCCTGACTCTCTAGAGGATGGAGAAATTCCTCTGGGATTAGAACCATATAGGACTATGCTACGGTTCTTCCATAAAGATGAATTGCTGTCCCTGATTTCCCAGACTTTGAATATGCTGGGAGTATCTGGGACAGATTCCATGTCTGAGCCAAAGAAAAATCCCATTTTGTTTTCTCTGCGTAAAACCTGTTGTGTTTTGCCTGTGATGGAGGCCATTCAAGAATTGATTGATCTTGAGTGGGGCGCCTCAGAGGCTAATTTCAAATGACAGCTGGTTTTGAAAGGCCTGTACCCTCTGGATCTGGTGGTGAGAGAGCATCTTTGTTTTTCCGAAGGTGGATGCACTTGTATGTACAGTCTCCAAGTGGACAACCATCTCTATAGAGGGAGGAGTGGCCTTGAAGGATGTACGCGATAGGAAGATTGAAACTATCCTTAAGCAGGCATTTGAAGCAGTATCAATAACTTTGCAAATAGCTTCTTTCCTAGTGTGTAGCCAGATGGACTCAGGACCAATGGGTATTGTGCTCTCCTGATAGCAGATGGGAGACTGTCAGATTTCAAAGCCGACTTCACTCTACATATACCCATGCAGGAAGCTTAGCTCTTCAGTATTTCTCTGTCTCCATAGCAGATGCGGACACTATCCCACACACGAGAATAGTGTTAACAATTACAGCAAGAAAGAAGAAATTTACCTTAAAGAAGATCGAGCTCCTTTCTCCTGAGGTGAAACCTAAGGGTCCCTCCCCCAGTTGAGAATTCCCGAGGTGATTTCCGAGATCCCTCAGAGGTGTGCCTTGGTCCCGGCGTGGACTTAGCCCCCAGAGTGGCTGAAAGGCAGCGGGTGCAGAATCGAGCGCGGCGGTGAAGGTATTTCCCCCTCCCCCCGCAGCTGGAGACTGCCTGACATATGACCAGTAAGCGCCAAGACCAGGTAAGGTAGAAACCTTTAAACTTAGGTCTCCGGTCTCCAGAGCTCGGATAGCCGTACGGAACGTTTCTTCCGGTGAGGTTTAAAGGGACACCGATCGGGTTGAGCAGCCGTGTCTGGGCTAGGCCCCAATCTGGTTTAAGGGTCCACAGACATGGAGACCCTCCGGGGGGGGGGGGGGGGCACTATTTTGTGAGCGGGGTCATCGTCGCCATATTCCCTCCTCGTCCGGCGGTACCAATGGGGCAGGCCAGGCGGCCGATGCGCCTAACTTGTGCGTGCGTCCAACATAGACACGCATAGCTGTGCGCACAGCGGCGTGCACAATGGCGCGTACAACTTAGACGCACGCACAACCAAGTGCACCCGTGCGCATAGCTACACATACACCTACAGTTTGAGCTAGCACGCGCACAAACATGGCACAACCGCCCAAGAAGGCCAAGGGACACTCCCTTTACACAGCCTGCCACATAAGAGCCACACAGCCTGATTTGGAGTCCTTCCTGTGGAAGCAGTGCGAAGAAGCCTAAGGGGAACCAAAGCCTGGCCCCCTACTGTCCGGAGAGGGGTCCGGAACTACTGTCGATTGTACCCCACACCTATGTATCTCAGACTTGGCTCCTCCACAGGGGGGCACTTCCAGGGCCCCTACTCTAAACACCCCCCCCCCCCCGGGATCAACATGGACCCAGGGACCTTTTCCTGGGTGGAATTTTTTAAAGGGCTGCAAACCTTCATTCAGGTGCAACCAGCCCAGCTGTGCACCAGGCTCAATCCTTGCCAGAAGCACAAGATCCTCCCAGCACTACCCGGATTCCTCGAGACATGCCTCGCCTAATCAAGATCTTCTCTAATAGGGATCCAGACACCTCAAATGAGGACAGTGACTCCCTGGAAGAAGGAGAGGTCCCTCCAGGGATGGAACCATACCGAGCTATGCTTCGCTTCTTCCACAAGGATGAATTACCAGCCCTTGTTTCCCAGACTCTGAAGACGCCGGGTGTTCTGGGCGCTGACCCTATGGCATAACAAAAGAGGAACCCCATCTTGGTGTCCCTTCGTAAGGCCTCATGCTATTTTCCTATGATGGAGGTCATTCAGGAACTGAGCGACATGGAATGGAATGCACCGGAGGCCAGCTTCAAAGGGGAGCGAGCCTTGGAAGCCCTATACCCTCTGGAACCCGCAGCCAAGGAACACCTGCGTTTCCTGAAAGTGGATGCTATGGTCTGTGCAGTCTCAAAGCAAACAATGATTCCCGTTGAGGGAGGAACGGCATTGAAGGACACAGGACAGATGATTGGAGACCATTCTTAAGCAGGCTGTTGACGCAACTGCAAGGACACTGCAGATTGCTTCCTGCTGTGCACTGGTTGCACGTTCCTGCTTGCTCCTCTCGAAAGATGCAAATACGTCCGAAGAATCGATGGAACTGGCAGCGGCCTTCCTCACGGACGCAAGCTCAGATCTAGCGCGCACCTCAGCCAGGGGCGTTGCCTCTGTAGTGGCAGCCAGAAGACAACTATGGCTATGAAATTGGTCTGTGAACGAGACATCTAAAGCGAACCTCACAAGAATGCCCTTTAAAGGATCTCTCTTGTTCGGCAGCAAATTGGAAAAGTTAGCCAACAAATGTGGGTGAATCTCCAGTGCCCCGACTACTGGAAGAAAGGAATAAAAGACCTCAGCTTTCCACACCCAGAAGAACCAAGGGCAGAGGATCGCAGTGCTTTAAACCCTACAGGAATGTGCAGTTCCAGGCACCTCTCCCCTCCAGAAGGTCCCAGTCCTTTCAGAACAGACACACCAAAAGGGGAGCAGGCCCGGGGGCAGGTTCCAGCCATACCCCAAAAAGAGAGGAGGTCGGCCCATCCACAGGAAGAAAATATAGGTGGTCGACTTGCCCTCTTCTACCAAAGATAGGTCGAGATAACGTCGGACAAATAGGTCCTAAACATCATTCGAGAGGGGTACTCTCTGGAATTCCACAGCATCCCCCTGGACAAATTTATGAGATCAAAATACTGGGTGCTATTCAATCTATTTTATTGTTCCCAAGAAGGAAGGATCGTTCCGGCCCATCTTGGCCCTCAAGAGGTACCACACATCCGCATGGAAGCCCTGCACTCTGTTATAATGGCAGTATAACCGGGAGAGTTCCTAACCTCCCTGGACCTTTCCGAAGCCTATCTTCACATCCCAGTCCATCAGGGTCACCAGCGCTTTCTATGCTTTGCGGTGCTGGGTCACCATTACCAGTTCCGGGCGCTATCCTTCGGCCTAGCTACCGCCCCCAGGACCTTCACCAAAATTATGGTGGTCATGGCGGGTGAAAGAAGGGATACTGGTACATCCTTACTTGGACGATCGGCTGATCATGGCAAAGTCTTCAAAGGAGAGTCGGCAGTTGACCTCCAGAGTTAAGAGCCTACTGCAGGAGCTTGGGTGGGTCATGAACACGGGCAAGAGCTGTCTCCAGCCCTCTCAGTCACTAAAGTACCTGGGGGCCCGGTTCAACACCAAACAGAACAAAGTCTTCCTCCCCCCCCCCCCCCCCCCCCCCCCCAAGGAGAAGGAAACTGATGGAGCAATTGCGAAGATTGATGACCAATGCATGTCCCAAGGTATGGGACTACCTTCAAATCCTTGGCCTCATGGCATTAACCCTGGAAGTCAATCCATGGGCAAGGGCCCATATGCGACTGCTCCAGCGCTCCCTACTGTCATGATGGAACCCACTGTTCCAGAACTACTCAATTCACCTCCAACTACCAGCAGAGGTTCGGGACCAACTCCAATGGTGGCTACAAGACGACCTAAGCAGAGGAGTAAACCTCTCCCCACCGAACTGGATCTTGCTCACCACGGATGCAAGCCTACAACGGCGGGGAAGCACACTGTCAGGAACTGATGGCCCAGGGACAATGGAACAAGAAAGAGACAGAATGGAACATAAACCACCTAGAAGCTCAAGCAGTCAGACTAGTGTGCCTGCAATTCAGCCACAGACTCTGGGGCCAGTCAATCAGGATAATGTCGGACAATGCAACAACAGTTGCTTACATCAACTGCCAGGGAGGAACCAAGAGCCAGCAGGCATCTCTGGAGATAGAATCCCCATGGCATTGGCAGAGAGAAACCTGCAAGGGATCTCTGCCTCCCACATCATGGGAAAAGATAACGTCTCAGCAAACTACCTCAGCAGAGAGATCCTAGACCCAAGGGAATGAACACTGTTGACCACAGCCTTCCAACTGATAGTAAATCGCTGGGGCCTCCCAGCCATGGATCTACTGGCAAACCCGTCTCAATGCCCAAGTTCCCAGGTTCTTCAGCCGCAGATGAGAACCACAATCCCAGGGAATCAACACTCTCATCCAGACCTGGCCAGAGGAAGACCCTCCATGGCCTCTACTGGGCAGGGTCATCCGCAAGATAGAGCATCACAGGGGGTTAGTTCTACTAGTTGCCCCGGACTAGCCAAGATGACCATGGTATGCAGACATGCGAAGACTACTTGTGGGGAACCCTCTGTGCCTACCTCCACACAGGGACCTTCTCCAGCAGGGCCTGATTTTCCACGAAGATCGGTCTTGATTCTCTCTTATTGTCTGGCCCTTGAGAGGACTTGCCTGGAGAAGTGCAGTTACTCAAAGGGAACCATTCCTTAGGTTCACGCCTGGAACCATACAGCTGCGTACTGTCCCCTCCTTCTTACTGAAAGTGGTTTCTCAGTTTCACATGAACCAAACCATCTCGCTACCATCTCCAGATGAGCATAAGGACTCGGAAGACTCACGCCTTCTTCGCCATCTGAATGTCGGCAGACTCCTAGTCCGAAACCTGGAAAGATCTGAAACTGTGCACAAAACGGATCACCTGTTCGTTCTTCACAGCGGGAAGAAACAAGGGGAAATGGCTTCGCGGGCGACCATAGCCTGCTGGATCAAAGAAGTAATCATGGCAGCCTACATAGAGGCAGGAAAGCCCTTACCCCTACAGGTTAGGGCTCACTCAACGAGGGTCCAGGCAGTCTTCTGGGCAGAAACCAAACTTCTGTCGCCCACCAAGATTTGTCGGGTGGCGACGTGGTCCTTCATGCTCACCTTTTCCAGATTCTACTGCCTGGATGTTGAGGCCAGGGAGGACACAGCCTTCACAAGATAGTACTAAGTGGGCCATGGGCAGCCTCCCATCCTGTGCGGGAGTAGCTTTTGTACATCCCATTAGTCTTGAGTCCATCTAGCTACACACTAGGAAATGGAGAAATTACTTAACCTGATAATTTCGTTTTCCTTCGTGTAGACAGATGGATTCAGCATCCCACCCAGGGCTGCCCCAGAAAATGAGAATCTCTGATAACAAACCTCGAGAAAAATCTAATACGGGTAAGCCATGGCCTACCCCTAGTTCAAGACACCCACAGTTCATCTGGCGTTGGTGTTGAGTGCACTGGTGGTCTCCAGTTTGAAAATCAGTTTGAACCAGTTTGAGTTTAAACAAGTTATTTAAGCAAACATATCCACAATGGCTTTTCGAGGAGAATACGGAAGAGCTAAGCTTCCTGCACAGGTATATGTAGAGTGATGTCAGCTTTGAAATCTGACTCCCATCTGCTATCAGGAGAGCACAATACCCATTGGTCCTGAGTCCATCTGTCTACACTAAGGAAAACAAAATTATCAGGTAAGTAATTTCTCCATTGTTCCCTGGTGGCTCACTCTTGTTTACTTCTCTCTCAAGATGTTGATGACTCTGGGGTGAATTCCAGGGCAGTTATGGAGCCAATGGCCACCTTCTTGGCAGATGCAGGCTGCGATTTGGTCCACACCTGAGCCAGAGGGGGTGGCTTTGGTGATAGTGTCCAGATGTCAGTTATGCCTGAGAAATTGGTCGGCCATATCAACCTCCAAGGCTAACCTCCCAAAATTGCCCTTTAAAGGCTCGCTCTTGTTTGGGAGCAAGTAGGAGAAACTGGCCCATAAGTGGGGCAAATCATCGGTCCCTTGATTTACCAGAGGATAAGAAGAAGCAGATGGCCACGCTCCTTTAGCATGAGAGGTCATGCTAGGGGGTTCCAAGCATTTTTGACTCTCTAGAGGAGTGTTCTTTTAGAGGACTCGAACGTTTGGTAGGTCTCAGTCCTTTCGACCTAGACAGCCCAGAAGGGGTGCAGGTTCAGTTAGCGGACCTTCTTGAGCCTCCCAATGAAGGTTTTTGCCAACCCACCCTCTGGAACAGGAGATAGGGGGACGCCTCTTTCTCATCTATCAGAGGTGGGTCAAGATCACATCGGATCAATGGGTCCTGAAGGTGATACGAGAAGGATATGTGATGAAGTTTTACAGTGTTCCTCGGGATGTGTTCATAAAGTCTCCCTGCAAAAGAAGCAGGCAGTGGAGGATACATTGGCAAGGCTCCTCAGTCTGAGAGCTGTAATACTGGTGCCCACGTCTCAAGAAAATGTAAGGCGATATTCAATTTATGTCATTGTGCCCAAGAAGGAGCAAACCTTGAGATCCAGGATGGGACAAAAGGAGTCAACCGTCATCTGCGGGTGACACGTTTGCGCATGGAGACCTTGCGCTTGGTGATAATCGCTGTGCAGTCGGGGGGATTTCTGACCTTTTTAGATCTATCCATTTAGATCTATCTTCTCATTCCCTTTCAATTAGAGCATCAACGCTTCCTATGGTTTGCAGTTTCGGGCACTGCCTTTTGATCTGGCCACCGCTCCCAGAACCTTTTCCAAGGTAATGGTAGTAGTTGTGGCAGAATTGAGAGAGGATGGGAACCTAGAACACCCATGTTTGGATGATAGGCTGATTCGAGCCAAGTCACTGGAAGAGAACTGCCTGGTGACCTGCATGGTGATCTCTCTGTTGCAGAAGCTCGGCTGGGTGGTAAACCTGGCCAGGAACATTCTTTAGCCTGCTCAGTCATTGGAATATCTCTGAGTTTGGTTTGACACAAAGCAGGGCAAGGTTTTCCTGCCGGAAACTCAAATTCAGAAGTTGATGGCAGAGCCGGTATGTATGGTCCTACCTGCAGGTACTTGGTTTAATGGCAGCAACCCTGGAAATGGTACCATGGGTGAGAGCGCATTTGTGTCCTCTTCAGTGCTCCTTGTTGTCTCGGCGGAATAATCGCTGGATTATTCAATTTGACTCCACCTGCGGATGGAATTCTCTTCCCGACTGCGGTGGTGACTACAGCCAGATCATCTAAGGAAGAGAATTTCCCTAGTACCACCGAACTGGCTAGTACTGAAGACAAATGCAAGTCTCCATGGTTGGGGAGCTTACTGTTGGGAGATGACCATGCAAGGGAGCTGGGATGCAGAAGAGTCTCTCTGGAACATCGATCGTTTGGAAGCCAGGGCAGTCCGGCTGGCATGTTTGCAGTTCAGCGATAGGCTCAGGGTCAACGGTCTGGATAATGTTTGACAATGCAACAACTGTGGCTTATGCAAATCAGCAGGGAGGAATCAAGAGCCAACAAGTGTCACAGGAGATAGATCCACTTTTGGAATGGGCCGAACTACAAATCCAGATCTCAGCCTTGCATACAGCAATAAAAGACAATGTAAGAGCAGACTGTCTCAGCAGGGAGAGTCTGGACACAGGAGAATGGATGCTATCAGACAAGGCATTTCAGCTGATTCTGGATCTCTGGGGGGTCTCCCATTTCTAGACCCGTTGGCAACTTCTCACAATGCGAAAGTTTCAGGATTCTTTAGTCACAGGAGAGATTCAAAGTCGTTGGGGATCAATGCCTTGGTGCAGGAGTGGTCGAAAGTCAAGTCAAGTTTCTGTACGCCTTTCCTCCATGACCCATGTTGAGCACATTAGTCCAAAGGATCGAGCCCAAGAGAGAGATGGTGCTCTTGGTTGCTCCAGATTATTCCAGGAGACCATGGAAGCTCCACTTTGGCTTCCGGTGCACAGGGATCCGACTCTGTGTTGTGTTACAGTATGGCCCTTGAAAGAGCTTGCTTGCTGAAACGTGAATACTCTGCGGCAGTGATTTCCACCTTGCTAAGAGCTAGAAAGTTCTCCACTTCCTTGGCCTACGTGCAGGTTTGCAAGTGTTTAAGGTCTGGTGTGAGGATCGAGGTAATCTTCCTTGTTCGGTCAAGATCTTCTCTTTATGGAATTTTTGCAGGATGGCTTGAATAAAGGCTTGGCATTTAATTCCTTAAAAGTACAAGAAATGGCTCTCACTTGTTTCAGAGGTCAGGTGAATGGTGGATTCTTGTCAGCTCATCCTCATGCGGCCCATTTCCTGAAAGGAGTGAAACATCTTTGTCCTCCTTTGTGGTTTCTGGTGCCCTTGTGGAGTCTTGATTTGGTATTGGATTTCTTAGCGGGCCCTACGTTTAGACTGATGCGTATCCTGACCTTGCAGTTACCGACCTTGAAAATTGTGTTTCTGGTGGCAATTTGTTCTTCACGTAGTGTTTTCAAACTGCAAGCTTTGTTTTACTGGGAGCCATTACTCCAGGGGATGTACAGCTGCGAACTGTTCCTTCTTTTCTACTGAAGGTGGCCACTGACTCACTTGAATCAGTCCAACTCCCTGCCGTCTCTGGACAAAGAGAGATATTGTCAAGAGACATATTGTCAGGTATCTGGAGGTTACTAAGCCTTCACAGAAGGATAGTCTGTTTGTCCTTCACAGCAGTACTAGGCAGGGAGAGCCGGCCTCGCGGGTTACCATAGCTCATAGATTAAGGAGGTAGACACGGCTGCATCAATTGATGCTGGGAAGCAGTTACCTAGTCAGGTCAGGGTTCATTCCACTAGGGCTCAGGCAGTGTCATGGATGGAAGTGAAATTAGCTCGGCAAATGTCAATGGGAGAAGCCATGTGGTCTTCCTTATACACTTTTTTTTTTCCCCCAAATATTATCATCTGAATATGCAAGCCTGGGAGGATGCAGTCTTTGCACTTGCAGTTTTGACTGGACCGTGGGCAGCCTCCCGCCCTATTTGGGAGTAGCTTGGGTACATCTCACTTATTCTGGAGTCACCTGACTGGACACTAAGAAATGAGAAATGACGACTTTCCTGATAATTTCCTTTTCTTTAAGACAGATGAATCTAGCTTCCCTCCCTTGGCTGCCGAGTGGTTGTATTATGGTCTTCCTCAGTGGCTATGTGTTACAGGGATTACTGGTAAGTGTTAGTCCAGTCCTTTCTGAGCTCAGTGTTGCCTGTTGGCTAAGTATGGAAATGCTTATCTGTTTAATAAGTTTTGCTAGTCTGTCCAGTTGATTTTCAAGAGAATACTGGCAGGCTGATGTCAATGCAGGGCTATATATACTGTGACATCAGTTGGCTCTGTCTCCATCTGCTGGTAGAGGTGCATAACTCACTTGTTATGGATTCATCTGACTGTCCTAAAAAAAAATAAATACATAAATAATCAGTTAAGTAGTAATTTGTCATTGATTCATTATCCAAGTTGGATCCCTTAGAGTACTTGCCTGAGGTAGAAGCATCTAGGAAAACCACTACCCCTGGGTCCTCCCTTTGCTGCTTTGGAGCCAAGGGATGGCAGTCCAGTATACTTCCTGGCCCTAGGGAAGACTTTTCCACCGGGCCTCTGCATAGCGTGGTCATCTGGTTCAGCTGGGGATGCTGCAGAGGTGATGTTCATTGGGGAAGGGCGTCCTGATCATTGCACAAAAAATGCCAACCCTGTCACACCAGCAAAGGCAGCATGTATAGGATTCTCTCCCTCTGCATCCTGGAGCAGTGTGGTCTGCGGGGCCTTGAGATGAATAGTCTGCCCCCCAGCTCCAGTCGGGAGTAATAAAAGCAAGGTGCCCACTGGCTTGAAGAAGACCCCTTGGCCTTCCCTCTAAATACAGTGAGAGCCGCGCGCCTTTGTGGCTGCAGGAAACAACCTCCTTCGCCCCGGGCATTCAGGAGCAGTGGGGCCGCAAGAACAATGAATCATCACTCCTCTTTTTCTCTCACAGTAGGAGCAGCATTGCCCATTTGCCAGAAGATGCAGCATCAGCTTTTCTTCAATTTAGAGCAGGAGCAATGCAGCCCCGGCGCTAGAAGGAGTCTGGTGGGCCCTGGGGCTGAAGGAGGAGACTGCTGCTACCTCTGCGTTTCCTGCTCCTTGTGCTTCCAAAGGGGGGAAACAAGTGAGAGGGTGTGGGTGAGATTGAGCATGGCAGAGAGTGTGGGTGTGATAAAGTAAGTGTCTGAGAGAGGAGAAAGTTTGTGCCCAACAACCCCCCCCACTCTCCCTCTGCTAATCCATGACAATCTGGAAATCAAATATTGCCAGGTATGGAAAGCAGAGGACTTTTAAAAATCCTTAATAGTTTTTATTATTGGGTGGTTGACTTGTCTGCTGTTTTGAAATATTTTATTGGCATTTGGAAAAGTTTTGATTTTTTAATTATTGGATTTTCTATTCATTCGCTGTTTTGAAAATTTTAGTATGGTTTTACTCTTACGATTATTTTATATTTCTTGATTTTATTTGATGCTTTGAGGAATGGTGATGGTTCTTTTTCTTTTTTTTTTTTTCTCCATTGCTGCACTGCATACATATTCTGGCTTGTTGCAGTTTCCAGTTTTATTTTTGTCAGCATGTCTCTATTTATTTATTTAACAGCTTTTAATATACCAGTGTTCATAGGGCATATCACGCCGGTTTACAATAAAACTTGCGAAAGGAGGAAATTACAAAAAACAGGGAGCGGGTGAGGGAGCAGGTGAGAAAGGGGGGTGGGAGTGAGGGGGAAAGAAAGAGGCGGAAGGGATAGCAGCTGAGAAAATAGAGAAGAGTAACCATATATGTGGAGAAGTTATTTACAGAAGAAGAAATTTACAGCAGAAGGGCTGCAGAGGTGTGATTGTTTAAAGCAGGTTATAAATTACAACTTATTTACAGCAGGGTATAGGATACAATTAACTTATGGCAAAAATATTCAGATAGCAAGCTAGTGAGAAATCCGTAGGAGCGTGCAGGAATTGCGAAGGGTGAGGGGAAAAGGGGGGGTGTCTATGGGGGTTGGCTTTTAAGGGGGGGTGTCTATGGGGGGTTGGTTTCAGGGTAGGCCTGTCTGAAGAGCCAGGTCTTGATGTCTTTTTTGAAATTGGGCAGGGAGGGCTCAAGACGGAGGTGTGTGGGGAGGGAGTTCCAGAGGGCAGGGCCTGCGATGGTGAAGGCTCTTTCCCTGGTGGTGGAGAGATGTGCTGTCTTTAGGGGGGGTGTGTGTAGGGTGCCTGCAAGGGTGGATCTTGTGGGGCGATGGGAAATGTGAAAGTGGGGCATTTCCTTAAGCCAGGCGGAGTTGTTTTTGTAGAGAATGTTGTAGAGTATGGTAAGGGTTTTATATTTGGTGCGGAAAGGGATGGGCAGCCAATGCAGATCTACAAGAATGGGCGTAATATACTCTCTTTTGCGTGTGTTAGTTAGGATTCTTGCCATGGCGTTTTGTAGTGTTTGCAGTGGTTTGATGGTGGAGTATGGGAGGCCTAGCAACAGGGCGTTGCAGTATTCCACTTTGGAAAAAATGGTGGACTGCAGGACTAAACGGAAGTCCTGTGTGTGGAGTAGTGGCTTAAGCTTTTTAAGGATCTGGAGTTTGTAGAATCCTGCTTTAATCAGGGACTTGATGTGTGGCTTGAAGTTGAGGTGTTGGTCAAGTGTGACTCCCAGGTCTCTTACAGAGGGGGGTGTGGAGAGGGGGGAGGTGGAGGAGGAGGCGTGTTCAGGTTGCTTGGATATGAAGAGTAATTTGGTTTTGGTTGCATTAAGTGCAAGGTGAAGGTTGGCTAATAGGGAGTTGATGGCGACTAGGCAGGATTCCCAGAAAAGAATGGTTTCATTGAGCGTTTTTTGAATGGGGATGAGAATTTGCACATCGTCTGCATATAAGAAAAAGTTCAGGCCTAGGTCTGAGAGTAGGTGGCAGAGGGGGGAGGAGGTAAATATTGAAAAGGGTGGAGGATAGGGAGGATCCCTGGGGGACGCCTTGCATGAGGGGAACGTGAGCAGATTCAAAGTTATCGATTTTTATAAGGTATTCTCTGTTTGTGAGATAAGAGGCAAACCAGGCTAGGGCTGTGTCGGCGATGCCTATCTCTGCCAAGCGGGAGAGAAAGATTTGATGATTGACAGTGTCAAAGGCTGCCAATATATCCAGTATGGCAAGCAGGAACGAGTTTCCTTGGTCTAAACCATGATCTCTTTATTCTGTATTTGAGAGTTGGTCTGTGTTTTTTGATTGTGTGACTGAGGTGAGGGATTCTGCTAGTTTTTAGTTTCTGCGTAGGGATCTTTAACAGCCTGGTTTGTTCTGTTTTCCTGTTAGGAGGTGTATTGGTGTTCTAGGAACTGATGTAATATTTACAGTGCTGTGTCTTCATAGGTAGGGTTGTTACTGTTTGTGCTGGCTTTTAGTTCTATTCTGGTATAGGAGATTTACTATATTGTAATTCAGTTTACTCATGGCTTTCTCAGGGTGAAGCCCACTCACAGCATGCATTACCATAGGCATGATACTGTATGGGTTCCAAACATCTCTTGTTGGCACCACAGCACAGCATGTAAATATGATATGCATGCTGTTGGTGATATTTTAACCTCAGAAGAGTGTACTTTGAATGTTTTTTTAATGTATTCTAAATGCATATGTGGGGAATGTGTGACACGGGGGTGGGGGGAAGAGCACAAGGCTTTAAGGGGGAGGGTGGAGCTGGGATATCATTTTGAAATTCCTGCATATGCTGTTTATGCACATGCAGGTACAAAATCTGTGGGTGTGCAAGTACCCACAGTATTGGCTGGTCCCTAGATTTTCAAAGAAAAACTTTGTGAGCAGTTTCCCGGTGTCTTACATTAGGTACATTGGATATGTCTGATACTGAATCCTCTGATCCGTCCATAAGATACAGATACAAATATTATCCATGCTGATTATTTCAACATTAGAAACCTAGTGCTCTTCCTCTATCCAATTCCCTAGTCAATCAGATTTGTCTGACAGGATCTTCCCCTGGTGAATCCATGCTGCCTCTGGTCCAGCAATTCTCCTGACTGTAGATAGTTCACTATTCTCACTTTCAACAGTGACTCCATTACTTTTCCCACCACCGAAGTGAGGCTAACCGGTCTGTAGTTACCAGCCTCCTCTCTGTTCCCACTCTTGTGAAGCGGGACCACCACTGCTCTTCTCCAATCTCTCGGCACCACTCCCGTTTCTAGGGATCTATTGAACAAGTCACACAGCGGACCTGACAGCACATCTCTGAGCTCCTTCAGTATCCTGGGATGAACCTCATCAGGCCCCATGGCTTTGTCCACTTTCAGTTTCCCCAGCTCTTCCCATACATTCTCTACTGTAAATGGAGTTACATCTACTCCACTCCCATCCGATTTCTTGTTAACCAGCGACGGTCCTTCTCCAGGGTCCTCTTTAGTGAACACCGAACTGAGGTATTTGTTTAATATTTCTGCCATTTCTTAGTCTCTCTCCACACATAGATCTTTTTCACCTTTCAGTTTCACTATACCACTTTGGACTTTTCTCCTTTCTCTGATGTATCTGAAAAATGTTTTGTCACCTCGCTTTACCTCTTTGGCAATCCTTTCTTCTGCTTGACTTTTTGCCTTCTTGATTACTTTCTTTGTCTCCCTCAGTTCCACCAGATATTCTTCTTTGTGCTCCTCCCTTTGGGATCCTTTATATTTCTTGAATGCTGTTCTTTTAGCCTTTATTTTGTCAGCCACCTCCTTTGAGAACCAGATAGGTTTCATTTTTCTTTTGCTTTTCTTTACTTTTCTAACATATAGATTAGTTGCCTTGGTAATTTCTCCTTTTAGTTTGGTCCACTGTTTTCTGCGCACAATTATTGCATCTGCCTCCTAGTATGTTGCTTCTACCTGAAACCTTATCGCGCTGCGTGCACAAGTACTGGATCACTGCTTCAGCTTCCCTCGCACAACATATGTAATGTAGGAACCACCCTACCCTGCTCCCGGCAGTGACCTGGACAGGGCATTGCCAGCTCCAGGATAGGCTCTGCAGGGGTATGATCAGCACCAGCCAAAATAGAAATGGGGGCGGGGAATAAAATGTAACTTTATAATTTTTTGTTTTCGTTCTTTGTAATTTAGCTTTTTTTTTTTTTTTTTTTCCTGGTCTTTGCTCCCTTTCTTCCTCCAGTCTCTCCCCCTCCTGTGCTGCTTCCTTTTCTCAGTTTCTTTCCTACAGCTTCCCACCTTCCCACCTCCAACAGCCTGCTAAGGCTCCACTTCACCGGCCTGGTTTCTCTTTTGCATGGAAGAGAAGGTGAGCTGGTCTGAGCTATAGTAGTGGTGTTCTTTCTTATTTGCAGCCCAGCAACGGGGAAAGGGGGCGGGCGTCCGAGACCAGCACAGTGACTGCAAGATGCTGGTAGCTGTGGCAGTACAGTGCTCTCTGTAGTTTTCGGATCAGTTTTTGCTACTGTTTTTGCTTTTTTTTTAAGATTCTTTAGAAAGCGCATTTGACTCAACTGAATGACTTCAGAAATCTGCTATGCTGCCATCGGTACAAGCAGCAAGTGAGCATCCCTGGCAGCTCGGAGTCGTTCCTCCTCCCCTCCCCCCCCCCCCCTTTGTTATGCTTGGATGCTCATGAACTAATCCCTAAAAGCAAGCAAGGCCCACAGAGCGCTCAGCGCACAATTTACAGGGTGTGGATCTGCGTGCGTGCGGCAGGATTCTCTCTTGTTGCCCGTGCACGGTTTCAGAGTGCAGCTCTGCTGCAGCAGCTGGGCCTCATGAAAATTTAATCAAGGGCGCCTGTGCTATTTCCAGCTGCTGGACTTATTTTGCTGAGACCTCCTAGGGAGAAAAGGCCTTTGTAAAACAATTACGCAGGCAGACGGCACCAGGGGTGAGCTCGCCACCTCTTATAGTTGCCCTTTTAAGGCAAGGGGCTGGGAGGGGGACTCATCTGCTTAGTGCCCCTGGGCCTGCCATCTCAGGTTTTGCCGTTAAATTGAGCAGCCCCAGTCTGATTTGAGATAACATGCTGACTGTAAGAGGATCATAGATCCTTGCTTGCTACCTTTTTGCATCGCCTGCCAGGTGTCTCTCTTGCCTAGTTCAAGGGAATCTTCAGGTGGTTTGTCGTGATGCAAAGCTCCTACCGTTCACACCTTACAAAACTATTTGCATAAAATGGTACATGGTATCTTTCCTATTAAGAGACTTGAGGGAGGCTTTTGCGGGATTTTTAATAAAGAATATGTAGAAAACAAAACCAGCACAACTCCTTATGTCAAAAGGACTGCTATACTGGGTCAGACCAAGTGTCCATCAAGCCCAGTATCCTGTTTCCAAAGTGGCCAATCCAGGATAGAATTCCAAAGGATAGGATCCAGGTCACAAGTACCTGGCAGAATTCCAAAGGATGGATATATCCCGTGCTGCTTATCCCAGGGAAGAGCGCTAGAGTTTGACTTACTGAATTGTTTATTATGTCAAAAGGTGGCAGAGGATAATCTGATGCATATCCTGGACTGAAAATCAACTCATCTGGGAGGTTCCCTTGCTCTGGTTGTGTGCTTTGAGCTCTTTCTCCTAGGACGAGCAGGAGGAAGGTAGTCCTCACATGTGGGTGACATCATCCGATGGAGCCTGCCACTATCCATGTGTCTATGCAGGGGCTCTCTTCAGTCCTTTCTTTTCCGTGGAGCTATTGTCTTGCAGAGGTGGAGTTTGTGCTCTCTTTCTCTCAGGGAAACTTCTTAAAAGTGAGTTTTTTCGCTTTTTTCTTCTACACTGGGTCTCTCTCTGGTTCCCACTTCTTTCTCAGTCGGTGAGTATTTTTTTGCGCTTCTCCTTACCCACCAGTTGTCGTTCCTTTTGTGGTCCCCAGTAAGCCTCAAGGCAGCCCCCAATACCCCAGACTATGTCCCTGACGGATCCACACGAAGTGTGCATCCTCTGCCTGGAGGCATCGCACAATATTCGGGCTTGCGAATTGATCGCTCAAATGACCGTTGGGTCAGGTTGGACAAGACGGAGAAGGTTTTTGGTTTGGGAATATCCAAACCCTCCACTTCAGGCCCTGTAGACATCGATGCCGGAGTGTGGACAGCATGAGATACGGCAGGTCGAGTTGCAGCAGCCAGCATTTCGGCTTGGTGTGTCACCTGGATTTGTGTCTCGGACCTTCGTCCAGAGGTGCAGGACTGGCTAGCTGACTCTGCACCGGCAATAACCTGTTTGGTGACAAGGTCAAGCAGGCGGTCGCACAGCTGAAGGATCACCATGAGACCCTCTACAGCATTTATGAGCCTGTGCTTCAGCTTCGCCAGCTCTTCTAATAGGTCCTCCCTGCCAGGGTCACGGAGACCCTTCTACAGACCAAAGAAGTACTACTCTCCTGCCCCTCACTCTCAGCCACAGCAGACCAGCGCCAGAGGCAGATCTCGGCAACAGCAGGGCCCTAGACCTCAGCCATCGCACCAGACTAGCCCCGCTACCAGGGTTTTGACTGGATGCGAGGAGCATAAGCCAGTCGCCTCTTCCGGTACCGGAGGACCCACCAGTCGGGGGCAGGCTCTGTTTGTTGTTTTTTTTTAGTGTTTTTTGTTTTTTTTTTTGTGGACCGGTGGCAGACCGTGACTTTCGGATCAGTGGGTCTTGTCCATCATGTGTCACAGCTACAGGCTGAATCTTGTGACTGTTCCGCTGGATTCTCCCTGTGCCCACAATGGGATCCCATCTCGCATCGAGAAGTGCTGCGAGGGGAGCTCTTGGCCCTTCTAACGGCCAGGGCAATGGAACCTGTCCTTCAGGAGCAGCAGGGATGGGGGTTTTACTCCCGTTGTTTTCTAATTCCAAAGAAAACTTGAGGCCTCCGTCCCATCCTTGATCTGCGAGCCTTGAACAGATTTCTCAAGAGAGAGGTTGAAGATGGTATCCTTGGGGCATCTTGGTTCCCCTCTTACAGAGAGGAGACTGGCTTTGCGCTCTCAACCTCAGATGCGTATACCCACATCGAGAGCTTCCCCAGTCACAGGAGGTGTATCTGCCTTACAGTGGGCTGTCAACATTTTTAATACTGCGTGCTCCCGCGCCCCCCCCCCCCAAGATCTTCACGAAGTGTTTGGCTGTGGTGGGTGCCTATCTGTGCAGGCTGGGAATCCAGGTCTTTCCATATTTTGACAACTGGCTGATCAAGAGTGACTCACAAGCAGGGGCTTTGCAGGCTCTACGCTGGTTCATTTGGGTGTTGGAATACCTGGATTTTCTAATTAACTCCCCCCAATCCAATCTGTTTGTCGTCACGGCTGGATTTCATAGGAGCTGTATTGGACGCGACACAGGTGAAGGCCTTTTTGCCTGCGCTGCTAACCCTGGCGAAGGAGGTCCAACACCGCCGGCTGGTCTCTGTGCGGTGTATGCTGCAGCTTTTGGGGCACATGGCCATGACGGTCCGTGTCACCCCATTCGTCAAGCCCAGTGGACCCTAAGCTCCCAATGGCAGCAGGCTACACATCCAGGTTTCCCCCTCTCTCAGGGCTTCCCTGGCTTAGTGGAGGTCCACATCCAGTCTGAAACAGTGGTTGCCTTTTCAGGATTACCCTCACCAGGTGGTGCTTACCACAGATGCATCCCACCTGGGCTGGGGTGCCCATTTGAATGGCCTCCACACCCAAGGCCTTTGGACCATTCGAAGCTCAGTATCAGATAAACTTCCTGGAGCTGAGGGTGATCCAGTATGCACTCTGGGCCTTCCAGGATCAGCTGTCCAACAAGGTGATCCTCATTCAGACAGACAATCAAGTGACCATGTGGTATATAAACAAGCGAGGGGACACCAGGTCCTTCCTCCTTTGACAGGAGGTGGTACAGATTTGGAGCTGGATCCTGTCTCAGGGGATGTTGCTCTGGGCCATGTACTTGGCCGGGGCAGAGAACACCCTAGCAGACAGGCTAAGTCTCACCTTCTGGCCCTACGAGTGGTCCCTGAAGGAGGAGGTGGCAGACCAGATCTTCAGTCTCTGGGGAACCCCAGACGTGGATCTATTTGCTTCCCCCTGCAACAGGAAAGTTCCTCAGTACTGCTCCCTGTCCAGGTCAGATGACCAGCCAGCCATGGATGCCTTTTCCCTCTATTGGGGTTTGGGCCTCCTGTATGCATACCCTCCACTTCCGTTGGTGAGGAAGACTCTCTTAAAGCTTCACCAGGACCGGGAGACCATGATCCTCGTTGCTCCCCATTGGCTGAGACAAATCTGGTTCTTGCTACTGCGGGATCTCTCCTAGCGGGGAATCAATCCGTCTGGGGACTGCCCCAGATCTTCTTACACAGGATCAGGGCAGATTACTCCACCCCAACCTCCAGGCCCTGTCTCTGACAGCCTGGATGTTGAAAGGTTGATCCTGCAGCCTCTGAATCTCTCAGAGAATGTGTTTCAGGTCCTGGTAGTCTCAAGAAAGCCTTCCACCAGGAAGTCTTATGCTTTGAAGTGGAGGAGGTTTACAATCTGGTGTGAGCAGAAGAGCCATCCATCACCTGGTGGGTACGCACCTGAGTACCACAGGTGCGTACCACCAGGTGATGGATGGCTCGCCCATCTCAGTGCAGCCCCTTGTAGGGCGATTCATGCGTGGATTGCTTCAACTACAGCCTCCCCTACGGGCCCCCGAAGTGTCCTGGGACACAAATGTGGTGCTGGCCCAGTTGATGAAACTGCCGTTTGAGCCGCTGCGCTCCTCTGCTCTTACGTATTTGACCTGGAAGGTCATATTCCTGATAGCGATCACATTGGCACGCAGGGTCAGTGAGCTGCATGCATTGGTGACATCCACCCTATACAAGGTTTTTCCATGATGGGGTGGTCCTACGAAGGTGGTTACAGAGTTCCACCTTAACCGGGGCATTGTCCTGCCCACTTTTTTTCCCTAGGTTTCATTCCAACCTAGGGGAAAGAGTGCTGCACCCACTGGATTGTAAAAGGGCCTTGGTCATCTACTTGGACCGGACAGCAAGCCATAGACTATCTGCCCAATTCTTTGTTTCTTATGACTCAACAGGCTGGGTATGGCTGTTACTAAGCAGATTCTTTCCACATGGCTTTTTTTGACTGCTGCAGCACACTGAGCCGACAAGTTCAAAGTATTATTCACGCCTAGATCTTTTTCCTGGGTGGTAGCTCCTAAAAGGGAACCTAACATCGTGAAACTACAGCATGGGTTATTTTTCCCTATATGCATCACCTTGCACTTGTCCACAGTAAATTTCATCTGCCATTTGGATGCCCAATCTTCCAGTCTCGCAAGGTCCTCCTGCAATTCATTACAATCCGCTTGTGATTTAACTACTCTGAATAATTTTGTATCCTCTGCAAATTTGATCACCTCACTTGTCTTATTCCTTTCCAAATCATTTATAAATAGATTGAAAAGCACCGGTCCAAGTACAGATCCCTGAGAAAATTGACCATTTAGGCTTGTCCTATAAATCCTGTGAAATCCCAGCCCTGGGATCTGAGTTACAGCCTATATTTGTACTATAAATTTATTAGATGGGGGAGGGACCCTAGTAGACCTGAAAGCTTGCTTTGTAAACAGTCTGTTAGCCTAATACAGGCATCCTCCTTAACCCACTAGGTATATTTCAGCGAACCTGGTTCTTTAACATTTTAAGAAAAATAGAGGGTGCTTTTCACAGCCGTTGCTCTGAGTGAAGTGGCTTGGCTGAAAAGTCTTTTCCCCAGCTAGAAGTGTGGGCAGGCTTCCACAGCACACGTGTGTTAAGTTGTGTTGAAAAGGATGGTTCCCAGTGAGGAAGGGTGGGGGAGGGGGAGTAAAACAGCACATGTTTTGATTTTCAAATCTCTGTACGCCGCTTTGTCCCCTATTGGGCCACTGATATAAGTAAACCGATATGTTTCGACTAATATCGGTACAAAAGACCCTTTAAATAAATAAATAAATAAATAAATAAATAAATATAAGTGCGAGGCGCAAAGCACACACACACACACTTTGTGGGTGTTCTCTATGGGTAGGAACTTGCAATGCAATGCAAGTGGTTGCCCTGTGAAAACTGACCACAGGGAGGGGGGGGGCTATAAATACCTGCGTATGTTACAAATAACGCTTACTAGTCCACGTTGCCCGCATAACGAGCACGATATTTTTTTAAAGCTCACCAAGTATGTTGCTTGTCGAGGCTGCTGTTCCCGGATTTACTTGTAATCCGTAGCTGTAATACTTTATTGGGTAGCGCACACGTTCTAATGTTGCAACTTTGTAAGTCAAAAACCGAAAAGCATTGCATTTCTAGCCCCCTCACTATGAATTACTTCAACTCCTCACCCCAAAGGAGGGGCAGGGCAAAGAGGATTGGTCCCTGTGAAAGGAGAGAGACAGCTGCCTCCCTGCTAGGGGAACATCTGTCAGAGAAGCAGAACTACACAACAGGCTTCAGCAGCAATTTTAACATCTGCTGCCCCTGTCCTTTTTAGGTTACTGCAGGTTTTTGGTGCGAAAGGGATTGTTACCTGTGTGTCTGCCCCGCCTCATTCACAAATATTCATGAGACCACTGGAGCTGTTCATGGTGGCGTTGATGTATATTTGTCTTGATCTGGAATCATGGGAATAATTCAAAGCAATTAACAGATGGATAACCTGAAGTAATAAATCATAAATGGAGCCTCACATGGTGGCGTAAGTCGCAACCGCATGCTTAATGATGTATTATGTGATCGGTTGCCAAATATAATCATGGCTCCTTTTTATTCTTGTGTTTTTGTTTTTTTTTTTAATTGCACAATAAAATCTCCCAATTTGTGTTCTGTAAAAATTTATCGTGTTGCTAGGTTAAGATATAATCTTAAAAGCAGCAGCAGTTTAAAACAACCAACACCTTAATCTTTCCCATGGTATTAGACTTTCCTGCTTCGGGGTAAAAATCATCAATCTACCCGGCGCGCACACATGGACGTGCGATTTTATAACATGCACAGGCGTGCGCATGTTATAAAATCGGGGGTCGGCACGCGCAAGGGGATGCACAATTGTGCACCTTGCGTGCGCCGAGCTGCGCTGCCTTCCCTCGTTCCCTTCCCTGTAGCCTGACCTTCCCACCCCTTCCCCTAGCCCTACTCTAACCTCCCCCTGAATTTTAACTTACCTTTTGCACCTGCTGGCACACAATCCTCAGACACTGGCAATGGCCACTGTGGTCGGAGCGGAGGCCTCTGGCTCCGCCCCTGGATCACCCCTTTAGTAAAGCCCCGGGGCTTTACACGCATTGCCGGGCCTTTTTAAAATAGGCCCGGTGCGCGTAACTCCCCCCCCCCCCCCCCCCATACGCGCATAAGGCTTTTAAAATTCGGCCCTTAGTTTGTTCTCTATTCCTTTCCAAATAATTTACCTTTTTGATGGCCGCCGCACACAGAGCTAAATATTTCAAGGTATTGTCCACAAAGACTCCAAGGACCTTTTTCTGAATGGTGAATCCTAACACAGAACCCAGCATCGTGTACCTGTAGCTGGGATTATTTTTCCCTATGTGCAGTATTTTTCTGCATTAAATTGCATTTGCCATTTAGAAGCCCAGTTTCCTAGTCTCACAAGGTCTTTCTGCAGTTCTTCACAATCTACTGCTGTTTTAGTGACTTAAAACTATTTTATATCAGGTACAAATTTGGTCCCTTCACTCATTCTTTTCTCCAAATCGTTTATGAATATGCCAAACAGCACAGGTCCCAATACAGACCTCTCGGGCACTCCAGTAACCACCTTTCTCAATTTGGAAAACTGACCTTTTTAGTCCTACCCGCTGTGTTTTTATCTTTTTTCCAGTTACCAATCCACAGTAGGACACAGCCTCTGATCCTGTGACCTCCCAATTTCCTGAGGACCCTCTTGTGTGGGATTTTGTCAAATGCTTTCTGAAAATCCAAATACACTATATCAACTGGCTCAGTTCTGTCTGCCAGTTCTATCTGTCTGTTTATTTACACCCTCAAAAAAAAATCTAGTTAATTGATTAGCAAGGCAAGAATTCCTTTTGCAAAAACTTTTGACTCTCGCCATGTTGATTTATGTGGTCAGTAATTTTGACTTTTATGAATAATTTCTACCATTTTGCCCAGCAAAAAAAGTCCCGGATCACCACTGGAACCCTTTAATAAAAAAAAAAAAATTTGGTTTCACATTGGCCACCTCCAATCTTCTATAGCAAATCACTAGAAATAGGTCTGCAATTTCATTTTTGAGTTCCTCAGAACTCTAAAGTGCATGCTGTCTGAAGAATAACAAATCACTGGGACCAGTCTGTCAGTCTGAGTTGTTTCACTATTTCACAGTGATTCCATCTAGTGGCTCAGTCGTCACCATTTTAAAAAAAAAGTTTCTGGTGTGGGTATGACCCAATCATTATCCTCGGGAAAGATAGAAGCAAAGAATGTTTAGTTTTCTGCCATTTCTTTGTCCTACCTGAGCACCCCTTTTATCCCTCAGTCATCTAGTGGTCCAACTGAATCTTTCACAGCCTTTTTGCTTCGAATGTACTTGAACACTTTAATTACTTGTTTTTACTTCTGGGGCAAGCTTCTTGTCAAATTCTCTCTTAGCCTGCAATTACTTTTTATATCCAAATCATCAGTGGATATAGTTGTCCCTATTTTCCTCATTTATTTCTGCTTTCCATTTTTTGAAAGATGGCCCTTTTTGGCTTTAATTGTCTTCTTCACTTCATTATAAACAACCCTGGCATTTGTTTGTTTTTCCTTCGACCTTTTTTAAATGCACGGAATATGTTTTTGTCTAGGCCTCAAGAATGGTAATTTTAAACAGTGTCCACGCCTCCTGCAAGTGTTTTAACTTTATGGATTCCTCCTTTTTTCATTTTTTTTTTCTAACAAATATCCTTGTTTTATCATAGTGACCCTTTTTATAATTAGTTTTGGATTGTGCCGAGTGTAGACTCTCCTCCATCAAGGACAACTTTTCCCAGAGCTTTGACTATTGATCCAGCAACTATTATCTTCCACATGTATCATTAACTTCTGTTTGGGGCACTAGTTAAACGCTGAATATCAACAACCAGTAAGAGAAAAATCTTTAGGCATTTATTATAAAATATCTTACAATAGGAACAGTGCTTACCAAACAATGCAGAGTAAATGCCTGCTTAGCTTTTCTGAGCTGTTATATATAAATACGCCATTGCCCCTAACTTAACACCAGTGAGTTTGTTTGCATAACATTTTCCTAATTAGTTGACATTATAATTTTATCTCATGTGCTAATGAAGTTGGATTATTGTAAATTAAATGATTTCTTGAAAATTGACCCCGACAGGAAGAAACAAAACTCAGTGTTGACCTTTAACATACTTTTAGCATTTCAGCAGCCTTAGTTATTCTCACAAGCTTCCTACCATTCCCTCCTTTGTCATATATAGTATGACAATATATACAGTGGCTTGCAAAAGTATTTGACCCCACCTCCAAAAAAAAGCAGATTTGTGTGGATTATAAGTGACACTTACACAGATTATTCCTGACAGTATGTTTATTGTAAATAGGTATCCTCGTAAAGTACATTTTCAAAGTCACAATTCATTTGTTCTCTGCATTTTTTTGTAAAATAAAATTAGAAACTGAAAAATGCTGCTTGCATAAGTATAGAACTACCTTTTGCTGCAATAACATCTTTAAGTCTTTTGGGGTAAGTTTCTACCAGCTTTGCGCGCTGTACTTTTCCATGCCCAGGCTCTGGTTCTGACTCCAGTGCTGGCTCTTCCACTTGAGCTTGGAAGCAAGCGGGTGCTGAATTTCAGGTGCCTGGTTATTTTCGAGCCCTGCTCAAAATGGTTTTAATCATCCCTCTGACCTCATCCATATATTCCAGTTTGCAACATGCATGGATTTGCAGATGCATTATCTTTTTACACACAATGCTGATAGTAGAAATTGGGTTGACTAAAGTGGGTGGGGGTGTGTGTTGTGTGTGCCAAAATCTGATTGTCTGATTTTATTTTCTTAACTATTAACCTGGAACAGAAAAAATACTGCTAGCATGTTTACAGCTCTGTGGTCTGTAAAGTTCAAAGTATCAATGAAATACAAGCCACACCTTTATCTTACATCACTGTTTTGATCTCTAGCAACAAGATGTGGAGACGGGAGCAGATCGAGAAGTTTTTGAGTACAGTTATCTGCATGAGGAAAATAACTCAACATTGGAACAGGATGGTGAGAAACTACAGCAGGAAGACAGTGGAGAACAAAATGTACCAGGGAATAATGTTGACTATCATGCAAGTGAAAATACCAAGCCTTGCACTGAGGTAAGCAGATTTTCAAAAGGGTAGTTAAAAGGAGATATAGGATATATAATTTTTATTTCTTTTGCTTTTTTTTTTCTGCCTGAAGCCTTTTAAGCTTTATTATTGGTTTGATAAAATGATTTACTAGTTGCAAATTCATGTATACAAACATGACGAGAATATGCATGATTTTAAAGAACATGGTCAAAGGATCTGTTTTAAATTTGATAACTAGGAGATACGTTGAGGCATGTCTTTCCCCTGGATTGTGTTAATAGCATTTGATATTTCATTGACCTTTAGAAGCAGATTGTATCACATTGCATTGTCTGGGTGTGGATAGCTCTGGCAATGAGTAATCCTATGCTTTGCATTCTCACCCCAGAGCGATGGCAGTATATTTTGTATTCTCCCTCAGCAAGACTTTACTGAGCTGCCTCATGAGCCACTCAGTCTTGCTTTGTCCGAGCTACTGCACAGACCAGTTCCAAATCTTTCAATATTTTTTCAACTTTTGAGCATTGTACCGTGTTGCTGCCTCTTTGCTTCTTCCATTTTTTTTTATTTATTTTTTTTTTTTTTTGCTGCTGCCTTGGCAAACCCTTAAACAGCATTTTTAAGTTCTAATTTAAAAAAGAGAGAGAGAGAAACAGAAGAAATCAAAGATGAGTACAGAAAATTCCAAGGCCAAGAAACCTGCACTCGCCTGTATCTAGGTGCTAGATGTACATTACAGATACTCCCGCTGGTTGTTTTATTGCTGCCCGAGCCCAGACCAGACCAGGACTCCTCCAACTGCTACAGCTATGGTTGGATATCCCCTTTTGATGCAGCAACACCACGCCAGGAAAATGGAGGCTCTAAGGAAGGTGTTAGTGAATAAGAGCCCAAAGCCTTGGTATGAAGTTAAACAGGGGAGCCCTTCCTCAGGCTCAAAAATGTTTGTTTGACTCTTGATACACAAAGTCAAGGTGGGAATCCTCCCAATCTTGATTCATAAGCATGGAAAGGCTTGGACCCTCCCCCCCCCCCCCCCCCCCCCCCCCATGGCACTTGTTCCTGGATCTGCCTCAGGTCATGGGGTCAATGTGACATGGAAGCTTGTGGTGCTGGATGAGGCAGTGAGAAGTGTATCCAAATGATGTGAGGGACTCCTTCAGGACCATTCCCCCTTGAGGCTGAAGAAAGTCTGTGCCATCGGCTCAGAGCTTCTCTGGAGCAGCCCAGCCTCAACTCCGGAGCAGGAAACAGCTTGCCAGCATAGGTCCCATCACTCTTCATGGAGTCCCTCGGGAAGACGATAGGATTCCTCCAGTCCTTGGGTTTTTCTGGTTAGCTTTGCTAAGTCAAACTTTATTCTGGCTGGGGAGGAAATATGTTACGCTATTGAATGGCAGCTTAGGCGAGATGCTCCAGATCCTGATTTTAAGAATCCCTCCCGGTGACCATCGTGGCATTTGGATCACTTAACTTTCCTCCTCCTGATTACTGGCACCTCAACTATGTTGGTCTGCAAAAAACTGCCTGATTTAAAACAGTTCTCGTATGAGACTGCTGTGGCGAAAAACTCCGGCCCTGGTGAGGGGAGTGAAAGGGAAAGTGGCGGCGATGCAGCGGGGCGAACTTCAGGCGCGGAGGTGAGCTGTGCTCATGCATAGCGGCCAGATATTACTCTCTCCTGAGAGGATTCGAAGCAGTGGTTCGGCGATCTGCGAGAAGATACATGTGCCAGTTGAAACAGCAACTTAAATCCTTCTCTGAGCTGAGGAGCGAGTTTACTGAGTTAGGTGACCGCATGGAGTCTGTGGAACACCGGCAGGATGAGCAGGAAAGTGCAACTGAAAGCATCCAGGAAGAGCTGCAACTCCTTCAAGAGGATCATATGAAGCTTAAAGGCTGGATGGAGGACCTGAAGAATTGATCCAGAAGTGGGGGTAACCTACGATTCAGAGGTATAACTGAAGAGCCTGCATACATACATTGCCTGAAAGTAATTACTGATATTTGTGGCTTCATATTACATTCTGCTGAGGGAGCGGAGGAGCCAGCAAGAATTAAAATGGCAAGAGCGCACAGAGCCTTGGCTAGACCACAAAACAGCATGCCCCGGGACATAGTGGTTTGTTTCCATGAGTTTGCATTGAAAGAAAAGGTGATGGCCCAAGCAAGACAACTGAGAGACATCCAGTGGCATGAGCATAAAATTTGAAGTTTTTCAAGATTTGCCCCCGCTTACAATTAAGAAAAGGAGGGACTTTAGAGATGTTGTCCAAGTGTTGCGAGCTGGAGGTCATAGCTATAAGTTGCTGTTTCCATTTGGACTGCAATTTACTATAAATGGAGTGAGCTTGCGGGTCCGCACTGTGGAAGAGTTGCTGAAGATTTTACAAGCAGCAGGATTACTTGTGGGTTCGGGCCCCAACATGCGTCCCATTGTTGCTTCCAATGCAAAATGGCAGCGGATTCAGGATGACGGGAAAAGGCTGCTCAGCATCTTCGCAGGGTAATTCAACTTGAACAACAGTCTGGAGCTGGAAGTCTTTACTTGCTTGGATATTGTGTGTCCAGAGTTGTGACTTTTTCTTGGACTTGTTGTTAGCCTTTGGAAATCTGCAAGGACTCTTAATTGATCTTACATTTAGGAGGAACACAGTGTATTTTTCTCATGAGAGGTTCTTTAAGCTTACAGATTACTAAGGGATCTGGGGAAGATGGAGGGCTACTAGGAGGTAAGTGTGTCATTATGCCTCAAGGAGGCAGTTGGTGTGTGGGGGAGGGGGAAGGGAGGGCCAGGGGTGTGGGGCCTGAGTGTGGGCATTACATTCCTTTTGTGGCACAAGGAAGACCATCTCTGTGAAGGATTCTGGTTCTAGGAGACATCACCGTGCTTTTTGATTGGGCTATGGGAGGAAGCTCTGGGGTGACAAAGTATTTTGATTGATGAGGCAATAAAAGTTTCTATCTTGAAATGTGAAAGGTCTCAACACATATACTAAGCGGAAGAAGTTGTTGAAGGATGCGGTACGAATGAAGGTTGATATTCTCCTATGTCAGGAAACTCATTTATGGAAAACATATGAAAGATTGATGTTCTCCAAACACTATACAGTGCAATTTTATATCTCTGCTACTGCCACTTCTGAATATAGCGGAGTACGCATCTTTTTTTCATAACATGTGGTGGTGGATGTAATCTCTGTACTTAGGATTTAGAGGGCAGATAACTTTAAGTCAGGTAAACTTCACAACAGATAGCTATACTATAGTCAATATCTATGGCCCAAATGTTGGACAGGGAAAGTTTGTTTAGAGGGGTTCTCTGTTTTGAAACATTGGGCAGAAGGTTACATTATTGTTGGGGGGGGGGGGGATCCTTTAATATTACTGGATATCCATCCTTAGATAATAATGGTGGGAATAGGGGTGCTACAAAATCGATTGGACAGGGTTTGAAATCCCTTATGGCCGTATGGGATTTGGTAGATGTGTGGTGACACTTTCATCCTTCTGAATGAAATTTATACCTTCTTCTCGAAGGCTCATAATGTTTATTCTAAGTGATTTTTTTTTTTTCTTAGTGGACAAAGCCTCATCAGGGATTGAACCCATCACTTGGTCAGATCATGCAGCTGTTTGTATATCTTTTAATGGTTTGTGGGGACATTCTGGACAATGATATTGGAGGCTTAATGAGAGTATCTTGGATGATCAAGATTTTTGTACAGTTTTGTGTAAAGAGATGGAGGAATATCTGGCAGAAAATGAGTGGTGAAATCTCTGTAGGCATATTATAGGATTGTTTTAAAGCTGTTGTTTGGGGTAAATAGGATGCTCTAGCTATCAATCTAAAGAAAGCAAAGGAGGAGCGGTAATTGAAAATACTAGATCATATAACCAAGTTGGAGGTTTGCCACAAGAGGCAGGTTGACTCTCTCAATTAGGGAGGCAACTAGAGCAGCTAAGGGGAAAGCTGAAGTCCCTGGATGTGGAGGAGATTGTGTTCCACATGGATAGGGTTAAACAAGAATTTTTTTGAGGGAGGGAATAAGGCCAGTAGGTTGTTAGCTAGGAAACTCAGTTAGGATCATGCAGAATTAAATTCTCAAAATTAAAAGCAGAGATGGGGAAATGGTGTCAGAGTGAGAAGGTAAGAGCTAGGTTTTCAGTTTTTTTATCGGGAGGTGTATGCTATGGGTCAGGATATTAAATCTGTTAGACACTGCTGATTATTTAAGGGATTTAAATTTACCCAAAGTAGATCATATACAGTAAGAACGGTTGAATAAAGAAATGTCGGAATTTGAAATTTTGTAAGTGATTAAAGAAATGAAGGTGGGTAAGGCCCCGGGGCTGGATGGATTTTTGGCAGGATTTTATAAACAGCTGAGTTCGGTGGTGGCACGTCCATTGACAATGGCTTTTAATGACTTGCTACTAACTGGCAAGATAGCTGCCAAAGCTAATATAGCAGGTATTACAGTTTTACCAAAGCTGGGGAGGGATGCAACCCTGAGTGGCTCATAAATCTAGATCCCGGCTGAGAAGGGTGGTGGATTCACTGATTCACTCAGATCAGACTAGTTTTATACCAGGAAGGCTTGCTGCCAACAATGTGCAGAGGGTGATTAACTTGACTTGGAGGGCTCAGGAAACCCAGGTCCCATTGGCTTTAACGGTCTATGCTGAGAAGGCATTTGACCTGGTTCATTGGGACTATCTGTTTTTTCTACTAGAGAAAATGGGTTTGAGAAGTAATTTTTCCACTTGGATACGAAAGCTTTATAGTAATTCCAGTGCTTGCATAAAGATTAATGGTGGGTACTCAGAGACATTTCCTATTGGCTGTGGCACTCAGCAGGGTTGTTCACTTTCCCCACTACTTTTCACACTATACCTTGAGCCATTGGTGATTAAAATTTGGGCAACTGAGGAGATTCAAGGGATTACAGTGGGAGATCAGGATTATGAACTTTCCACGTTTGCCGATGATGTTCTATTCACAATAGCGTTCCCAGAAACCTCTTTCTTTGCTTGTAGAGGAACTAGCGAAATTCAGCAGAATTTCTGGGTATCAATTGAATGCTGGAAAATCAGAGTTTCTGAATATTTTTATTCCTGTGGAGGGGGTAGCTGCAATTAAGACTGTTCCCCTTTAAATTTCAGACCTGCTGAAGTGAAATACTTAGGAGTGAAAGTGGGTGAGAATCTAAATAGGCTTTTTGCCATGAATTATGATGGGCTTTGGCAGAAGATGCCCCTTGAAATTCAGATCCCAACTAAAGACTTGGTTATTCAAACAAGCCTGCCCTCAGAACCATTAAGAGCCCCCTGCCTAATCGCTCCCCTATTCCTCCAGACATAACCCAATCCTTGTACATAGTTATGTTATAATTGCAGTGCACTTGTTTCAAGTTGCTCTTGCGTTTGTTACTGCTCTTTCTATGCTACTCCTATCGGTTCTTGTACCCCCTCCCCTATCCTCTGTTTGTTGTATTTCCACTCTATAGATCCACTGTAAACAGATGTTTCAACTAATACCGGTATAAAAATTCTTAAATAAATAGAATATCTCTGAGGTTATGCTTAAGCGGGACAGGATTGACTTGTCATGGCTGGGAAGAGCAGCAGCCATAAAAAAGAATATACTCCCTAAGTTGAATTATTTGTTCCAAACCTTACCCATTGATATTCTGGATGCCTGTCTATCTCTCTGGCAATGCAAACTTTTTTTCATTTCATATGGAAGAGATGGCCTCCTAGGGTGGGGCGCCGGGTTCTATATTTGCCTAAAGTCGGGGGCTGGGGGTCCCTTGCCTGACCTGGTACTATAGTGCAACGCAGCTTAGATTCATTTTTGATTGGCATAGGGGCTCGGGGAAAAAGATGAGTGGGTTTAGAAACGACTCTATTTGAATGGTATTCCTCCAGATATTCTTGTGTGGCTACCTAATAAAGCACAAAGGCTCCCTAGCTGTTTATCTCTTCTGATTGCTCTCACTCTAAAAAAAATAAAAAAAATAAAAAAAAAATCTGTGAAAAGTAGAAATCTGATTTGGTGAGTGATAGATCCTATTTTTACGGAACCCCTATTTTTATGAATAAAGATTTTATCTCCGGTTGCGAGACATTGGGAGGAGAGGGGTCGTAGTAGATTGGAACATCTTTGGAGTGGGTTGAAACCAAGAGATTTTCAGGAGGAGATGTCTGCTTTTCATTTAGATTCTTCTGATTACTACCTTCATTTTCTTTCTCAAAAGGTGGTTAAGGGGAGTTTGAGAGAGGGAAAATCTTTTTGAAGGATTCTGTGATAAGGCTCACGTGGTCACTAGGGGGATTTCTAGACTATATAGCTTTTTAAATAAAGAACTTAAACCACCCCCTCCACATATTTTGGTTTGGGGGAAAGACTTGCATTGTGAGTTGGGGGAAGTGAGATGGGATTTATGTTTTGCTTTTTTTAACGTGTGCTCCATCTCAGTGTCAGAGGTAGAAAACAGTTATAAAATGCTATATTGATGGTATCTCGCACCTGCCAGATTGCATTTGTTGTACCCCACCTTGGATGAGTCCTGTTAGCGAAACTGTGGCTCGCTAGGTACCTTTTTACATAGGTGGTGGGACTGTCCCATGATGTTGAATTCTGGGATGACATCATAAGGATGATGGGTGAGATTGTGGGGACCACTGTCCCTAAAGATCTCTTGTTGTGTTTTTGGTTTTTTTTTCCTTTCTTTTGAATTTTCCCAAGTCTGAATAGGAGCCTGAGATAGTCTCATACAAAATATATGTGAAAACAAATAAAAGTCCTTTTATACACCGATCCTCCTCTTCTTTTCTTACCGCTGCATAGCAATCTTGGATCGGCTTCCGCTTTGTTTTTTGGGACCATCCCTATTCAGAGTTATGCAGTGGTTAGCCCAGATTTATTATTTAAATTGGCTTATCACAATCAAGCGGGAAATAGCTTCCTAAATTAGAGAAATTATGGCACAGATATGTATTATAGTAAAAGAAGTGCTAAATTGTTGGTGTGAGATGTGGAATGTGCAGTTGTCATGCCTCGGGGGGGATACAAATAATGAAAACATTCATGATTCTTATTGTTACTCTTATTCTTTTAGTTGTGTGATATGCTCTGTCTTTGGTCCTCAGATATCGATATTTTTGTGATGGATAAGTGTATGAGAGGGATGATAGGTTTGACTTGATGTACTGTTTTTTCATGCAGTTGTAGATGGTTGTGTTCTAATAAAACTGTCAATTAAAAAAAAATTGATTCTGGCTCAAGAATTCAGTTAATAGGAGCCTGGATAATTTTTGATTCAGGAGAAAGCATTTCTCCCCAACAAAAGAAACACACACTGCTGGTAGACCTGGTAAGGTCTCTTCAACAGGACCAGGCATCAGCAAGGTTGGTCCTGTTCCTCTTCTGATGCATGGATGCTGTGGTGCAGATGGTTCGTCTGACTCATCTGCACATGGAGGGCCTTCAGTGCCAATGAGATCAGCTTTATCAGCCTTTATCCCATAAATCTGACCACCTCGGATGAAAGGATTCCTTCAGTGGTGGATAATCTGGAAGTTTTAAAGGTTGGCCTTTCATTGTGTCTTCCTCCATATCAAGTGATTCTTTCTACTAATGCCTCCTCCAAGGAGTGGAGGGTACGCACCGATGCAGCATGGACACAAGGATTAAGGTCTGAGACAGAGAATCATGTACAAATCAACTATGTGACGCTGCAAGCCCATCTGCTGTTCTCTGAGGTTTCTCGCTCTCTTTCAAGAAAGAGAATCTTGATCCAGATGGACAACCAAACAGACATCATAAACAAGCAGGGAGGTACTGGCTTTTACACCCTATGCCAGAAGGCCCTCCAAATCTGATCATGGATAGGACATCTCAGTGCCCAATGCCAGGCAGCCTACCTCCTGGGAATCTAGAACACTGCAGGCTGCCCCAGCAGAGTGTTATAACAGAGTGATCCTTTGAAGGGATCACGGACTGCTTAGTCACTGGGAAAAGCTAGTGAATGACCTGTTTGTTTCGGAAGACAAGTTGAAGTTCTGCTCCATACAGCTGAGCAGCTATAGATCAGCTCCCAATGCCTTTGTGCCAGATTGACTATTGCTGTACACTGAGCAAAAGATTTCAACGTATTTTCAGTGATGACACCTAGATCCTTTTCGATGGTGACTCATAATGTGGAGTCTTGCATTATGTAGCTATAATTTGGTTTACTCTTCCCTAAGTGTATCACTTTGCACTTGTCTATATTAAATTTAATTTGCCATTTGCATGTCCAGTCTCCCAATTTTGCAATGTCCTCTTTGCAGTTTCTCACAATCCTCTTGTGACTTAACAACTTTGAATAATTTTGTGTCATCAGCGAATTTGATCACCTCACTTGTTTTTTCCCATTTCCAGATCATTTATAAATATATTAAAAAGTAGTGGTCCCAAAACAGATCCCTGAGACACTCCACTATTCACCTTTTTCCATTGGGAAAATTTACCATTTACGGACTGAAATGGAGGAGGGTTTCCGTGTGATGTGAGCAAAAGGCCCTAGACCTTTTCTTCTGCTTGACTATCTTCTGCACCTATATGAAGCTGGTCTCAAGACCAACTCGGATTCATTTGAGTATGATTATCACTTGGTGTAGAGTAAGCCCAACTCTGTACAGCCTTCAGTTGTACATTTCATGTGGGGTCTGCTTCAGCTGAAGCCTCCCCTAAGAGTTCCCGCCAAGTCCCGGGACCTCAACATAGTTTTTAATTCGGCTAATGAAAGCCCCTTTTGAGCCGCTGTGCTCCTGTGACCTGAAGTACCTGACCTGGATGGTCGTGTTTGGTCACTTTGTGTGCAGGTTCAGCAAGCTCCAGGCCTTAGTGACTTATCCACCTCACACTAAGATCTTGCCACCCTAAGTTCCTGCCTAAGGTGCTGTCAGGCTTCCATCTTAACCAGTCCATCATCCTACCAAGATATTTTCCGAGACCCCATTCGCACCAAGGCAACAAGCCCTGCACAGTTTGAACAGCAAGAGAACCTTAGCCTTCTATCTGGAGCGGACAGAAGCCCACAGATAGTCCACCCAGCGTTTTGTTTCTTTTGATCAGAACAAGCTGGGGATTGCCATTGCCAAGCAGCTGCTTTTCAATTGGCTGGCAGACTGCATCTCCTTCTGTTGTGTCCTGGCCATATTGCATCTTGGGGGGGTCATGCCAAGGCTCACTCTGAGCCATGGCAGTGACGTTGGCCCAGTTGGGAGCAGTCCCCATGGAGGAGATCTGTAGAGCTGTGATGTGGAGTTCATCCACTCAATTGCAAGACAATACTGTTTGGGTAGGGATGGGCAATGCATGAACTTGTTTGAGGTTTAGAACCCAATTCTGTTCCCACCTAGGGCCCATTATTTCTGTTCAGGCAGCCCCCCTCCTGTAAACAATAAAATGTTGTGCCTGTTGCCACCAGTTTTGTTGGTCTCCTTTTTTTGTTGAGGGGGCTGCCTATAGCTAGGGGTTCACCCATGTGTGAGGACTTCCAACCTACTTATCCTTGGAGAAAGCAGAGCTACTTTCCTGTAACAGGTGTTCTCAGAGAACAGTAGGATGTCAATCTTCACAAGACCCGCTACCTCCCCATGGAGTTGTCTCCACTTATTTTTTTTTCAAATGTCTATGTTATAAGCCTGAGGGGACTCCATGTAGCCACGTGGTATATTGCATGGCAGCGCATGCTCAGAGAGGCTCAGTGAAAGTTCTAGAAAATTTGTCATAAGTTTTCCATGCCGGGCTCCATCAGATGTTGCCAATGTGTGAGGACTGACATCCTGCTGTCCACAGAGCAACTCGACTATATAAGGATATTAGGTAATTGTGGGGTAGTGTTGATGTGGTTTGTCTTATCTGGATGACAGGAAAAAGTACATTAAGATAGGGTCTACGGTATTCTTATAGTTTCGTATGGGGTTCAGCCCTGCTCCAGGGGCGATCTGGGAAACTACAGACCGGTTAGCCTGACTTCAGTGCCAGGAAAAATAGTGGAAAGTGTTCTAAACATCAAAATCACAGAACATATAGAAAGACATGGTTTAATGGAACAAAGTCAGCATGGCTTTACCCAGGGCAAGTCTTGCCTCACAAATTTTCTTCACTTTTTTGAAGGAGTTAATAAACATGTGGATAAAGGTGAACCAGTAGATATAGTATACTTGGATTTTCAGAAGGCGTTTGACAAAGTTCCTCATGAGAGCTTCTAGGAAAAGTAAAAAGTCATGGGATAGGTGGCGATGTCCTTTCATGGTTTGCAAACTGGCTAAAAGCCAGGAAACAGAAAGTAGGATTAAATGGACAATTTTCTCAGTGGAAGGGAGTGGACAGTGGAGTGCCTCAGGGATCTGTATTGGGACCCTTACTTTTCAATATATTTATAAATGATCTGGAAAGAAATACGATGAGTGAGATAATCAAAATTGTTCAGAGTAGTTAAATCACAAGCAGATTGTGATAAATTGCAGGAAGACCTTGTGAGACTGGAAAGTTGGGCATACAAATGGCAGATGAAATTTAATGTGGATAAGTGCAAGGTGATGCATATAGGGAAAAATAACCCATGCTATAATTACACAATGTTGGGTTCCATATTAGGTGCTACAACCCAAGAAAGAGATCTAGGTGTCATAGTGGATAACACATTGAAATTGTCCGTTCAGTGTGCTGCCGCAGTCAAAAAAGCAAACAGAATGTTGGGAATTATTAGGAAGGGAATGGTGAATAAAACGGAAAATGTCATAATGCCTCTGTATTGCTCCATGGTGAGACCACACCTTGAATACTGTGTACAATTCTGGTCGCCGCATCTCAAAAAAGATATAATTGCGATGGAGAAGGTACAGAGAAGGGCTACCAAAATGATAAGGGGAATGGAACAACTCCCCTATGAGGAAGGACTAAAGAGGTTGGGTCTTTTCAGCTTGGAGAAGAGACGACTGAGGGGGGATATGATAGAGGTGTTTAAAATCATGAGGTCTAGAACGGGTAGATGTGAATCGTTTTTTTACTCTTTCGGATAATAGAAAGACTAGGAGGCACTCCATGAAGTTAGCATGGGGCACATTTAAAACTAATCGGAGAAAGTTCTTTTTTACTCAACACAAAATTAAACTCTGGAATTAGTTGCCAGAGGATGTGGTTAGTGCAGTTAGTATAGCTGTGTTTAAAAAAGGATTGGATAAGTTCTTGGAGGAGAGAAGTCCATTACCTGCTATTAAGTTCACCTAGAGAATAGCCACTGCCATTAACAATGGTAACATGGAATAGACTTAGTTTTTGGGTACTTGCCAGGTTCTTGTGGCCTGGATTGGCCACTGTTGGAAGCAGGATGCTGAGCTTGATGGACCCTTGGTCTGACCCAGTATGGCATTTTCTTATGTTCTTATGCCTTGTTTCTATCAGTGGCATTATTTATTATCATCCTGACTCCTATATGTAAAATCCTGCAAGTTTAGGAGTGGGATACAGAGGGATATGCTGATAACATTCAGTTTTTTATTCCTTTTGCTACATCTTTTGTGGATGCTTTGGCATTGGCATCCAAATACCTGACTGAAATAGAGCATTGAATATTTGAAACTGGATTGACCCTCAGTATCGGGAAAACTGAGGCAATTGGGTAAGCAGCTTGCTTTCTTTAGAGATTCATCTGTCTCTGCAGCATCATAACTTTGTAATTCCTATATCGATCCTGGCTAGAAACGTGGATTATATTTGAGCTGGATTTATCCTTTCATGCCCATGTGAACACCATGGTAAGAGCAGCATTTTTCAAATCGTTTTCTGCGAAAACTGAAGCCGTTTCATAGTTTGCCGGATTTGAGCACAGTTCTACAGGTGTTAATTCCAACTTGGTTAGGCTGTTGTAATTCTGTTTATATCAGACTGCCTGCTAACAGTCTTAGGGCTCTACAGATTACCCAGAACATGACTGCTCGAGTTTCTACTCCCATATTACTTCTGTATTACAGGCTCTGTATTGGTTACAAAAAATGATGGCAAATGAGGTTCAGGATCGTAACGATTATTCATAAATCTCTAAATGTTGATACATCACTCTGTATCAGTACAGACTTGAAATTATCTGACATCTCGCACCCTGCGATCTGCCGGTCAGGACCTTTTGGATATACCATCCCCACAGCCCAGTGCATTTACATATACCCCCAGTTGACTTGTTTTGTAAATAACTTTTTTTCCCTTTCTTTCCTTACCCTTTTTGTTTTAATCATTCTGTGTAGCACATTGTAATACACATAAAATTGTCACAACAATAAAGTTATCCGAATCTGTATTTGGCGGGGTCCTGTGACACAACCTTTTCAGTTGCCAGGCCCTTGCTTTGGAACTCCTTGCAGACGAACTTGTGAGCTATAAAGTGCCATAGGACTTTAAGATACAACTAAAAGCATTCCCTTTTTTTTTTTTCCCAGACAGGGTGCAGGTTTGGAGGAATAGACACATGATTTGTGTGTCTATTCTATTTGTGTGTCTAAGCAATCTATACCACTTCGCATCCACTAAACAACGCTCCATCTCCTTAGCTGGTCCCAAGCTGTGGAACTCAATGCCCACCAATCTACGCCTCGAAATCTGTCCAAAGAAATTCAGACAGAAACTTAAGACGTGGCTTTTCACGCAGGCCTACTCCTAATGACTCTGTCCCGTTCCTCCTACTCCGCCTCTCCATTCCCCCTTCCACTCCATCCTCCCTTCCCTCTCACTCTTCTCAAACCCCTACTTTCCTCCGAAGCCTCCAAGCGTCCTCCTCTTTCCTCTCTCTTCTTTAGCCCCCCCCTCTCACCTCCCCCCGCTCGCCTTGTATATAGGATGTACATAATTCAACCCCCCTGTTAATAGTCCACCCCCTACCCCTCCCCTGTTCTATATATTCACTTAAAATCCCTGCCCCCCCACCCCAGTTACTACATCAGTTGTAATGTAAAGCCCAGTTGGCTGAATTATTCTGTTGTCTGGAAACCGATGTGATGTCTCGTGCGAACGTCGGTATAGAAAAACGTTAAATAAATAAATAAATAAATAAAAATGATCTCCCAGACTGTTGGCTTTTTTCCAGGAAGGGGCAGATTCAGATTTTGAGTAGTCACATTTTTTTCCTTCTGCCTTTTTTGAGGTGGCCAAGGAGGAGAGCAAAGGAGGTTTGGCTGCTCAGGAGAGGAGCATGATGAGGGTCTGTTTCTGAATTGAAATTTCACACGGAACAAAGTCAGGCAGGAGTTGTTTTTCATATGGTATGAACGCAAGAAATGCCATGCTGGGTCACACCAAGGTCAAAGAGTCCAGAACCTCGTCTTCAATATTGGCCAATCTGAGTCACAAATACCCATCAAATCCAAAAAAGCAGATCTGTGTTTTGTTTCTCTCTCACAGGGATAAATGATGGCTTCCCTTCCTTGCATAGACTAAAGTGCAGAACAGCTGAACTGAGGATGAATATTCTATTTTGATCAAGTGAAGCATGTTGGCAGCAGGAACTGCTATTACACTCTTTTGACCTGATTCTAATATGGATATTCCGAAATTTCTCTTATTATAAATCCATGTGCAAAACGTCTGTGGTCTTGAGCCATATCTTAGTATCTTCACAAATTGCACCTCAAACATGCTTCAGTGAAGGTATGATAAATTTGGGATCTGTAGACTTGTCTCTCTTGGATTATTTTCCTTTGAGTTGAGTCCTTATTGACTAGCTCTTTCAGATTAAATTGTACATGGCATGAATAAAAACACTTTCAACTGGCACAAGAATGATCAACTCAGCCTCCCAGCGGCTGCAAACGGGCATTGGTTTCAGGACAATCGCGTAGCGTTTGACAAGGTTTACCCATCTTTAAGGTTAACTAATCTTTGGTACCTAGATTGAGAGATGACTAAAGGTTTATAGTTATGCCCGCAGTTCTAGATTGACAAGCTATTGGATAATGATTTTAAATAAATTAAGGGATTCTGAACTGCAGTATCTCTCTAACAAACCTATAACTATTGAAAATTTACTACATAGCCAAATGTATTGAATTTTACGACAGTTTAGATGGGTAAAGCAGTGTGGCTGAGTCAATTTTAAAAACGTTGCACAAAATTGCCCACATATTGGTGTATGTGGGCCATGCATGAGCAACATGGATTTTAAAAGCTGTGATTTATGCGCGTATATACCCATGTGCGTGCCGAAAATAAAAGGTGGAAAAGGGGCGTGGCATGGGTGTTCCTGGGTGGGGCCAACTGATGCGCATGCTCTGTGTATTAAAATCTGAGGTCACAGGGCACGGTGCTTGTTTGTCTAACTTTACTGATGCGGAGCAAGCCTGCAGATCTCGCGTTTAGGGCTTACATGACAGAGTGAAGGGTCAGAGTCAGCTGGCGGGGGGGCATGCAGGGTGAAGAACCAGAGGGGTCTGGAAGACCTCTATATTGACTAGGTAAACTGGTGGACTAATTGGGAAAAACTGTGAATGTCCCTTGCGCAAGCATGTTTTTAAAATCTGCTTAAGTATGTGTGTTTAAACTGGCAAAATCTTATGGAAGATACATAAAATAGGTTTGTCGAGTAACCTCTTAAAATTAGGAGCATATTTCACCGCGCTAGGCGTATTTTAAATCATGCGCATGCATGATTTAAAATTCCAGTGTTCGTTTTAAAATTGGCCTGTAAGGATTTTGAAGGTACATAAAATATGATGGTATAAAATTTTAGTTTGCCTAATTTATTTCTATTGTAAGGCCATACTGGGATAGTAGGGTCTCTGACTTTCCCTTTGCAACTGAATATACTTTGTGCACATCCCATGCTTTATTGAATTTTTACTGTTGTTGCATCCATCACCTTTCCTGAACAAATATTTTCTAATTTTAATTCTGAATCTACTCCTTTTGTGTCTCACCTCATGATCTCTTATTCTAGACTTCCTTTCTACTGAAAAATATTTGCTGCTTGTACGTTATACTTTTTGTAGTATAGAGACGTAAATCCTATCCTCCCTTTCTCTCCTCTCCCCTAGGATATATTAATGTCCTTAAACATCATTTCCTAGGACTTTTGTTGCAAACAGCACCATTTTGATAGCCCTTGTCTGAACTTCTTGTACTCTTGTCTATATCCTTTGCAAGGTTAATTTTAGGTATGACATATTCTGTGCATTGATTATCTTAAAATTTTATTAGAACAAATAATTGCAGACTAAACTTCTAAGCCTGTTTTTTTATAAGCTTTGGAACAATGTATTTGAGATCCCACAATCCAATTGGTGGTTGTACCTTCCGTTAATAGCTCATAATAAGTGTAATAGTCAACAAAGTATTTTTCATTAGTGTGAACAGTGAATACAAGACCTAAAGTTAAATGGGCCAGAAATATGGCTGTTTTTTTGCTATGAAGGTAGTCAGCGCAGGGAGGCAGAGGGGATGGCTGCTTCTGGTCAAGCAGTAGAGTCAAGTGCGAGCCTTTGGGAAGGTTGCCATCCCACACTCAGGCTTGCAAGGGCTCCCCGGAGCCCCTCCGGCATGCAGTTAGGGAGAGGTGTTTTGAAGATGAAGGGTGAAAAATGTAAGATGAGGATGAATAGTCAAGGAAAGTACAATACAAGCTATTACAAAACCATAACTCTTTGAATAGAACATCTGAACTGTTGTTGGGTAAAAAGTACTCCAGTCAGCATAATTGCCGCCTTGCAGAAATACAGCTTTATGGTCAATGTGCAGTGGTCCATATTTTAAACTGAATGTACTATCTGTTTTCTTAACAGAGGAACAGAAACTCAGCAGACTCCTCCCTTCTATTAGAGGAAGTCATTCATTTGTTGGCAGAGACAGGAAACGAACTAGAGGTAAGGTTCTGACCATTTGCCTTTACTGTATGGGTCCAAACATGATTTTTATTTTTTTTTTTGTGTTTCCAGAAAACTACCTTGTCTCATATTCACAGCATAGTCCAGCAAGGGTGGAGGCAGTGATCTCCAGGAGACAGTGGCTGGAGCGGGGCTGCTGGGCGAGAGAGTGGCAGCATGTATTAGGGGAGGCAGACGGAAAGAGTGATGTGATGAGGGAGGAGGGTGAAAACAGCAGAGGGGTTGGTGAGTGGTGGCACAGAGGGAGGAAAATGTGTAGGGCGGATGGAGAGAAGAAAACGAGAATGGAGCAAGAGCAAAATAGGTAAATGTGAAAGATTGCTAATCCATAACGCTATGCAGTTACACCACCTTTGGAGGTCCTGACTCAGCAGCGGTATTCATTGCTTTCTAACTTGATCCTCTCAGAAACAGGTAAGGGGGGGGTCACTTTATATTTGGGCCAATATGGTATTCATAATGAGGCAGATTTTATAATTTTGCGCGAGCGCGTACTTTTGTTCGCGCACCAGGCGCGAACAAAAGTACGCTGGATTTTATAAGATGCGCGCGTAGCCGCTCGTATCTTATAAAATCCGGGGTCGGCGCGCACAAGGGGGTGCACATTTGTGCAACCAGCGCGCGCCGAGCCTGGTGCGCGCGGCCTCGGAGGGAACTTTCTTTCCACCACCCCCCCCCCCCACTACCTTTTGTTGGCAGATTTACACCTGCTGAAAGCAGATGTAAATCTGCGCGCGCCAGCGGGCTGCTGGCGCACCATCACCCAACCCAGGGGCTGGTCCGGAGGCCTCGACCACGCCCCCCCAGTCCCCCATGCGATGCCATGCATAGGGATACACCAGCTTTTGCTGCGATGCCTCCAAAGCAATCCCTTGGTAAGGAGTGCCCAATCCTCCATTGGTGCCAGGATCTGCACCGGTCTTTTCAGAGATTGGCTGGCCAACAACGTTTTCCTGATCCAAACAGGCAACCAGATAGCCATGTGGTATGTCAACAAGCAGGGAGGCATGGGATCATACCTCCTACGTCAGGAAGCGGTCCAGATCTGGTTATGGGCCCTATCCCACGAGATGGTGCTCAGGGCCATGTACTTGGCCGGGATGGAGAATGTGGTAGAGGATAGGCTGAATCAAGCCTTCAGATCCCACGAATGGTCCTTGGACCCAGGGGAGTAGTGAATCGGATATTCTGCCTCTGGGGGAGCCTGGATGTAGATCTGTTCGTGTCCCTCCTGCAACAGGAAGGTGCCTTGGTTCTATTCCTTGAAGTCAGACAGCAAACCAGCCTCTGATGCCCTTGCCTGTCATTGGGGCAAGGGTCTTCTGTATGTGTATCCTCCGATTTCCCTTAGTGGCGTGGACTCTCTTGAAGCTTCGTGAGGATAGGGGGATATGATTCTCATAGCCTCTCATTAGCCGAAACAGGTCTGGTTTTCAATCCTGTGGGAGTTATCTATCTGGAGACCAATCAGTTTGGGGACTTCCCCAGATGTCATCACACAAAATCAAGGCAGGCTGCAGCATCCCAACCTCCAGGCCCTGTTGCTAACAGCCTGGATGTTGAGAGGTTAATTCTGCAGCCGCTTGATCTTTCAGAGGATGTGTCTCTGATCCGGGTGGCTTCTAGAAAGCCTTCCACTAGAGTCATATGGACTGAAGTGGAGGAGGTTTTCCATGTGGTGTTGAGCAGAAGGCGCTAGATCCATTCTCCTGCCCAACACAGAAACTGCTTGACTACCTTCTACACCTGTCGGAAGCTGGCTTAAAGACCAACTCCGTTAGAGTTCATTTCAGTGCATTTGGAGCATACCACCAAGGAGTAGATGGTACACCCATGTCTGTACAGCCTATAGTTGTACGTTTCATGTGGGGCCTGCTTCAGTTGAAACCTTCCCTTAGGCCTCCTGCTGTGTCTTGGGACCTGAATGTGGTGTTAGCTCAGCTGGTGAAAGCTCCTTTTGAGCTGCTGCACACCTGCGATCTGAAGTACCTGACCTAGAAGATCATATTTTTGGTGGCAGTCACCTCAGCATGCAGGGTCAGTGAGCTCTAGGCCTTAATGACTTATCCACCTTACATTAAGTTTTATCATGACAGGGTGGTCTTGCGTGTGCACTCTACATTCCTGCCTAAGGTAGTGACAGACTTCCATCTTAACTAGTCAATCGTCCTACCAACATTCTTTCCCAGGCCCCATTCGCACCAAGGCAAATGAGCACTGCACAGTTTGCACTGTAAGCAAGCTTTAGCCTTCTGTCCTCAGCAGATAGAAGCCCATAGACAGTCCACCCAACTTTTTATTTCTTTTCATAGGAATAGGTCGGGCGTTGCCATTGCCAAACAGACAATATCCAATTGGCTAGCAGATTGCAGCTCCTTCTGTTATGCCCAGGTGGGACTGCATCTTGGAAGTCATGTCAAGGCTCATTCTGACAGCCATGGCAATGTCGGTGGCCCACTTATGAGCAGTTCCCATGGAGGAGATCTGCAAGGCTGTGATATGGAGTTCTCTCCAAACATTCACATCTCATTACTGTCTGGATAGGGATGGCCGATGTGAAAGTAGGTTCTTCCAGTCTGTCCTTCGGAACCTGTTTGAGGTGTAGGACCCAATTCTCCTGCCTAGGGCTCATTTGGGTTCAGGCTATCTCCCCCTCTGTTACCAATAGCACCAGTGGTGTTATGCCCGTTGGCACTTGGTTGTGTGTTTGTTTGTTCCCTTTTGCATTGGGGAGCAGCCTGTAGCTAGGGATTCACTCGTGCGAGGACAATCATCCTGCTTTTCCTCTCTGTAACAGGTATTCTCCGAGGACAGCAGGATGTAAATCCTCATGAAACCCACCTGCCACCCCGCGGAGTTGGGTTTCTCCTGTTTTTCATTTTAATTATAATTCTTATGTTACAAGACTGGAGAAAGACCCCATGTGGACATGTGATATAGGGCATGCTGGGCATGCTCAGTGTGCCTTGTCAAAGTTCTAGAAACTTTGACATAAGTTTTCCACATAGGGGCTCCATCTGATGATGTCACCCATGTGCGAGGGCTAACATCCTGCTGTCCTCTGAGAACACCTGTAACAAGCAAGCAACTCTGCTTTCCTCCTGGACTAAGGAGAAGCCCAGTCATTGTTCTTGTGGGAAATGAGGGCTGTTATGTAATATAATACTCCTCACAAGAAAAATGACAGTCTCTGCAGAATCCACAGAATATGGTATGATATTGGGGCTGCTGAACCTTTGTCATTTTTCTTGTGGGAGGTGGGTAAGAGGGAGACCAACAGGAGAGGGGTGGGAGCAGAGAGACCGAAAAGAAAGGTGGATAGGACAAGGGGTGAGAGCAAGAGGAAGTGCAGATGGGGGAGGGATATGGGGTTCTGAAGGGGGCAGGAGACAGTGACATACCTAAAGTATTTGGCACCATATATAATTTTAAAATGTAAACACAGAAGAATATACTATATCTGCAAGTAGATTTTTAAATAGTACACTAAGTACAGTGCTATCAAACAAATTGGAAATAAGAAAAATGAAGGGCATTAATAATTCAATGAACTACACATGTAGCTAAAAATATTGTACAAAAGCTTTTAAAACTACATAGGCCCCTTCAAATGTTAGATTGGAGACATTCACATCTAAAGATGAGTCCAACTTTCTCAGTAGCTCATGTACAATATTTTTGGATAGTACTTACATAGCTCCAATAAAAGCTAGCTCAGGTGCCAAGCATAAAGTTTAGACTAAGAGACAAATCTGCTGTACCAAAACACTAACTCCCCAGCCTCAAACAGAAACAATCCTACCCAGGAAAGAACAGCATTTCAAATATTACAACAGGCCTTAGAAGACCAATACACCTCCTATTGAAAACAGAAATATAGAACCCTGCACAAAAACTATACACTAACAGAATCCCTCATCTTGGTCACACAGACAGACCAACAAACAAGAAAACAGAGAAAAATAAAACATCAATCATAATAAAACCTTGCTAATAAAAAATATTTCAAAACAGCTAATAAGAGAACATCCAATAATTAAAATCTCATGAAAATATTACATTTCCCAAAACAATATTTATAATTCAAAACAGCAGACACATCAAATAACATCTAATAATGAAACTAATAAGGATTAAAAAATCTGCAATGATCCACATCTGGGATATTTTTTTTTATTTCCAGACACCCTGAGATTGTCATGGATTAGGAGAAGGGGGAACCCCACAAACATTTTACACGCACACGTCTCTTTCTCTCTCGCACACTCGTACATTCCCTCTCTCACACACTTATATACACAGGCCCTGCCTTGCACCAGTAACCGCTCTTCCTCAAACACAGGCTTTCTGGTTCTCATACACCCATCCCCTGCAATCTTGCTTATCAGCCCCCAGAAATCTTGTTTCCCAGCTGCCTCTCCCTACCACTCTTGGTCCCCAGCCGTGTCTCGCCTATCAGATCTCCCAATTCCCAGCAGTATTCTGCCCCCTTTCTCCTCCCCCCCCCCCCCCCCCGATCACAGAGCCCCAGCAATCTTGTCCAATAGCCACATTTCCCAGTTCCTGCCCCTTCCATAATCCCTTACTTCCCAAAGTTGTTCTCTAGTCCCCAGTGCATTATTTTTTTTCTGCTGGCGCTGCCGTGACCCCCCCCCCCCCCCCCATCACTCACTCTCCATGCTTCAAACATTGAGGATTGCGGCCTTGCAGCATGGGCTGCTACTTCCTTCTCATCTGTTAGCACTGACGTCAGTCAGGCGCCGGCACCCTAGAGGGAAGAAGCTCACGTTGCAAGGCCGCGATCCTTTGATTCTTCAGGTATATAGGGAGGGATGAGTAAGGGGATCGCGGAAACATCGCAGGGTTGAGCAGCGGAAAGAGAATATTGTGTTCTCCCACTGCCACCAATGAAGCATTTCCCATGACAGCAAAAATTTGGGGAACCATGGCCCCTGCAGCCTCCCCCCATTCCAACACCTATGGTGGAGACAGTGTAGTGACGGATCAGAAAGGAGAAGTATGAAGGAGCAAGCACAGGCCTTTGAATACGAGGGTTAGAATTTTGACTTCACAGTTGGCTAATAATTAAGCCTGCGGTTTTAGGTTGAAAAGCTATTGGATAATTTTTGGAGTGGAAAATGGGGCTCTGAATTGCAGTATCGATAAACATAAAATGGCTATAGAAAGTCTATACCCCCTTGAACATTTTTCACATTTTGTTTGTCACAGAATCAGACATTAACTTCTTTGCCTCCCACTCAACCAGTTTCTAATCCACTCGGTCAGGTAACACCTTAGATTGTAAGCCCGCTGGGATAGGTAAATATCTATAGCATCTGAATGTAATCCACTTTGAAGTGCTGAAAGATGGAATATAAATAAATAAATAAAACAACTTCCTGACTTTTTTTTTTTTTCCAGGGCAGATTCACCAACCTCAGATTGGTATGATAACTGAACTCTGGCTGAATCCTTCAGCTGCCTGGATATGATACTTAGTGTCAGCCATCTTGCACATAAGAACCTAGAGAAGGGGCTCCACATTGGCTTAAATGCATCCTGTGTAGAAGTTGGTGGATAGGTATTGCCATCAACTTCTTAAGGGTTTTGAAATATTTGAGGAGGTCTAGAAGTGATGCCCTGAGCATGCCATAAAGATTACTGGAAGGGGTAGGCAGGAGTTGGGTTGCAGAGGAGAGTATAGAGATCAGGCGACACAAACAAATGTTAAGTTTCACCTGATTCCGGTTGACTTCCCTACCATGCACCAAAAATTCAGACCTGCCACAGTTAGGGCACTCTGTGGAGCCCTACCATGTTCCCCCACCTAGGTTTATTAGACAATACGCACCTAGTAGTTCTGGTAATATTCATACCTGGGAACGTTTGAGTTCTGCTCACCCTGAGGTTTCCCCAGATTTGAGGGGGAGAGCAGGGAGGAGGAGGAGGAGAAGAGCAGAAATTGATTCAGTCATTTAAAATTAATTATTGAGTGACCCCCTACCTCTCCTCTCTGACTGTTACGGAGGCTACAAGGTATGCAAATCATGGGGAGCTCAGCTGTCTGAGTGTGCAGGGCTGCAGGGTTCTGTGCCTGGCCTTGAAAACCTTTATCACAGGCCCCTGCAATCCTCGTGCAAGGGTCGTTAGCGCCCTAGGCAGACTAATGTAACACTGCCCGTCAACCCACTCTGAGAGGGCTCTCTCTCCCCCCCCCCCCCCCCCCCACCCCCCCCCTCTCTCCTGTCTTGCGTGCTGTCTCTCATATAATCACATGCACACCCTGCTTCATGAATGCCGCACCATTCAAGCAGGTGAGAGTGGGGCGCTACGCAATACAAAATAGTGGCACTGTGCCACCTGGGGATTTTAGGGTCCTGCCCGGAGACCCGGTAATTTGTTTAAATTTCCAGAGTCTCTGGACTAAATCTGGAGAGTTCCCAGATATGTTACTATGTCAGTTTATTACTTACTTGTAAGAAGATGACAACATAATTTCCATATGCTAATCTATTTCCGACATTACAGAACCTTTATTTTAGCTCTTTCATTAGTAAACAGAAGAGAGCAAAATCGACTTGGTTAGTACTTGGAGCTTGCACTTCTGAGTAGTGTTAATACCACATGATATCATCTTCTAACCAATAACAACTCTAATTATCCGAAACTCTGCAGATTTAGTAACATCATGAATAATAATTTAGAAGCTGCCAGAAGTCCCTAGTTCTCTTAAGAATGCTACCATTAGATGAAAAAATAGTTCTGGTCTGAATCAGTTTAGGATATTAGCTCTAGGTGAAATAGAGCAAAGGTGGTTACAATTCTCAGCATACATGTTTTTCCTTCTATGTCTATAACTTCTAACCCTGCTATAACTCTTAAACTCTGTGCAGTTTATTTAGCGGTTAGTGGGGCATTAGAAAAGACAATCCAGGATGAAGGTCAGCACTAATAAAAAAAAAAAAACAAAAAACAAACCCACATTCTCAAAATCTACATTAAAAGGGATGGCCTCGGCTATTCTCTAAACAAAAACTGAGGATAATTCCTCAGGAGGGGGGCCTATTCCTCATCTGAGGTGAGGACTAGGTGAAGTCAGGAGAAATGTTTCTCTTCAGATTGATTCTTCAGACCTGTAAGTCAGACATTAGAGATAATAATCTGAATGGTAGTCTTGGATGGGACTAACTCGTGCTTTTGCCTGAAGTCATCCTACAGCAATGTCTGTGATTAACATTGGCGTAGGATGACTACTTGGCCATGGTGAAGAAATCTTCATTATAAAATCGAGACACAATTTTTGTGGGAAACATGATTGAACCTGCACCAAGGGAACTCTTGGGACTTTAATAGTCTCATCAAAAAATAATAGAATTGCTGAAAAGCTGTCTTAGTGTGTGAGAAGAGGGAGTAAAAAAGCAAATGAAGAGGCCCAATCTCTGAAGAAAGGAAATTTTAACAGTGAAGGGAGGACTAAACAGGGATAGGTGTTGAAATGACACCATAGACCAAAAGAGACTGAGATAGTAACTGCACAGGAAATTACATGCATGTCAATCGGGAAGCTGCTCTGCGTCAGTGCTGTTGGATGATGTCACCCTTGGTTGTGACTGTCATTCTGCTTATCCTCAGAGAAAACATCTTTTTGTTCATCAATAAAAGGTATCACAACTCTAGGATAAATAGGACTACTGGAACTGTGCTGTAAAAAAAAACCAAAAAACCTCATCCATGTGAAGCATTTGTTTCATAGGCAGGGCCAGAGAAGGGTCACATTGGTCCATCAGGGGATCAGGCATCCCCCTGTGGGCCAATCGCTCTGATTACATGGTTTCTTTCCTCCGCTTTCTGGCCCTTGGCCAAAGAAAAAAAAGAGAGGCTGCCGCAGCCCAAAAAAAGACTCTGCAGGGCCACAGTAGAGCTCATCTCATTGTGGTCCACAGAGAGGCCTGAAGGGTTGCGACCTGAAGAGAAACCGGGGCAGTGGCAGTCTGTCCCCCCCGCCCCCCTCCCCCCAACCCTTGGAGTAGTGTGGCTAGTAGCAATGGCCTCTCCCCACCTCCCCTTTGGCAGTGAGGAGCAGTGCAGCCATCCTACAGCAGCCTAAGATAAGGCGTAGAAGAAAAGAGGTGGCCTGAAAGCGTGTGTATGTGTGTGTGACACTGTGGGGCGGATTTTAAGAGCCCTGCTCGCCGGTGAGCCTATTTTACATAGGCCTACCGGCGCGCACAGAGCCCCGGGACTCGCGTGAGTCCCGGGGTTTTCTGAGGGGGGCGGGCCCGAACCGCGCAGCATTTTCGGGGCGTGTCGGGAGCGTTCCGGGGGCGCGGCCACGCCCTCCGGACCCGCCCCCAGGTCGCGTCCCGGCGCGCTAGCGGCCCGCTGGCGCGCGGGGATTTACGTCTCCCTCCGGGAGGCGTAAATCCCCTGACAAAAGTAAGGGGGGGTTTAGACAGGGCCGGGCGGGTGGGTTAGGTAGGGGAAGGGAGGGGAAGGTGAGGGGAGGGCAAAAGAATGTTCCCTCCGAGGCTGCTCCGATTTCGGAGCGGCCTCGGAGGGAACAGGGGTAGGCTGCGCGGCTCGGCGCGCACCGCCTATACGGAATTGATAGCCTTGGGCGCGCCGATCCAGGATTTTAGCGGATACGCGCGGCTACGCACGTATCTACTAAAATCCCGCGTACTTTTGCTTGCACCTGATGCGCCAGCAAAAGTACGCCAAATCGCGCAGTTTGAAAATCTACCCCAGCATGTATATATGAGAGCTACTGCATGTGTGTGAGAGCAAGAGAGCCTACATGTGTATATGTGAGAGAGAGCCTATGTGTGTGACAGCATGTGAGGGGCAGAGAGCGATAGTAAAGTTTGTACAAACTCCTTCCCATACCACAGCAATCTGTGGGTGACTGGAAATCAAAAGATTCCAGGTATTGATAGCTGGCGATTTTTAATCCTGTGATTTTATGTTTTTGGGTGGTGATTTATATCTGCAGTTTTAAAATATTTGGTGTTTGGGAAATATTTTTAAAAAATTTGTGAGTCTTTAATTATTAGATGTCATTGAACATGTGTGTGAGTGAGCGCGAGAGAGAGCGCGAGACAGTGAGCATTTGTGTGAGACAGCATGTGAGCCAATTAGCATGTTTGAGAGAGAATATATAAGGGAATTTGTGTGAGACTGAACATGTTAGTGTATGTACATATGAGAGAGGAGAAAGCTTGTGCATACCTCCCATCCCTGACTAATCTGAAAATCTCACAGGCCAATGCAATAAGAGAGAAAGCATCAGTTTCTGAACGTGCACAGCCACCACTCCTGGGCGCCCAGTGCTATATTTTAATGAGCTACTGCATGAAAAAGGACACACTAGGGAACAAATATGCCTCCCTAGTGCTTAAATGCATCGGATGCCCAGGAGATGTGGCCGAGTGCCCAGAATTGCAATGGGCAAATGGATGCCAAATATACCTGCACAATAGCAAGGGGCGAAATCTGCCTGGAGCTTGTCTATTATGCATGTTACGCATCTAGAAATTTTTTTTCATCAAGCCATTATATTATACCTTTATTTTTAAACATGACAAGCAGGCGATGCTTAAGAATCAAGGTAAAAACCACACAGGACATTATTTCTTACATTTTTAAATTTCTTCTGAGCCCTTGACTCACGGATTGATTTAACAGCAGCTCAAGAAATGGAGTTAAATTTGCCGCGTTAAAGTGTGTTGGGTGTCCAGTGATTTTCTGTATCAGAGGATAATAGCTAATAGCCTCATCTACATGGAATTTACGTGTAATGAGTGCTATCAGCTGCGTGGTTGTTTGGACACAGTAATCTCCTTATTGCATCAAGTGCTAGTCTAGCGCATCTAAACGCACGTCCGGCCACACGGAAACCTGTGCACTAGTCTGAGCACAATTTATTGCATCAGCCCCTCGGTGACTGGAATCTAAAGTTCCTCGGTATGGAGAGCAGGGGACTTTTTTTTTTTTTTTTTTTTAAAGCCTTAGTTTTAATTATTGGGTGTTAGTTGAAGTATCTGCTGTTTGAGAAATTAAAACAAAAAAGTTTTTAATCATTGCATGTTCTATTCATCTGCTGCTTTGAAATATTTTTTTTTTTAGTTTGGTTCTACTGTTATGATTGATGGTTTATCTTGATTTTATTTAATAAGGAATGGTGATTCTTTTTTTCTGTTGCATTGCATTCAAAGTCTGGCTTGTTACAGTTTCCAGTTCAGTTTTTGTCTGCATGTTTGTTTATACTTTCCCTTTACTATGTATTTGGTGAGGGTCTGTCAGTCTGTTCTATAAGTGTGACTGAGGTGGGGTATTCTGCTAGCCTGTAGTTTCTGTATAGTGTTCTATAACAGCTTAGCTTACTCTGTTTTCCTAATAGCAGGTGTATTGGTGTTTTAGGGTCTGATGTATTATTTGCAGTATTGCCTTTTCATAGGTGGAGTTGTTACTGTTTGGGTGCTGGTAGTTAGTGTTTTCAAGTGGGAGGTTTACTATATTGTAATTAAGTTTATTTGAAGCTTGCTAAGGAACCAGCCCACATCCAATTTGCTTTACAATAGGCCTCCTACCATATGGCTCAGGTAATGTTTTTTGCAGTTTTCTGGTTGGTACCACAGCAGTGCAAGTAAGTAGGCATATATTGTAAGTGATATTTTTACCTTAGACTGTATTATGTTTTTCTATAAATGCAAAATTAGTAATAGTTTGGGAAGGTTGGGCCCAGGAGGGTGTGCAAGGCTGTAAGGTTTGCCTATGCACAAGAGAAATCAGGATTCCATCCAGAACTGTGCTACTTTGGGTTAGTGGTTACCGCTGGTCTCTGCTAGGGCTTAATTTTCTCTTTTTATAAGCCCAGGGAACAGTATGGATCACTTCCCTGGAGTAGGTAGGCAGAGCAGAGCCTGGGGAACCATAAAAGCAGCAAACTGTGTAGTCTGCAGCCAGTGGGAATGCACTGGATTGGTGGGAGGGTGGCAGAGAAGTGGAGGCAAGCTGTAGGCACAGGAAGGGAGAGAGTAAGCCAGGAGGAAGTACCCTTGCAGTGTTAGGGAGGCATCTTGCCTGGGGTAAGTGGACTGAGCTCTAAGAGGAGAGTAAGTCTCCTAGAGAGAGGGATTTGGAAAGGGAGGGGTCTGCTGCGGGATGGGGAAGGGCTGGCAGCAAGCAAAGATGGCGGCAGTGCTACAGTGAGGGTACTCGCTGTGTGAGCTCATAAGCAGCAGCACAACAATAGTATGTCAGAGAGTATGTTTGTCTGTATCAGAGAGAGAGACATGTTGATAACACACTTTGTGTCTTGAGAGAGAATGTGTGTGGGTGTCTTTCTCTCTGACACAGACACACCCACACTCCTGTGTCTGTGAGGGAGTGTATATCAGTGAGAGTATGTGTCTGTGTGTGTGTGTGTGTCTGACATTGTCTCATCACTTGCAACTGGTTCAAGAGCCGATTGGTTGGCCAGATCAGGAACCCAGGCTATAGCTCTATAACGGGCCGATACAGTAAAAATTGCCGGAGAGCACAGGACACTCTCCTGTGCGTGCGATACAGTAAATTAATTTATTTAAATTAGGGCCGGCGGTAAAAAGAGGCGCTAGGGACACTAGCGCGTCCCTAGCGCCTCTTTTCGGACAGGAGCGGTGGCTGTCAGCGGGTTTGACAGCCAACGCTCAATTTTGCCGGCGTCTGTTCTCGAGCCCGCTGACAGCCATGGGGTTCAGAAACCAGATGCCGGCAAAATTGAGCGTCCGGTTTTTGAGCCACAGGCCTATTTCAAATTTTACTTTTTTTTTTTAACTGTCGGGACCTCCGACTTAATATCGCCATGATATTAAGTCGGAGGGTGCACAGAAAAGCAGTAAAAACTGCTTTTCTGTGCACTTTCCCGGTGCCGGCAGAAATTAATGCCTACCTTTTGGGTAGGTGCTAATTTCTGAAAGTAAAATGTGCGACTTAGCTGCACATTTTGCTTTCTGTATCGCGCGGGAATACCTAATAGGGCATGTTGCGGGCCCTATTAGGTATTCCCGCGCGATACAGAAATTATTACTGAATAAGGGGTAAAGCTAGCAGACTTGTGCAGGGCCCAACAGATTTGCATGGATGAAAAGGGGGGGGGGGGCCTGCAGCTGTGCTCACCCCGATCTAGATCGTGCTCAATTTAGTTATTTAAGAAAGATGAAGTTTAGTTTGGAGATAAGTTGGCTCAAATCTGCCAAGCTTCAGGATTGACATAGCATACTTTTAGGAGCTGTTGCCACATAGGCTGCAAAGTAAGTGCACAAGGAAGTCAGGTACCCCATGGACCGGTTTTGAGAAAAAAAAAATAAATCCCCTGAACTGATATTTTCCTGCAGTCCGTCCTTGGGCCAGGGGCAGATGTGACGTTGCAAGGTCTCTGGTTACTGGTGGGGTGGGGGTTTATTTGGGAGTGTTCCTCTCTAGATTGGTACTCTGTATGTGGTTCAAGTAAAATATCCGGACCTTCATGATTAAAACAAATGGTAACATACTGTAAATTGTACAATTAAAACCCAGTCACAAGACCTGTCTTGTTCAGCCTGCTGCCACTCCGAGCACTTTATAATGTCACAGTGAAGACATGGTCCTAGTTCTACAAGTTATTTAGTACCATCTGATACACCCAAATTATGCAACATAAGCGAGCCACCTTATTAAAGCATTTCAGAGAGGGGGGGGGGCCAGCAGCCGAGTATAAGCTGCTGCACGTTGCCTGTGCGCAGTGCACTGCTGTGCATGCAACAAGCTGACTTGGTGCACCCATGGCCATGCTCTTCACTTGCGTATGTGCTGCACACATCCCACTGACCCTGTGCGAATGAGGAAGCCTAGAGTTTATACATTTTGCTAACTTCTTTCTATGCTGTTCGTCAGCTGGGAGATTAGAAGTCGGCTTTGTTATGACACACAAGCTTGACTGGCTATTCAGTTTTTATTTGTGACCAACAGTATTGCAGATGCTCAGATGTGTCCGTGTATCTCTGCACTGTGCTTGTGCCATGGTGTCTGAGCCTCCCCCACTCCACTTTAGTTTCTTCCTCTGAAGGGTAGGGCCCCAGTGAGTATAGGGCCAGGGTTGGTCTTCCCACCCGCCATGCCCTCGGGCTGGTCCTTAATTCAGACATCTTGCCCGTCTTGCCGGCAATTGGGTAACCCTCATTAAGTAAAATGGGCATACGTTAAACACATGATTTGAAACTTGCACTCTGTTTTATATACCTTTTATGCAATTGGGAAGACAGAACTGAACATTTTTAAACATTTTATGGATTTTCAGGGAATTGAGGGTGTTTTTATTATTATTATTTTTTTTTTTTTAAAGGACATGAATGAAAACACTGCTTCCTCCATACAGCCCACATCTGAAATATCACAGAGTAATTCCATGAGAGAAATGTGGCAGGACATACTTTCATTGCCAGATCTACAGGTATGTGGACTTTCTTTTAAAATGTCTCTCTATTTATATGCCGTTCTGAAAAGACTATCACAACAGTTTATAGTGCATAACCAAACAATAGATAAGATATAAAATGAAGAATACAAGATAAAACGTATTGGACTAAATCCATATAAAATACAATATTAAAATCAGTAGACTAATATAAAAGTGCAAGTCATTAGAATAATTCTTGGATATTGGTGTTATCCTCTTATCTTCACTAATCTATCTCAGAGTTCCACTTTGCTAGCGTGTAGCCAGATGGAGTCAGGGACCAATGGGTTTTGCTCCCCTGCCAGCAGATGGAAACAGTCAGATTTCAAAGCTGATGTCACCCTAGATGCCACCCCTGCATTGACCTCAGCCCTTCAGTATTCTCCGTCTCCAGCAGATGGATGTACCTCTCCCTGTGGGGATGATTGTACTTTTGGAAAGAGAAATTCTACATTTAAATTGGAGAAAATAATCGAGCCCCGCTCACCTGCGGTAATACCTAAAGGTCCCTCCCCCAGTTGAGAATCCTGCGGCTATTTCCGAGATCCCTCAGAGGCGTGCTTTGGTCTGGTAGCCGGTTCCCAGCGTGGACTTTGCTGCTTGTGCAGCTGAAAGGCAGCGGGTGCAAGAAGCCAATTGCAGTGGTAAAGGCCAAAGCCCTCTCCTCCCACAGCTGGAGTCAGTCTCTGTACTCAGCCAGTAAGTGCTGAGCCTAGGTAAGTTGTTTTTTTTTTTTTTTTGTTTTGTTTTGTTTTAATTTACCGATTCAGAGACAATTGGAATTTTTGGTAGGTTTTCCTCTGGTCTCCGTGCTCGGCGTGCCGTACAGACGACATTCTTGCTCCTGTGGGCTAGGCCCTGCTTTAGGCTTGGTCAGCACACCGCGTGGTAGGCCAAGTTGGTGCTTGCAGTACATCCCTTCACGAGACGTCTATATGCACAGTACATCGGCTCTGTGCACGCAACGTTGGCGCATATACGTACAAACACAACTGTGAAAGCATGCGATACAGGAAGAGTGTGCATGGGCTGAGCATGTGCCTCACTGCGTGCCATTTAGACGCTCATATTTTGGGCACATAAATTTAAGCGTGAGCCGATTTGAACACACAGTTACCGTCGCCAGTGGCACCAGCAACCAAGAAACATAAGCACCTTACTCTCTGTGCTTCTTGTCATATTAGGGCAGGGGTCGGGAACCTTTTTGGCTGAGAGAGCCATGAACGCCACATATTTTAAAATGTAATTCCGTGAGAGCCATACTAACTACAACCCCCCACCCTCCTGACCTCCCCAAGACCTACCAAATTAATTTACTACAACCCCACCCTCCTGACCCCCCCCCCCCCCAAGACCTGCCAAAAGTCCCTGGTGGTCCAGCGGGGGTCCAGGGCTCGCAGACAAATCTTTAATAAAAAAGTAAAAATCTAACAAAACCCCCCACCCTCCTGACGCCCCCCAAGACCTCCAAAATTAATTTACTACAACCCCCCACCCTCCTGATGCCCCCCAAGACCTCCAAAATTAATTTACTACAACCCCCATCTTCCTGACGCCCCCCAAGACCTCCAGAATTAATTTACTACAACCCCCCACCCTCCTGACCCCCCCAAGACCTGCTAAAAGTCCCTGGTGGTCCAGCGGGGGTCCAGGAGCGATCTCCTGGACTTGGGCTGTCGGCTGCCAGTAGTCAAAATGGCGCCGACGGCTCTTTGCCCTCACTCTGTCACTGGGGTCGACCAATGGCGGCGGTAGCCCCTGTGACAGAGTAAGGGCAAAGGGCCGTCGACGCCATTTTGATTACTGGCAGCCGACAGCCCAAGTCCAGGAGATCGCTCCCGGACCACTCCTGGACCCCCGCTGGACCACCAGGGACTTTTAGCAGGTCTTGGGGGGTCAGGAGGGTGGGGGGTTTTGTTAGATTTTTACTTTTTTATTAAAGATTTGTCTGCGAGCCAGATGCAGCCATCAAAAGAGCCACATCTGGCTCGCGAGCCATAGGTTCCCGACCCCTGTATTAGGGCTTCACAGCCTGACCTGGATTCCAATTTTGTGTTAGCACTGTGAAAAGCCCAAGGGGAGTTGGCCTCCACAGACTTTGCTAAGCCCGGCTCCTCCCATTCAATGATAGGTTGGTCACAGCCTTAACTGGAAGTACTCTGGATCAGAGTACCCACTTGACTGAGTCATCCATGGGAGAGGGAAACTCAACTGGACCTACCCCAGTTTCCCTAGGCTAGGCATGGACCCGGAGGCCTTTTCTTGGGTAGAATTTTTCCAGGGGCTACAAGCCTTTGTATAGGCACAGTCTACTACCTCATTTGCCCTGTCTGGATAGAACATCAGCCAGCAGTCCCTCCCTCTCCCAGACCTATTGGCAGACCTTGAGACATGCCTCGCCTGTCCAAGGGCATCCCTAGTAGGGACCCTTATGGCACAGACGAAGAGGAGGAGCCAGATCCCTTGGAAAAAGGGGAAATTCCCTCCAGGTTGGAACCATATTGAACCATGTTGTGGTTCTGTCATATAGACTAATTGCCAGCACTGGTTTCCCAGACCCTGAAGACACTGGGAGTTCTTGGGGCGGACTCTGATAGAACCAAAGAAGAATCTCATTCTGATTTCTCTGCGGAAAGCCTCTTGCTACTTTCCGGTACTGGAAGCCATTCAGGAGTTGATTGACCTGGAATGGGTTGCTCCAGAAGCAAGTTTTAAAGGGGGCCGAGCATTAGAAGCTCTACACCCACTGGACCCAGCAGTGAGAAAGTGTTTGCGTTTCCCTAAAGTGGATGCACTGGTCTGCGCAGTCTCTAAGCGAACAACTATCCCAATGGAAGGAGGAGCGGCCTTAATGGATTCACATGATAGGCGGATGGAGTCCATCCTTAAGCAAGCCTTTGACGCAATAGCAGTGACCTTACAGATTACTTGTTGTGCCCTGGTAGCTCGTTCGTGCCTGCTTCTCTCTCAGGAGGTGGATGATTTGGGGGTGAAGAGACGGCTGAGGGGGGATATGATAGAGGTGTTTAAAATCATGAGAGGTCTAGAACGGGTAGATGTGAATCAGTTATTTACTCTTTCAGATAATAGAAAGACTAGGGGGCACTCCATGAAGTTAGCATGGGGCACATTTAAAACTAATCGGAGAAAGTTCTTTTTCACTCAATGCACAATTAAACTCTGGAATTTGTTGCCAGAGGATGTGGTTAGTGCAGTTAGTATAGCTGTGTTTAAAAAGGATTGGATAAGTTCTTGGAGGAGAAGTCCATTACCTGCTATTAATTAAGTTGACAGAAAATAGCCACTGCTATTACTAGCAAAGTAACATGGAATAGACTTAGTTTTTGGGTACTTGCCAGGTTCTTATGGTCTGGATTGGTCACTGTTGGAAACAGGATGCTGGGCTTGATGGACCCTTGGTCTGACCCAGTATGGCATGTTCTTATGTAATCCCAGAGTTGCTATGGAACCTGCCGCCTTCTTTTTAGCAGATGCGGGCTCTGATTTAGCCCTTACTTCAGCCAGAGGAGTGGACTCGATAGTAGCGGCCAGAATACAGCTATGGCTGCGGAATTGGTCAGCCGACAACCTCCAAGGCCAACCTTACAAAGATGCCCTTTAAAGGATCACTCCTATTCGGAAACGAATTGGAAAAACTGGCCAGTAAATGGAGCGAATCTCCAGTTTCCTAGCGTGTAGCAGGTGGACTCATGACCAATGGGTATAATGTACTCCTGATAGCAGTTAGGAGACTGAGTCAAATTTCAATCTGACATCAGCCTACATATACCCGTGCAGGAAGCTTAGCTCTTCAGTATTTCTCCTTCTCCTAAGTAGTTAGGGACACTACACACACTTGCACAGTGTGAGAAAATCCAAACCAAAGAAAGAAATCTTACTTATTTATTTATTTAACTTCTTTTACTATACCGATACTCAAGACCAGGTCTTATCGTACCGGTTTACAATAGAACAGGGGGAAACCAATTAACATCTAGATCGAAAGTAAAGTTACATTAAACAGGGAAACAAGACGAGTCCCGCTCTCCTGCGGTGATACCTAAGGGTCCCTCCCCCAGTCGAGAATTCCTGAGGTGATTTCCGAGATCCCTCAGAGGCAAGCCTTGGGCCGGTAGCCGGTTCCCGGCATGGACTTAGCCCCCAGCGTGGCTTAGAGGCAGCGGGTGCAATACAGAGCGCGGCGGTGAAGGTATTTTCCCTCTCTCCCCACAGCCGGAGACCGCCCAGCACGAGACAGGGAAGCACTGAGACAAGGTAAGGTAGAAAACTTTCTTAAAGTCTCCGGTCTCCGAGGCTCAGATAGCTGCACAGATCATCCTTCCGGTGTCTGTTACATTGGGTTGAGCAGCTTCGTCTGGGCTCGACCCCCGATCCGGTGCGAGGGTCCACACTCGTAGAGACCCTCCGGGGGGGGGGGGGTCACCATTTGCCTGCGTGGTCATCTGTGCCATTGCCCCCCTTGATCATCGTATTGTCAGTATAACTGAGCCGTACGCACAGCGAGCCGGGCGCACAAAGGATTTGTGTGCACAGCGGTGCGTGCATCTGTGCTGTGCGCACAGCGGCGTGCGCATCCCCGCTAAAGGCATAAATAGTGGTCCGTGCGCACAACTAAGTCTCCCGGCGTGCGGCACACAGACTAGTTTTAAGCCACTCCACGCGCACAAATTATGGCACTGCCGGCCATGAAAGCCAAGGGACAAGCCCTCTGCCCAACCTGCCACCTGAGAGCTGTACAACCTGAAGTGGCCTCTGCCCTATGCCTGCAGTGCAAAGAGACTCAGTGGGAACCGAAGCAAGGCCCCTTCTAGCCAGTAGAGGAATCCGGCTCCAGCAACGATAGTACCCCGGACCTCTGTATCTCTGACTCGGCCCCTCCTCAGATGGGCTCCTCGGGGAAACTCCAGTGGATTCCATTTGGACCCAGGGACTTTTTCCTGGTTGGAATTCTTCAAAGGGCTACAAACCTTTGTCCAGGCACAGTCAGTGCCACCTGCAACACAGCTGCAGTCTCCACCAGAAGCACAAGGCCTTCCAAGCCCCTCTCGGCCCCCCCCCCCCCCCCCGAGATGTGCCACAGCCGGGCAAAAGCTTCCCCTTAGGGGACACAGACACCTCGGGGGAATTGCGTGATTCCCTGGAGGGAAGGGGAAATCCCTCCAGGGATGGAACCATACCGAACCATGATGCGGTTCTTCTCCAAAGACGAGCTGCCAGATCTCATGTCTCTGAGCCTGAAGGCGTTGGCCATTCCTGGCACAAGTTCCACAGAGGACCCAAAGACTAATCCAGTTCTGGTCGGTCTCAGTCAGGCCTCATGCTATTTTCCAATGCTGCAGGCCGTACAACAACTGAATAACCTGGAATGGAATGCCCTGGAGGCCAGCTTCAAGGAGGACAGGCCCTAGAAGCCCTATTCCCCCTGGAGCCCACGGCCAAAGAGCTCCTAGGGTTTCCAAAAGTGGACACCATGGTCTGCACGATCTCAAGGCACACTACCATCCCAATCGAAAGAGACGCTGCACTCAAGGATGCTCAGGACAGACGTCAGGAATCCATCCTTAAACAGTCATTTCATGTCGCAGCAATGACCCTGCAAATCACCTCCTGCTGCGCCGTGGTGATACGTGCCTGCTTGCTCCTCTCCAGGGACGCAACCACTTCCGCCGAAACATTAGAACCAGCGATATCTTTCCTAACGGATGCAACCTCAGATCTGGTGCGCACCTCAGCCAGGGGCATCTCATCCATAGTGGCAGCCAGAAGGCAGCTATGGCTCCGAAATTGGTCAGCCGACGCAACCTCCAAGACTAAACTCACGAGAATGCCTTTTAAAGGATCCCTCCTGTTCGTAAGCGAACTGGAGAAGTTAGCCAGCAAATGGGGCGAATCCCCGGTCCCTCAGTTACCGGAGGACAGGAACAAAAGAACCCAGCGCTCCTCTCTCGAAGAACCAAGGGCAGAGGAGCCCAGCATTTTAGACCGTATAAAAACACATACCAAGCACCTTGCCCCGCAGGCAGGGCCCAGTCCTTTTGTAACAGGCACAACAAGAGGGGAGCTATCTCAGTTACAGGCCCCGACCGCAACCCACAATGATAATCAACAGACCCGTCCACAGGAAGAAGCCATAGGGGGCAGACTTACCCTCTTCTACCAAAGGTGGGTCGAGATAACGTCGGACAAGTGGGTCCTAACCATCATTCGAGAGGGATACTACCTGGACTTCCACAGCATTCCTCCAGACAAATTTGTGAGATCGCCGTGCCACTCCCTCTCCAAGAGGACGGCAGTGGAAACCATACTGACAAAACTACTCAGCCTAAAGGTGATAACCTCGGTGCCTACGCACCAACAAAAACTGGTCACTATTCCATCTATTTTACTGTCTCCAAGAGGGAGGGAATGTTCCAGCCCATCCTGGACCTCAAGACAGTCAGTCGCCACCTGAAGGTACCACACTTCCACATGGAAACCCTACACTCAGTCATAAGGGCAGTACAACCGGGAGAATTCCTGACTTCACTGGATCTATCCGAAGCCTATCTCCACATCCCGGTCCACTATGACCATCAGTGCTTTCTACGCTTTGCGATACTGGACCATCATTACCAGTTCTGGGTGCTACCCTTCGGACTAGCTACTGCTCCTCGGACGTTCACCAAAATCATGGTGGTAGTGGCGGTGACACTGAAGAAAGAAGGATTCCTCGTACATCCGCATCTGGGCGATTGGCTGATCAGGGCAAAATTTCCAGAGGAAAGTTACCAGGCGACCACCAGAGTCAAGAATCTACTGCAGAATCTTGGGTGGGTCGTCAACACAGCCAAAAGCTGCTTGCAGCCCTCCCAATCGCTAGAGTACTTGGGAGTCCGGTTCGACACCAAACAAGACGAGGTCGTTCTTCCCCCACAAGGAGAAGGAAACTGATGGACCAGTTGCGAAAACTGTTGAACTATGTTTGCCCCAAGATATGGGACTACCTCCAGTCCTCGGTCTCATGACATCAACCCTAGAAATTGTCCCATGGGCAAGGGCCCACATGCGCACACTTCAACGTTCCCTACTGTCACGATGGAATCCGATGTACCAGAACTAATCCGTTAGCCTCCAGCTACCGGCAGAGGTCAGGATCCAGTTCCAATGGTGGCTACAGGAAGACTGTCTGAGCAAGGGAGTAAGACTGTCCCCACCGACCTGGATCTTGCTCACCACGGATGCAAGCCTGCGAGGGTGGGGAGTCCACTGCCAGGAGCTGATGGCCCAGAAGCAATGGAACCAGGAAGAGTCGGGATGGAACATAAACAGACTGGAAGCCCGAGCAGTCAGGCTAGCCTGCCTACAATTCAGTCACAGACTCCGGGGCAAATCTCAGTCATGTCGGGACAACGCCACAACAGTTGCTTACATCAACTGCCAGGGAGGAACCAGAAGCCAACAGGTGTCCCTGGAAATAGATCCCCTAATGGCATGGGTGGAAGCAAACCTGCAAGGGATCTCAGCCACCCACATCGTGGGAAAAGACAATGTCACTGCGGACTACCTCAGCAGAGAGAGTATAGACCCAGGGGAATGGATGCTGTCGACCACAGCCTTCCAGTTGATAGTAAACTGCTGGGGAACCCCAGCCATGGATCTCCTGGCAACCCAGTCCTACGCCCAAGTTCTTCAGCCGCAGACGAAAACCGCAATCCCGGGGAATCAATACCCTCGTCCAGACCTGGCCACAGGAAGACCTGCTGTACGCCTTTCCCTCATGGCCACTACTGGGTGGGATCATCCGCAAGATAGAATACCACAGGGGGGCTAGTACTTCTAGTGGCCCCAGACTGGCCAAGAAGGCCATGGTACATGGATATGTGAAGACTTCTTGCAGGGAACCTTCTGTGCTTACCTCCACACAGGGATCTTCTCCGGCAAGGACCGATCCTCCACAAAGACCAGACTCTATTCTCTCTTATGGTCTGGCCATTGAGAGGACGTGCCTGACAGAACGGATACTCTAAGGCAGTGATTGACACCTTGCTCCGAGCACACAAGTTCTCCACATCTCTAGCTTACATACAAATATGGAGATTTTTCGAAGCCTGGTGTGAAGATATTGAGATTCTTCCGTGGACAGTCAAAATCTCCATGATCCTGGAATTTCTACAGGACTGTTTGAAGAAGGGGTTTTCTCAACTCCCTCAAGGTTCAGGTGGCCACGCTGGCCTGCTTCAGAGCCAAAGTGGACAGCATCAGTCTTATCAACCCATTCAGATGTTTCCCGCTTCCTAAGAGGGGTCAAACAAATCCCACCACCATTAAAGTGACCTGTGCCCCTATGGAATCTCAATCTAGTACTAGACTTCCTAGCAGGAGCTTCCTTCAGATCTACGGGCGGTCTGTCACCACGGCCACTGACCTCGAAGACTGCATTCCTAGTGGCAATATGTTCAGCCCATCGCATCTCCGAGCTTCAAGCCCTATCCTGTCGAGAACCGTTCTTCAGGTTCATACCGGGATCTATACTACTACACACGGTCCCCTCTTTTCTTCCAAAGGTGGTTTCTCAATTTCATCTAAACCAAACCATATCTCTACCTTCTCCAGACAAACATAAGGACTCTGAAGACTCACGCCGCCTTCGCCACCTAAACGTCGGCAGACTCCTAGTCCGATACCTGGAAAGATCGGAATCTGTACGAAAGACTGACCACCTATTCATCCTTCACAGCGGGAAGAAACAAGGGGAAGTGTCCTCGCGGGCAACCATAGCCCGCTGGATCAAAGAAGTAATTAAGGTGGCCTGCGTAGAGGCAAGGAAGCCTCCGCCTTTACAAGTCAAGGCCCATTCCACAAGGGCCCAAGCAGTGTCCTGGGCAGAAACCAAAATGCTGTCACCTGCCGTGATCTGTTGGGCAGCAACGTGGTCCTCTATACATACCTTCTCCAGGTTCCTACCGCAGGGATGTCCAGGCCCGGGAGGACTCCTCATTTGCAGGGGCAGTACTAAGTGGGCCACGGGCAGCCTCCCACTCGGTTCGGGAGTAGCTTTTGTACATCCTATTGGTCCTGAGTCCATCTGCTACACGCTAGGAAATGGAGAAATTACTTACCTGATAATTTTGTTTTCCTTAGTGTAGACAGATGGACTCAGCATCCCGCCCACGGCTGCCCCAAAATCAGGAAACCTCTGGTGACAATCCCTGAGAGCAAGACAAGCATGGGTAAGCCAGGCATTACCCCTAGTTCAAGACACCCATAGTTGCCGGGTGTCGGCGTTTTTCAGTTGAGTGCACTGGCTGTCTCCAATTTGGAAATAAATTGAACCAGTCCTAGTTAATCAAGTTAGCCAAGTTAATCAAGTTATTAAAACACACATATCCACAATTGCTTTTCGAGGAGAATTCTGAAGAGCTAAGCTTCCTTCATGGGTATATGTAGGCTGACGTCAGATTGAAATCTGACTCAGTCTCCCAACTGCTATCAGGAGTACACTATACCCATTGGTCCTGAGTCCATCTGTCTACACTAAGGAAAACAAAATTATCAGGTAAGTAATTTCTCCATTCCTCGGCTATCGGAAGGTAGGAAGAAGCAGTTGCAGCACCCCTCGCCTATGAGGAGCCAGTCCAGTGGCTCCCAACGTTTTCTCCCCTACAGAAACTCGACATTTCAGAGGTCTTGGCCCTTTGGGAGATCTCTGTCCTTTTGTAGTCCATAGCCCAAGAGAGGGTTGGGTTTCGGTTCGTCCCAAACTTCCCAATGAAATTTTACCAATCCATCTTCGGAACGAGGAGAGGGGGGGTGGTTTGACTGTCTGTCTCTTACCACTAGTGGGTCGAGATCACTTCAGACAAATGGGTACTGGAAGTCATACGAGAAGGATATATGCTGGAATTTCACAGCATTCCTCGGGACATATTCATGCTGTCTCCTTGCCACTTCCAGCACAAAAAGCAGGCATTGGAGATTACTCTTTTAAGGCTCCTCAGGATGAGAGCGGTAATCCCAGTACCTATGTCCCAGGAAAATTTAATCACTCTTAAAACGCACCTAGTACATATAACTTTTTAGGTATGCCCTGTTGCCATACTCAAAATTAATGTGCCAATTGGCACGTCAATAAATTTGTTAAGAGTGCAGAGGATGGTTTCATACGTTTGTCAATTGGCAACCCCTCTGTGCCTTACTTTTTAAACCATTAACTCACCCTCCGACCTCCCTTTCTTTTATTTCAAATGTATATTGAGAGATAGGCAACAAGGTTACCCCCGTTTCTTTGTTTAAGCTTGCCTTTTATTTGAATTTATATCCATATGTATCTTCGTGTGCTACCGCACTTCTTATTTATTAAACAGTCAGAAAACTAACCACATTTTACTTAGCTTTAAAATGTCCTAATGTTCATCCATTTGAAGAATCCGACTTGCGCAAGTTTCGGCACCGAATGCCTTCTTCAGGGATTATCTCCCCCTTATTTTTATTTTTATTTTTTATAAAATCCACAAGCAGTGTTTTACGCGTTCTGCCACAGAATGCGAAAGACCAGGCCAAGCACCGCTGTAAACAGTCACCGGTCGCCATCGATGCACGGCCCTGGATCCAGTGCAGCATTGGCGGCCGCTGTGCCACCACCAAAGCAACCCCCTTGGTGAAGAGGCATCGTCGTCTATCAGACCCAGGAGTCCAGGCGTTCCCCCACCGATATCAGTCGTGAGCACAGAGGAGGAGGCTCTGGTGACTCTTCTTCCTCCTCCTCCGTCCACCGGACTTTCAGGAGGAGTTGGACCACAGGGTTCAGATGGCAGTGCTCCGAGCCCTGCAGGGTATCGAATCACCACTGGCACCGGTCCCCATGCCGGTGCCAGAGCCGTGCTGCCTCTACTAGTGCCCCTGCTAGAGCGTCTGGCTGTCCTCTTAGGCATCCTTCTGATGCAGCTGGTGCCCAGAGAACCCTCTGTTCCTCAGCAGCCACTGATACCCTCCTCTGGAGTGATACCCATTGTTGGGTCGTCCAAGGAGGAAGACTTGTGACCACCGGCGCTTTCAGAACCACTGGTCCTGAGGCTAGACTTTCCTGAACCTGTCCCGAGACCCTCGAGGATCTCTGTGTCATTAATCCCCTTGGGGCCATCAATGCCCTTGGGGCTGTTGGGTCCTCAATGCCCTTGGTGCCCAAACCAAGAGGCTTGGGCAAAGACCATCCACACCCGGTCCCCAGGGGACCTAAGCAAGGAAGAGGCCCCGAATGACCCTTGGGAGGACAATACCTCTGACTCCTCTTCAGAGGCCTTCGAAGATATCCTTTCAGAGTCCTCTCTGGAGATGAGAGGCGTATATCTCCCCTGGAGGATCATTCCTTTGCGGGCTTTGTCCGGGCTATGGATGAGGCGTTCCCTTTCAGCTCTTCACGGAAGAGGATGCCCGCTACAAAATGCTGGAGGTCCTCCAGTTTGTGGATGCCCCAAAGGAAATAGTAGCTGTCCCAGTTCATGATATATTTACGGATCTCCTCCTAAGGATCGGGGAACATCCAGTGTCCGTCCCCCTGGTTAATCAAAAAACAGACGCTATTTACCTGGTCCAACAGGTGAGAGGTGCCATCTCCCACAACAGTCTGTTGTGGCAGAGTCTGCCCTTACCAACAACTCTCGCACCCGTGTCTCTGCCCCCCCCCCCCCCCCCCAGGGAGAGAGCACAGGGCGTTGTACTCCTTGGGTAGGAAGGTATTTCAGGGCACTATGCTTATCACCCGTATCGCCTCCTACCAACTATATGACCCAGTACAACTGGAACCTGTGGAAGCAGGTCCAGGAGCTGTCGGAGCGCCTGCCTCAACAGCAACAAGAGGTGTTCTCGGCAGTAGTACAGCAGGATCTGGAGGCGGGAAAACACAAAGCAAGATCCACCTACGATGTATTTGAAACAGAAGTGAGGGTGGCTGCGGCGGGTATCGGCACCCGCAGGATGGCCTGGCTCCTTGCCTCAGACCTTCGACCAGAGGTCCAAGAAAAGCTGGCAGATCTGCCCTGTATGGGTGAGAATCTCTTCGGGGATAAGGTCAGGGACGCGGTGGCTCAATTAAAGAGCTACCATGAGACCTTTCAGCATCTATCTGCTAGTGCTTCCGACCTGCTATCCTCTGTCAGGTCATTTTATTGTCATAGAAAATACTATCCTCCTGCCTTGCGGGCTCGCACGTCCCACACTAGTGCCAGAAATCATTCCCATCAGCAGCAGACCCCCAGACCTCAACCAGCCCCCCAGCAAAGCCTTTCCACAGGGTTTTGACTGGGAACGAAGGAATGCGTGTCAGATTCCCGGAACCTCTGCATCCTGTCCCCCGGTCGGAGGCAGGCTGCATCAGTTTGCGCACCACTGGTCCCATGTCACGTCGGACCAGTGGGTTCTCTCCATCGTTTGCCAAGAGTACCGGCTGAACTTCAGGGATGTCCCTGTGGACTCTCCCCCACATCCATCATGGGTTTCGTTCACGCCTCAGGAAATACTTCTAACAGCTGGAGCGGTAGAACCTGTCCCCCTCCACCAGCAGGGCCAGGGGTTCTACTCTCAGCATTTCCTAATACCAAAGAGATCTGGGGGCCTCGCCCTGAGAGCCTTGATCAAATTCCTTCAAAGAGAGGTTCAAGATGGTCCCTTTGGGCACCCTGATCCCACTCCTAAGAAAAGGAGACTGGCTCTGCTCCCTTAACTTAAAAGATGCCTACGCCCACATTGCTATTTTCCCGGGTTACAGGAAGTATCTTCGCTTTGTGGTGGGAATGGATCGCTTCCAGTATCTGGTGTTGCCATTCGGCCTTGTCAGCCCCCCCCCCCCCCCACCCGGGTCTTCACCAAGTGCCTGGTAGTGGTAGGGGCACGCATTTGACGTCAGGGAGTGCATGTATTCCCCTGCTTAGATGACTGGCTGGTCAAAAGTGCCACTCAGCAGGGGCGCTGCGCTCCTTACGTCTGACCATCCAGGTATTGCAATTTCTGGGGTTTGTCATCAATTACCCTAAGTCCCATCTCAGCCCATCATTACACCTGGACTTCATTGGCGCCAGGTTGGACATGATTCAAGCCAGGGCTTTTCTACTCCGCGATCGGGCTCTTGCCCTATTGTCTCTGGTGATCTTGGTGCGCAGCCAGCAGTAGGTTTCAGCTTGTCTGCTGCTTCATCTTTTGGGTCACATCGCTGCATCTGTTCATGTCATCTCCTTAGCCCGCCTGTGCGTGCGCAGGGCGTAATGGACCTTGTAGTCACAGTAGCAGCAGGCGTCCCAGGATCTCGGGACATGTGTCCATGTCACACTGCCTCTCAGAGTCTCTCTGTCCTGGTGGGGAGGATCTGTCTTAACCTGGAGCAGGGGATCCATTTTCAGGGTTCCCCGCCTCAGGTGGTGCTCAACACCAGTGCCTCCCCCCTGGGTTGATGGGCGCATGTGGATGACCTCCATACACAGGATCGATGGACAGCTCAGGAAGCTCTGTCAGATCAACTTCCTGGAGCTTTGGGCGTTTCGAGACCATTTGTCCCACAAGGCGATCCTGATTCGGACAGGAAATCAGGTAGCAATGTGGTATATCAACAAGCAGGGAGGCACTGGGTTGTTCCTCCTCTGTCAGGAGGCGGTACAAATTTGGTTCTGGGCTCTGTCGCAGGGCATGCTTCTGAGAGCAATATACCTTGATGGAGTGGAGAATGTGGTGGTGGACTGTCTGAGTCGAGCGTTCCAACCCTACGACTGGTCGCTGGACCCAGCAGTGGCGGCCCGGATCTTCTGCCAGTGGGGAACTCCGGGCGTGGGTCTCTTTGCCTCCCCCCTACAACTGCAATGTGAGCAAATTCTGCTTCCTGTTCTGGACAGACTGACTTCCAGTCTCTGTTGCCTTTGCCCATCATTGGGGCAACTGTCTTCTGTATGCGTATCATCCACTTCTGTTGGTCATGAAGACTGAAGCTCCAACAGGACCAGGGGACCATGATCCTGGTAGCTCCTTATTGGCCAAGACAGGCCTGGTTCCCGCTCCTGTGGGACCTGTCAGTCAGAGATCCCATCAGTCTGGGGACTTCGCCTGATCTGATCACACAGAATCGAGGCAGACTGCGCCATCCGAACCCCTGGGCATTAGCCTTGATGGCCTGGATATTGAGCGCCTAGTACTGCAGCCCCGGGACCTCCCTGACGACATGTCTCAAATGCTGGTAGCTTCCAGGAAGCCTTCCACCAGAAAATCTTACCACCTGAAATGGAGGAGTTTCTCCGTCTGGTGCGAGGGTCATGGCTTGGATCCATTTGCCTGCCCCACTCTGAAGTTGCTGGACTATCTGTGGTACCTCTCTGAGGCAGGATTGAAAACCAACTCTGTCAGGGTGCACACGAGTGCCATCAGCACGTACCATCAAGGTGTCGCTGGTACGCCCATTTCTGTCTAGCCCATTTTGGGGTGATTTCTGTGGGGCTTGCTTCAGCTGAAGCCTCCCCTTCAGCCTCCTGTGGTGTCCTGGGACCTCAATATAGTGTTGGCATGGCTTATGTATGAGCCCTTGCGCTCCTTCAATCTTAAGTTCCTAACCTGGAAGGTTCTTTTCCGGTGGCGGTTACTTCGACACACAAGGTTAGTGAGCTACAGGCATTGGTTACCTATCCACCCTACGTGAAATTCTTTTGTGATAGGGTAGTTCCTGCCTAAGGTGGTGACTAATTTCAATCTTAATCAGGCTATCATTCTGTCCATCTTTTTTCTGAGGCCCCATTCTCACCAAGGCAAACAGCCTTGCACAGCTTGGACTGCAAGAGGGCTTTAGCTTTCTATCTCAAGTGCGCAGCAGGCCACAGGCAGTCCACGCAACTCTTTATATCCTTAGACAGGAACAGGCTGGGTGTTAGGGTGGGCAAACAAACTCTGTCCAACTGGCTAGTGGATTGTATCTCCTTCTGCTATGCACAGGCGGGCCTTCAGCTTGGAGGCTGAGTAAAGGCTCACTCTGTGAGAGCCATGGCAGCATCTGTTGCCCACTTGCAAACGGTTCCCATTGCCAAAATCTGCAAGGCCGCAACATGGAGTTTCCTACACAAGTTCGCTGCCCACTACTCGCTGAACAAGGAAGGTTGACATGACAGTAGCTTCAGCCAATCTGTCCTTCGCAACCTCTTCCAGGCTTAAAACCCAACTGTCCCTGCCTAGGGCCATGGTTCAAGTTCAGGCCTAACAATGAGACATTTGAACGACAAAACATGCAACATGGTGACCAACTCAATAGTATTTTGCTTCTGCTTTTGGTTCTTTCTTATTTGTGATTATTCACCAATTGCTGTCACCCTCCTGAAACGCTTGCTGAAATAGCCATGTTTTAACTTTTTTTCTAAATGTTTTTCTGTTTGGCTCTAGCCGAATGTCAACCGGTAATTTATTCCAAATTTTTGGTGCAGCAAGAGACAAAGCTCTTTCTCTTACTGAGGTTAATTTTGCAGAAATCATTGTCTTTTTTTCATAAGTAGGCTTGCTTCCATTTTGAGTTCTTGGAGTTAGTGCTGTTTTGGTATGGCAGGTTGCTATATAGGTTCTGAATGATTTTTGCAAATACCTGGTAACAAAAGGAATTTGTCATTGTTGCTGAGGTGCCAACTGAATTTGATTTTTTTTTTTTTGTATGGTAAGTAGTAAGGGGAAACATCCAAATTGAGTTCAGCCCAGCAAGACATTTCAGAAATTACTTTTAGCCAATACGGTATGAATTTATTTTCATTTCTAAATTTCTGGTGTATATCTTTTTGCACAGTCTACTGCAAAAATCGAAGACATAGTTATGATTTCTGAAACATATTTGTATTACTACTTAAAAGTAAGATGTCCAGTTATGTGTTTGTATGAGATTGTTGAGAGGGGTAATGGTGGGGGTCGTCATAACTGTTGAGTTTATCATAATCATCTTGGGATGTGGAGGAGGAAAGCTTGCCTTATTCCCTTGCATTGGCCCTGATTAAAAGCTATTTTGTTTTAATTGTGGCCCTTTTCAATTTGTAAAATTCTCCCCAGAAAACAAAAGCTTAAATAACTTGCTTAGTAACTTTGTATTGCTGAAAATTATGGAAATAGGCATTTAAGTAACATGTGCAGATTAAATTTTCCAAATGCAGTTTCACATGGAATCCTACTGTGATGGGTCGCGCTTAGATTTCAAAGGAGCTGCCCAGGCTGGCAGCTTTAGAATGGAGTGTTTGCTCTGCTTTGAAGCTGAATGACCATTGACTTCTTCCTTGTGGCTGTCCGTTCCTTTTCTTACAGGTTCAGGATGAGCCTCCCATGTTTTGAAATGGTACTTTCCTTGGTTTTAATGCCTCTTTTGTTCTCCTTCAGGTACTTCATATGCTTCATGGTTAGGGATATCCTTCTGGTTGTGAGCCCACTGGGAATAGGGAAATACCTACAATATCTGAATGTAATCCGTTTTGAAGTATCTGAAAAGGCAGAATAAAATCAAATAAATATATGAGCCTGCAGTGTTTCTCCTAGGATCGATTTTCATCTTAAGAGGCTCATTTGGCATTCTGTTGTGTTTTTAAGCTTTGCAGACTCCTGTCACAGGTCTGAACATGCATTTTCCAGGTTTCTCTTCTTGAATTTACCCTAAATTTCTCCACCCATGTGGTGCATTCCTCAGTGGGTTATTGCCATCTGAGGACCTGCATTAAATATGAAGCCCGTTCACTTGGCTTCATATTTAATGTAGTACTTACTCTCCCTCAATTTTGGTAGCCTCTCTTTCATAACTCAAAGGTGCCTGGGATCCAGCCCAAGTCAAAAGTTGCATTTTGATATTTCCATTGGTATTCACAGGTACTGGTGGCACAAGTTCCTCTGTTACACTGTGTTTAATGTAGCACAAAGATGAGCTTCAGTGCCTTTGGTTGTCTTCAGCTCAGCAGCCCCTCACTGTTGATCTTTTCATCCATGTCTCAAGACTTTCATGTCTCTTGAATATTTTGTGCCTTGCGATTACTTCAAAACAGCAGTGCCTTGTGCCTTTCTAGCCCGGTGCATGAGCATTAAGATCTTGGTCAGAGAATGTTAGTGTGATATTTAGGACTTCCAGGGCTTATGATCACTACTACCCTACAGCGTTCCCAGCCCCTGCTAGCACAAGGAATGGGAACCAAGTCCGGGCTATTACCAGGCAGCGCCTATTGCTTCCACTGGATCAGCAAACTAAGCTATTCTGACATCTTTTGAATGCAGACAGTACTGTGCACTTTCACTGTGTCATTTTAGCAAATCAGAAGGGCAGGTTCTCAGGTACACTTTGATATTTGGTGCTTCTTTAAAAGGTGTGTGGCTGCAGTTATTTTATGCTACTCACTGCAGCTCTGCATACCACACATAACCAGACTGTCTTGGTGCATCTCATCCACCGTAATCTGACAGTCACTGTTGATGCAAATATCGGATATTGATGCTATATCTCTGGCGGCAGAATTCTAAGTTCTAGAGTTCTAAGCTTGGGACACCTGTCTTAGGCCCATGTAATTAATAAAGCCTATGACCCATCAGTGTGACTTCATGAAAAATACCCACATAGAATGAGATCCACTGGTAAGTAGTTATCTTATCCAGTTGACTAGAGTGCTCCCTGATGAATAAGAAATTTCTGAGGGAAAGTTGAGCATCATGTAATTACATTAAGGTATGCTAATCTACTTTTTTTTCTTTTTCTTTTTAGGAAATCTCACTTGAAGATATTCAGCCCGTTGACAGTAATAACAGTGACCTGAATCCTTCGTCACACTTCAGGGTTAATCTTACTCAGGCTATTAGCCAGGATGTAAGTCTTCATGAGGCCATGTTAAGATCGGATCCTACTCTTAGAAGAAATTCAGAGATGATAAATTTTCCAAGGGAAGAGATCTCTGTGCAGTTAAACTCTAGCACAACTCCTGAAGCATTTCTCAATGAGACTAACGTGACAGGCTTATTTCCCTATATCGACAACAGTATTAGGAATCTGACAAACCAAGATCTCCTCTCGGGTTTTGATGAAAACATATTTGATGAGATCAATCTGATGTCATTGGCCATGGAAGAAGGCTTTGATCCTATGGAAGTTTCCCAACTCTTTGAGGAGCCAGACTCTGATTCTGGACTTTCTCTAAATTCCAGTCACAGCCCTACCTTCTCAAACACTTCCGATTCATTGTCTACATCAACTGGTGAAGAAGAAGGAGCTGTAGGTTACAGCAGCGATGCAGAGTCTGTTCTGTATGATCATCTGAAAGGTGCTGTTGGAGAGCCTCTGCTGGAGCACAATAAACGCTGTTTGGATTATCAAGCTGATCCAAACGTTTATGGGAAGCCTTCGTTTGCACAAGTCCGTCATAACCATACCTACAATCTGATGCCGAAGCAGTTGAAGCCCAGTCCGGAGCACCATCACTCACAGTCTGCAGAGGCAAGCAAATTAGATAATAGGTGCATCAGTGATGCCAGTAAAATTTTCAGTCGTGACGAGCGACGTGCAAAAGCTTTAAGACTTCCATTTTCTGTGGAGGAAATTGTTGGCATGCCTGTCGATGTGTTCAACAGTCTTCTCACCAAGTACTACTTGACAGAAGCCCAAATATCTGTTGTTCGTGACATCAGGCGAAGAGGTAAAAATAAGGTTGCTGCTCAGAACTGCCGGAAACGTAAACTAGATGCAATTCTGAACCTGGAAAACGATGTGTGCCAACTTCAGGCACAAAAGGCAAGCCTGCTGAAAGAAAAAGCTCAGCGCGGCAAATCAGTGAGCCAGATGAAAGAAAAGCTCAGCGCTTTGTACCGGGATGTTTTCAGCAGGTTAAGAGATGAGCAGGGCAGGCCTGTGAACCCCAGCCAGTATGCTCTCCGCTGCCACAGTGATGGAAGTATCCTGGTTGTACCTAGGGGACTGTTCAAATCGGAGCATACAAAAGAGAACCAAAAAGAAAAGAAGCAAAAATAAGTTAAGAGTGAAAATTAAAGATACTTTTCCTCCATTAATAAGCGGCTGTTTCAATGGGGAGCTGTTGGTGGTGAAACACTGCAGAGGCCTTGAATGTGAAACACAGTGAACATAAAGCAACCAAGGGGAGTTGCGCTAGTAATTGCTTGTGTTCAGACTGTAGTTATCAATCAGACCTTTGAAATATTGTCTCTAACACCATCAACTGCTACAGCTTCCAAACTGGGCACTCGCTAGCCAACCCAAACATTCTGAAGAAGGGGGGGAGGGAATGGGGAGGGGAGAAATCTTTTTTTTCATTAACTCCTCACTGTGCTTGCAAAGTAGGGGGTGGAGGGGGGGTAAAGAATGCGCGAGGATTTAAAGAGAAACACTTGCATGTGCTTTACCAGGCACCCCACCTCCAGCACTATCCTTGTTTCCTTGCTGGGAAAAGTACATGCACCTTGGAGAGCGTGCATATTTTTCTCTCATATAGAGGGGAGTTGGGAATTTTTAAAGGGTTTTTTTTCCCCCAGCAGCCAAACACATGTTACATGTTTACTTGTGCAAATCCTTTGAAAATTGCCACCTCTCCCTGCCCCCCCCCCCCCCCCCCCCGAGTTTAACAGTTGCTGTGGGATAACCAACCACTAATGGTAGGTTCCTGTTTAATTCAGCCTTATTACCCTTTATTGAGACTCGGCGTAGTATTATGAAAAATATTTTTAGGACTATACTGGGTGACAAATACAAGGGTCTTGTCCCCTAGAAGGTAGAGCTCTTGAACTACAAAGTGACCTTAGATTTTTTTTATGTAGTCTGTCAGCACTGGAGCACATTTTAAAATTCAAAAGAGGTTTACAATTTTTGTTGCTTAGTAAAGAAACTGTACTGTGGTTTATGTATTTAATTTATATATTTTTCTGTTTGTGGAAGTTATAAGGTGGTTGTGTTTTTTTGTTTTTTTTTTTTGTTAAATTTTAGTTCTTTCGTTTTTCTGAAGAGGTCCTGGAGGCTGCTCAGAATTTCTTCAATGAATATATTTAAGGTTGTAATTTTAAGCAAACTGGGATTGCTGACTTTTTTATAGGCTTTTTTTAAAAATATGATTTCCTATTGTGCATCCTGAAACCTGTCCTAGGGATGTGTGCAGTAGCTCTGTGAAGTCTGGGTTATGTTTTATCTGAATTACTTGATCTTGCAGTATTTCTGCCAAGGAGAAAATGGGAGTCGTCGTCCCCCCCCCCCCTTAAATGTAGGTTAAAAATATTCACGTTAAAAATAAATACATTTTTAAAAAGCTGCAGTTCAGCATAGCCAAATCTTTCTGACATTGTTAAAGTGCTGTGGTATTGGAATATAGAGTGCTATAAAGTAAGTGTATTTTTTAAAGAAATAACTCCTCTGCTGGGCTAACTATTGCTCATGCTTTCCAGAAGCTTCTCTCTGATTGAAGCTACTAGCGGGGATCAGAGAGGGCAAATAGGAGTGGAAAATTAGGCAAGATGACACATTTGCAGTGTTGCCTTTAGTTTCTGAAGTTTGTTTTCCCACCAGAAGGTGAATAATAGGCCAGGAATACACCTGGTACTATGCTGAACTGCTGCTTTGTGCATATTTCTTAACAGTTTTCATGTTAAATTGAGGAGCAGTCTTTGAAAAGTGTTGATTCTTAAGTGCATCTCCAATCATTCTTGCTAAGCATGCAGTTAAATTCTGTTTCAAGAAGAGAGTGAGAAACCTGTCGCATTATGCCTGTGCATGTAACACCCGCTGTACAGTAGTTTGAGTAGCACTTAGAAACCGAATAAGGGCCATTTTTTCCTCTGATCAGTCTGAGGTATGCAAATACCTGAAGTTCATTTTCGTTTGTAAAAAGCAGAGATTCTGAGTTGCACTATGTTTGGTTTTGCAGAGAGCACTAGCAAAATCTGTTGCACCGTGTGGTCAGCTAATAAACCAAGGAGTTGCATAAAAGCAGGACTGTTATCCAAACAAAACAGGACTGTTGGCTTTGTGAGCACTGATCTATGATATATATATACCGTATATGGTGCAGCAGCTAAAAGGTTAAGAATGGAAAAACCCTTAGTTATGTAGCCATAATTAAATTATTAACTTGCAGTAGAACCTGCTTTGCTAGTTTTGTTGGGGAAGGGGTGGGTATTTACGTCTGCTTTTGAGTTTGCTCCTATTTACTGTGTATTATAAGGGAGCATTTTGACCGTATTTTGGCACGCTGGAAACTGGAGAACTGCTGTTACCCGGCATGGCTACGAGTCAATCGCTCTACCCGTGTAGATACCTTTCTCTAAGGAAAGAAAGTGTCCAGAGTCTGCAGGGAAAAGGCCCTTTTTAGAGAGTGACCACATCATGAAATTGGTATGGGGAAGAAATGCCTAGCAGTGCTGTTCTAATAGCCGTCCTGGCTCTGAAGAAACTGGAGCTCTAGTGGGTCATAATGTATTTTTAGAAAATAATGAAAAAGTTGTACGTGGGCTTTCAAGGCCACACAGGTTCCTTCTTCCTTCTTTACTTAAAGCAGCCCTTCCCCAGCCCTCAACTGGTGAAACAGGCTCCAGTGCAAGCTGTTAATGTAATAATGGCTGCGCGACTAAAGGCTTTTCCATAATTAACCTTTTATTTGCTGCACAGCTTACTCTACATCTTACTCTACATCTGGGCCTAGAGGCTGCAGCCTGGGGTTTCCATGGGACCTAAAGGATAGAAAAAGAGAACCAGAGAGCAGCTAATACACCGATCTTCACACTGTTTCAAGCGGGGGCCCATTTAGGTAAAAACACTTCATTGTGAGAGCCAGGGCCATCGTTGCACAAAGTGGCTGGTGCCATGGGCAAGGGGGCATTCCCCCTGCAATGACATTGCCAACCTGCTGGTATAGGATGGAGGGTGGGGCGGCACGGTTGAGGCTTACAAGTGGGAGAGGAGAGAGAAAAGAAAGTGTTGGAGGTTGTGTGTGTGGGAGGAGCGTTTGACTGCTTAAGTACACTCGGAAACAAGTCAGGTAATTAAAACAAAGTCTTCTCTTACCCCAACACTCCCCCCTCCCTCAGCCAGTCTTTCCTCACATTATTTCCCGCAGTTTGACTCCCAAACGCTCTTCCCACGCACACAACCTCCCAACACTTCTTTTCTCTCTCCTCTCTCACTTGTCAGCCTCAACCGTGCTGCCCCACCCTCCATCCTAGCCAAGCTGGGTCTCCCCCCCCCCCCCCCCCCCTCCAGTTAATTCCCCACCCTCCTCACCTTCTCGAGAGGCTCTCTGCTGGTGGCATCTCTGGGACAGCTGTTCTGTTTACTTTCGACACTGCACAGCTGTCGGTGGGTTTTGGCCATGCAATGCCCGAACTTGCGCACACTCCTCATGGTCTTGTGGGAACAGTGCAGGAGGTTGGGCACCCCGTGGTTCAAAATCACAGAACTGGAAGAAAACAGCTGTTCCAGAGGCAGTGCTGGCAGCAAGGCTCTGGCAAAGGTAGGGAGAGAGCATGCATTACAGGCAGAGAGACCGGGAGCCTCACTTGCGGTTGATGGGAGCCACCACTGGCTCCCTGGCCTTACTGCGATAACGCTGAACTGCAGCTGGAGAAGAGAGAGCTGGTGTCAGTAAGTACCACTGTGCCTGCATAGAACAGGCACAGTGGTACAATACAAGACTTTAGAGTCTTGTATTGTGTGGGGAATGTTATCCACAAAAGAAAATCTCGGTGGTGTGGAGTAAAATTTATTTTATTTATTTTAGTATGATAAAACAAAAAATGCAGTGGGCTGAATATTTGGCCAGTTAACTGGCTCAGGAATTTTTCAGTATACAAGATCATGGAGGGGCATGATCAGGGAATATTTTAAGGGAGCTGAGCACCATGCTTTGCCTAGCCTCATCTGAATAGTAAATCTTAGTTGTGCCCATACAGATATATTAAAAAAAAACAACAACAAAAAAACCCCCTCAGGTGTTCCCAAGTGAATTCACAGAAGATAGAATGACCCTTAAAATAGTGAAAGTATTCCCTGATGTTGCTTAATTTCTGAAGTGCCCTTATGATGCATACGTACATTCTGCACCACCTACACCCACTGCTTGTGGCTGCAGGGCTGTAAGAACCTTTATCTTGTTAAGGGGCCAAGGAAAAATTACTGAAACTTAATTCCTGGGAACTATGGCAGCAGGCAGGAACCAATGGCCCAGTCCCTGTTGTGTTAGGTGGGAGGGGCATTAAAGAGCAAACATTGAGAGAAGCAGAGGAAGGGTGTATGCTGGGGAGAGAGATGCTGATAGGTGTGGGGAGTGGTAGGAGAGAAGCTTGGAGACATTTCTTCCACAAATAGTTTTCTGAAACTGGAATGTGATTATATATAGTGTGGTTTGTATGATTCATTTTTGTTACACAAAACGTTACCCATTGTTCCCCATAAAATGAAGCATAATTGAGCAGTATACTAAATCTACAGTACATTTGCTTCAACTGAAGGGAGTTAACTTTGTCACACCAATGGTTACCCTTTATCATGCATCCCTCCTTACATCCATTTACTGCCGTTTCAGAAAATATAATTTGCGGAAAAGGCAGTTGGGTCTCACCTAGCCACGAAACAATATAAGGCCTACCGTCTTCCTTCTATATTGAAACAGTATAAATTTACATTTCTAGACAGCCTTCCTTGTACCAAAGTGCAACCAAAGTTATTTACAAGAAATATAGTACAGTAATAATAAATATACATCACTACATCATTAATCTAATACAGCGGATGTGGTGGAGACAGAAAACAGTAATGGAATTCAAACAAACATGGAATAAACACAGAGCATCCCTACTGACAAGATGATTTTAATAAAGTACTAGGCTAACCTGCACTGGGGCAGCAGGACAACCCGAAATCAGCAGTGAAAGGGCTGCCTAGTGTTTTCAAGAAGGCACTGTGCTAACTTCCCAGAGGCAATTACAACCCTAAACATCTTGATGGGCAGATTAGATGGACCATTTTGGTCTTTATCTGCAATCATATACTATGTTACATCAAGAAACTAATACATTAGTAAAATGTATTTATAAAACAATTCATAAATCAAGAGTACATCAATTTATCAAACTGTAAACCAAACCCATTCTCACTAGGAGGCTATGCCATAAACCAGCTAACAAAAGATCCATTTAATGCTAAAAGAGCCTACCCAACTATATCTCGATATCCTCAGCCCACCCAACATCCTTTAATGCTAGCTTCCTGTTGCTTCCAAAGTAGCCTCCTACGGGCAACTTGCTTCAGGAGCAATCTGCCCCCTCAGCAGAGTTGGCTAAAGAGTCTTCCCCAGATGACGACATAGGGAGGGAGAGGAGTCATATGCAGTACAAGGAATCATTGGACAGCTGGCTTTCTGGGTTTGGGTGCAATAAAGCATTTAGCCAAAAACTATTTTCTGAAACTGCACCATGAGGGTTTGAGGTCGGTGGCAGATAAAGACTAAAGTGGCCCATCCAGTCTGTGCAGTTGAAATTTTGTCTTTATTGGGTAGATGCAGATACAAAGTTCCATAATCATCACAATACCAACTCCATCTTCCATGTCTTTTTACTTGACCCTTTAACCTCCTACTACCTTCCATGTTGGTCTAATCCCCTTGAACTGGGTGAGGTATTACTAAAAAGTGCCAAAATTCCACAACTTTGCTTGAGTACAAACGTTTGAAGAGGAAAAATGCCTCATCCATTCCTGGCATACTTAAATTTGAGCAATTTTGGAAACTATTCATAGAACTAAGAACCTTATTGGCCTGATACTGTGAACAGAAGGACACTAGAGACTAGGTTAGAGACCAAGTCATGGTCTGGTGTGACCCACTGCATCTTTCTCCAGTAGAAAAACGGCATCTGCACAATGACTAGGGATGTTCGTTTTCAGTTTTTAATGTTATTTTCCCTGGGAATTTCAATGTTATAATAAAATGAAACCAGTGGAAAAATGACTTTGCTATAACCACAGAAGACAAATCAGTGGAAAAGTTGTTTTTCCACTAATTTTTATTTTGTTATAACTTTGAAATTCCCAGGAAAAATAACATTTAAAAACTGAAAACAAAGGTCCCTAACAATGAAGTATCCTTCCACAAGCTAATTTTTCTGAAACTAGACTGAATATAGGTTTCAAGAATGGGAGACCATAATTTCTCCTGCAAAAGTGTTTTTTTTTTTTTTTTGTTTATCCATATAGATTGGATCGTTACTATCGAAAACTGGAGGTATACCACTTATTTCACTTCAGTGGATAAGACAACTTTGGGAGAGACAGACAGCTCTATGACTTAATTGCCAATTTTGCCTAGTTGTGAAAATACAGACTATGGCAAGATTTTTTTATATCAAGTTAGGAATTTTATGGCAAAAGGAGAGGATGGATCCCAAGCCACAAGCTTTGGTTCACAGAACAAGAAACTGTCATAGACCCAGCTCTTTTAATCTCTATGTAAACACAATAAGGCACCATATTGGAAGACAAAAGAGGGTTTTTCAGGAATGATAGCTGTTTTTACCCTTAATTCATTCTGAACTGGAGCATAACAGTTCAAAGGTTGTGTGAATTCTACACATTTGCTTCTTTTCAATGAAAATGGGGAAAATGCTTGGTATATCTGGCCCCTGGTCATGGCTGTCTGTGACCCAGTGCCTATTTCTGTTGTGACTGCTACAAAGATATACGCTGGGTGACAACTTTTTTTGGCCTTGCAAATTATTTTTACCCCAGTCCCTGTGAAAGGGAAGATAATTAAAAAAAATACTCTCTTTCTGGACTTCTGCTCCAGTTCAAAAAGGATTATGGACAAGAATATTTTGCGAGGTGGGGGAAATGGTAAACATTGCTACAGTTTCTGAAATCATAATTTTGCCTGGTCTGAGTAGATATAACCTGTGGCAAGAGGTCTTATTGTTCAGTCTTGATATTTACAATGAAAAGTAGGCAGGTCCCAAACGGTCATCAGTGATTTGCACAGCACTTGGTACAGCTACATACCCAGCCCTTCGAATTTGTAAGCTACTGACTAGACTCTCTGTGGGTTGCAGACCAATCGCAGATGATATCTAGTTTTCCCTGCTTTTCGCATTCTACTTGGGCGGAAACTGCTACTGATTATCGCCATCTGTGTTTCTGCTATCACTTGCTGGTTTCAGCACAATAAGTTTGTGTTAAGCATAGCAAAAACTGATATCTTGGTTTTGCAGCATGATGTCATAATAAATGCTGCTTATACCCAGACGATTGACCACAGTTCTTCATGCAGCTGAAGCTATAAAAAGTTTGGGGATTCTGACTGACTAAATTTATCTTCCTTCCACAAATAGTGGCCAGGAATATTATTGATATTCTGAAATATTAAAGCAAAATATTTGCCCCTTTCAGAATTTATAGTTCTTTGTGCATGGATTATGAAAATGTCATAACTTTTTTATGGTGGTCGCTCTGTATAGGACATCTAGAATAATATGGAAATCATGATTGTGAAAACACTCCCTAAGATTATCTCTCTAAAGAGTTGGTTATTGTTTTTACTGATTTCTTCCATTTCTTCAATAAACTGCCTTTTATTTTGCACATCTGTGTAACTTCAATCAAATTGCAACTGTTTTTCACTTTCAGGCTTTTATATTTATCTGAAGAACAGATTTATTTAAGGATGTTATTAACATATTGTTGCATAGCATAAAGCCATCTTTTCATTCTGGTTTGTTGATTCTCTGAAAACAAGCAGGATGGCAGCCCTCACATGGGTGATAGCATCAGATGAAGCACGGCACAGACATTTTATTTCAAAATTCCTAGAAACTTTACATCTGCCCTACTGGAAGTGTGCAGTATGCCATACTGCCACACATCCATGTGGGGCTCCTTCAGTCTCATCTTTTCTTCTTAACCATCAGATTGAGGTTCTTTTCTCTCCTGGTGCTAAGAAACGTTTCTGCTTCCTAAGCAAATAGGAATCTGTCTTGCAGGTCTCATTAGTCTTTTCTTCATTCCTTTAATCATCACAGGTAGGCTTTTTGGTTAAGGTTTGTTTTTTTTTTTTTTTTGGCGGCTACATGGTGCACTGACCACACTCACATTTTTGTGCAGCATCAAATTGTTTGATTTAGCTGCTTTAATATTTTGCCAGATGCTCCTAAAAGAGAAGGCGGCGGCCAGTGGCTTAAATAAGTGCTTCCCATGAGAGAGGATCATGATACTTACGTCTCCTGCCTGGGCATCAAACACGTTGTTCAGGGAAGTCCCTTCTGTGTGTTTGAGATCTCTAGGGGGCATTGATCCAACATGAGCTTATAGAAAAACACTTCAGATTTCATAAGTATGGCCCATCGACATTAAGGAACCCAGGAGCTTTATTGATCATGGGCAGAGCATCACTATTGAGAGAGCATTAGTCCTCGACATTGAGTGCCAAACAGGACCAAGGGGACAGACAGTTGACTGTTTCTTCCCACCCAAAGAGTGCAAAGGGTTTAGGCTCTTTGGTTCCAACATCATAGAGCTATGATGAAGTGCTTTGAGTGAAGGCCAAGAAGCATCAATTATCTGTCGATGCACAATGCTAGGAGCATGGACATTCTGGCAGCTGCCTTCAATTCCTCCAAAGTATTCCCACTTTAAGGAGAGCTCATGCTCCATACGATCCCAGGAATTGCACCAGTCTCAAAGGGTCCACATGTCAAGTCATAGATACACCTCTGATATCCCAGAAAGATGTGGCCCCTCAGGCCATTTTGGCATCAATTTTTTAGAGGAAGAACTGGATAAGAAGATCCAGGAGGCACTGGACAGACAAACGCCATGCATTGGCATTGATGGCATCTGTGTCCATGCAGACAGAAGTCCAGCAGATACTGGAATCCTTGTTGCTGCCCGTAGTAACCATTCCATTGCCAGTTCCTGGAGAGCAGTGGATATGGGGAACCACTGTACCAATGAATATCTTCAACCCTTTGAGTGGGGGAACTCCTCTGAGATGCACGAGTTCATAAAGGTTTAGGCCCCAACAGCCAAATGCACCCCCTCTCTAAGGTCTTGTCTGCTAGCTGGGTGAGGTACAGGTTCATGTTTCTGGCCTATCGGTTGGACTTGGAGTATCCTTGGGATTATGGCTGTGGATCCAAGGACTTCTTTGATCAGAAGGAGTCAACAGGACTCTCCTCAATTCCCCTTCTCCAAAGGAAAGGAGAACCTTTCATTCGCCAGCTTTAGAGAATGGAAGAGTCTATTTCATTTATGTTGGAGAAGGAGGATGAATATAGCACAAAGTTGCTAGACATGCTTCAGTTTGTGGAGCCCCTCAGATATATCATTAGTCCCTGTCCATAAAATTCTTTGAGAGGTACAGATGAGGACGTGGGAGAGCTCCCTCTGTGACCCTAGTGAATAAAAAGGTGGAAACAATTATATTTCCAAAAGACTCCCAGATTTGAGAAGTAGCAACTTCTGTGCCACTTGGTGGTAGTCAAATCTGCTCTCAAGAAGTCTAGAAGTCATTCCTCCATGTCTCTGGAAAAGATTTGCATATTCTGAACTCTTGGGATAAATGTTTCAGGAAACTGTGCTCATTGCCTCAATAGCATCCTATCTGCTCTACATGAGCCTGTACATTAGGGAAATTCTGAAGAAAGTGAAGGATCTAGCCGCGCTGCTTCCACCAAAAGCAGTGAGACTCCCTAGAATCGCTGATGGGCAAGAGTATGAAGTGCAGAAAATACATGGTCTTGTCAACCTTTTGATGTTTTTGAGACAGCATTATAGAGTCTCTGCAGCAGGTATTGGCACTGGCAGGCTCGCTTGGTTATGGGCCTCTGATTGGATGTTCAGGAAAGACTCACTGATATGTGCCTTGCAATGGAGAGAATCTTTTCAGGGATAAGGTAAAAGATTGTAGCTCAGATAAAACCATGGTGTGATGCTTCAGACCTCCTCCATTGCTGCTCCAAACCCAGTGTCCTCATGTAAGACATACCTTAGCAGAGCAGCAAGGAAACACTTCTATCAGCTTAAAAAATGTTTTCCTCCACCCTCTCGGTCCCGTCAACAGCAAGATCTTCATGCTTGCCACAGCTAGGACCCCAGTCATAACCGGGAGTGGTGTTTTGACTGGATTGTAGAGAGCATAGCAGAGATCCCAGCATCCTTGCGAGAGGACCTGATGCATTGGAGGAAGGCTGAGGCTTTACATAAACCATTGACCTAGAAGAGGACGACAAGGAGAAACTGGCAGAAGCACAGCCAAAGAAGACAAAATAGAACAGGAGAAATAGGGGTTAGTGGATGCAGCAGCAGAAGAAATGGAAGAGGAGAAGCAACAAACCCTTTTACCACTCTCTAGGCATGTAAATGATTTGTTTTGGGGTTTTTGTTTTTTCCAGAAGTCAAACTTCATAAAACACAATTGCCATTATTACATTTAATTTGACACAAGGAATTTGGCCAGAGCCACAAAGTTTTCAGAGTGGGGAAAGGGGAAGCAGGAGAACAGATGCATGGGAAGCGGGGATGCAAAATTGACAGGTTCCCTTAGTTATTCATTAGGGAGCTTTCGAAAGCTCCGATAAGTTTTCCTAGTGTGTAGACAGATGGACTCAGGACCACTGGGTTATGATCCCCTGCCAGCAGATGGAGACAGAGCAAGCTAACGTCACAGTATAAATTCTCTTGCAGTGACCCCAGCCTGCCAGTATTCTCTGTCTCCAGCAGATGGTTTATGTGCAACTCCCTATGGGGATTGCTTCAGGTTTTTTGAAAGGAGAAAATTGAAATCTGAATTAAAGAAAAGAAAGCCTCTCTCTACTGCAGCAATACCAAACGGTCCCTTCCACAGTTGAGAATTGCTGAGGTGATGTCTGTGGTCTGGTAGCTGGGTCTCCTGGTATGGAGTTAGTTGCTAGTTCAGCTGAAAGGCAGTGTGTGCAGGAGGCTGAGCGTGGCGGTGACGGCAGATGCCTTCTTCCCCCGCAGCTTGAGACAGTCTCTGTACTCAGCTGGTAAGCACTGAGCTCAGGTTAAAAAAAAAAAAAAAGACAGTTTATCTTCTGAAACAGAGTGGTTTTAGGACTTCCTTCGGTTTCTGTGCTCGGAATGCCGTCCCAACATTTGTTCCCACTCGCATTGGGGTTCGGGAACTGGGCAGCCTAGTGGGTCGAGCAGCCCCAGTGGGTTAAGTCCCACAGTTAGGCTTTTGGATTGCACAGTGCGTGGTAGGCCGTGGCAGCATTTTTGCATGTTCCTGTGCATGTTTTGTTGCCCTCTTTGGCCATCTGTGTACGCAATGTATTGGCTCTGCATGCGTTGCGTGCTCCGTTTTGGGCGCGCCTTGTGCACACATTTGCAACTGGCTTAAACGCTTTTGCTTGGTGCATAACTACGTGCGCCTTACTGCGCTTGCCTCTCCAGCACTTAATTTTTGTGCGGGCAGTGGCAATGACTTTATAGATCGCCTCCTATTGCATCCTAGTGGCGCAACCTTGTCTGCTCCTGTCTCAGGAGGTTGATTCTGGAGGGAATTCCAGAGAGGTTATGGAGCCCACTGCCACCTTATTTAGTGGACGCAGGCTGTGATTTTGTCCATACCTTGGCCAGAGGAGTGGCTTCGGTGATAGCAGCCAGGCATCAGCTCTAGTTGCAAAATTGGTCAGCTGATGCAGCCTCCAAAGCTAATCTCACAAAGATGCCCTTTAAAGGCTCACTATTGTTTAGGAGTGAGTTGGAGAAACTGGCCAATAAGTGGGGTGAATCTCCGGTTCCTCGGTTGCCTTAGGATAAGAAGCAATTGCAGCGCCCCTTTGGCATGAGGGAGTCATCTCTGGTGTTCCAAGCAGTTTCGTCCCGACAGAAGGCTGACTTTTCAGAGGACTCTGCCTTTCGGTAGGTCTCAGTCCTTTCATACCAGAGAGCCCAAGAGAGGAGCGGGCTCGGGAGACAGACCTTCCCGAGCTTCCCAATGAAGGTTTGCCAACCCACCTTTGGGAACAAGAGATAGGGAGCCATCTCTCTTTTATCAGAGGTGGATCTCTGATAAAAATCCTTCTCGCAACACCTCCAGGACCAGTGGGTCCTGGAGGTGTTGCGAGAAGGATATGCGCTGGAATATCGCAGCATTTCTTGGGACGTGTTCATTATATCCCCTTGCCACTCCCCACAGAAGAAGCAGGCAGTGGAGTTTACTCTTCAAAGGCTCCTCAGGTTGAGAGCTGTGGTTTTGGTGCCCACGCCCCAAAGTATGGGGCGATATTTCCTAGCATATAGCCAGATGGACTCAGGATCAATGGGTATAGTGTACTCCTGGTAGCAGATGGGAGACTGAGTCAGATTTCAAAGCTGACGTCAGCCTACATATACCCATGCAGGCGGCTCTGCTCTTCAGTATTTCTCAGTCTCCTAAAGCAGATGGAGACACATCCACACACTACAATTTTAAACCAAAGAAAAGAGAGAATTTACCTCAAGAAGACGAGCCCCGCTCTTCTGCAGTGATACCTAAGGGTCCCTCCCCCAGTCTAGAATTCCTGAGGTGATTTCCGAGATCCCTCAGAGGCAAGCCTCGGTCCGGTAGCCAGTTCCTGGCAAGGACTTAACCCCCAAAGTGGCTGAGAGGCAGCGGATGCAGTATCGAGCGTGGCGGTGAAGGTAACTCCCTCTCTCCCTGCAGCCAGAGACCACCCGGCACGAGACCGGGAAACGCCGAGACCAGGTAAGGTAGAAATCTCTTAAAGTATCCGGTCTCCAAGGCTCGATTAGCCGCACAGATCATCCTTCCGGCGTCTCTTACATCGGGTTGAGCAGCCCCGTCCGGGCTAGACCCCGATCCGGTGCAAGGGTTCACACACGTGGAGACCCCCGGGGGGGTCGCCATCTTGTCCGCGTGGTCGTTGGCACCATTTCCCCCCCTTGACCACCGTATTGTCTGCTCACCAGAACCGTGCGCACAACAGCACGCTCAATGGTGCTGGGTGCATAGTGGCCCGTACAAACGGACCGAATGCACAGTTAGGCCTGTGCACACAGCGGCGCGCGCATCTTAGCCAGGCGCACAAATGTGCATGCAGCCTATCATCAGTGCACCCAGAGTGCACAACTAAGCCTCCCAGCGAGCGCACAGACGATTTGTCACTCCACGCACACAAATCTTGACATCACTGGCCAAGAAAGCCAAGGGACAAGCCCTCTGCCCAGCCTGCAACCTGAGAGCTGTGCAGCCTGTAGTGGTCTCCGCCCTATGCCTGCAGTGTGAAGAGGCTCAGGGAGAACCTAAGCAAGGCCCCCCACAGCCAGTAGAGGGATCCGGATCCACCAATGATAGTATCCCGGACCTCTGTATCTTCGACTCGGCGCCTACACAGGGGGGCACCTCGGGAGCCTCTGCTGGATTCAATATGGACCCAGGGACCTTTTCCTGGGTGGAATTCTACAAAGGGCTGCAAATGTCCAGGCACAATCGGTACCGCCTGCAACACAGTCTGTCTCCACCAGAAGCACAAGACCTTCCAAGCACCTCTCGGACCTCCCGAGACGTGACCCATCCAAGCAAGGGCCTCCCCTTAGGGGATACAGACACCTCGGGGGATGAGACTGACTCCCTGGAGGAAGGGGAAATCCCTCCAGGGATGGAACTATACCAAACCATGCTGCGATTCTTCTCTAAAGACAAACTACCAGCTCTCGTGTCTCTGACCCTGAAGATGCTGGCCATCCCAGGCAAAAGTACCACAGCAGAGCCAAAGACGAACCCCATTTTGGTCTCCCTCAGTCAGGCTTCATGCTATTTCCCAATGCTGCAGGCCGTACAACAACTGATTGACCTGGAATGGAATGCCCCGGAGGCCAGGTTCAAAGGAGGACAGGCCCTAGAAACCCTATACTCCCTGGAACCCACAGCTACAGAGCTCCTACAGTTCCCAAAAGTGGACACCATGGTCTGCGTGATCTCAAAGCGCATGACCATCCCAGTCGAAGGAGGAGCTGCACTCAAGGATGCCCAGGACAGATGCCAGGAATCCATCCTTAGTCATTTGTTGTTGCAGCAATGACCCTGCAGATCAGTTCGTGCTGCACTGTCATGACACGTGCCTGCTTGCTTCTCTCCAGAGATGCAACCACGTCCGCTGAAACATTAGAACCAGCGATATCCTTCCTCACGGATGGGACCTCAGCCCTAGTAAGCACCTCAGCCAGGGGCGTCTCCTCTATAGTGGCAGCCACAAGACAACTATGGCTCCGAAATTGGTCAGCCGACGCGACCTCCAAAGCAAACCTCACAAGAATGCCTTTTAAAGGATCTCTCTTGTTCGGGAGCAAATTGGAGAAGTTAGCCAACAAATGGGGCGAATCTCAAGCACATTGTTTACCAGAGGACAGGAACAAAAGAAACCAGCGCTTCCCTCCCCCCCCCCCCCCGAACAACCAAGGGCAGAGGAGCCCAGCGCTTCAGACCGTACAAGAACACATACTACCAAGCAACTCGCCCCGCAGGCAGGGGCCAGTCCTTTCGGAACAGACACAACAAGAGGGGGAGCAGGCTCAGGTATAGGCCCTGACCGCGTCCCCACATTAAGAAGCAACAGACCCATCCACAGGAAGAAGCCATAGGGGGCAGACTTACCCTGTTCTACCAAAGATGGGTGGAGATAACATTGGACCAGTTGGGTTCTAACCATCATTTGAGAGGGATACTACCTGGACTTCCACAGCATCCTTCCAGACAAATTTGTGATATCACCGTGCCACTCCCTCTCCAAGAGGATGGCAGTGGAAACCATACTGACAAAACTACTCAGTCTAAAGGCGATAACCACAGTGCCCACGCACCAACAAAATACTGGTCACTATTCCATCTATTTTATCGTCCCCAAGACGGAGGGAACGTTCAGGCCCATCCTGGACCTCAAGACAGTCAATCGCTACCTGAGGGTGCCACACTTCTGCATGGAAACCCTACACTCAGTCATAAGGGCAGTTCAGCCGGGAGAATTCCTGACTTCACTAGAGCTATCTGAAGCCTATCTCCGCATCCCAGTCCATCACGACCATCAGCGCTTCATACGCTTTGCAATACTAGACCATCATTACCAGTTCCAGGTGCTACCCTTCGGACTAGCTATCACCCCTCGGACGTTCACCAAAATCATGGTGGTAGTGGTGGCAACACTGAGGAAAGAAGGAATCCTTGTACATCCGCATCTGGACGATTGGCTGATCAGGGCAAAATTTCCAGAGGAAAGTTACCAGGTGACCACCAGAGTCAAGAATCTACTGCAGAATCTTGGGTGGGTTGCCAACACAACCAAGAGCTGCCTGCAGCCCTCCCAATCGCTAGAGTACCTGGGAGTCCGGTTCGACACCAAACAAGACAAGGTTGTCCTTCCCCCCCCCCCCCCCCCCCCCCCCCACCTCCAAGGAGAAGGAAACTGATGGGTCAGCTGCGAAAACTGTTGAACTATGCTCATCCCAAGGTATGGGACTACCTCCAAGTCCTCGGTCTCATGACATCAACCCTAGAAGTCGTTCCATGGGCAAGGGCCCATGTGCGCCCACTACAACGTGTGGGCGCACATGGGCCCTTGCCCTACTGTCACGTGCCAATGTGCGCCCACTACAACGTTCCCTACTGTCACGATGGAACCCGACGTCCCAGAACTACTCCATTCACCTCCCGCTACCAGCAGAGGTTCGGACCCAGCTCCAATGCTGGCTACAGGAAGAGTATCTGAGCAAGGGAGTAAAACTATCCCCACAGAACTGGATCTTGCTCACCACAGACGCGAGCCTGTGAGGGTGGGGAGCCCACTGCCAGGAACTGACAGCCCAGGGACAATGCAACAAGGAAGAGTTGGGATGGAACATAAACTGACTGGAAGCCCGAGCAGTCAGACTAGCCTGCCTACGATTCGGCCACAGATACAAGGGAGAATCTGTCAGTCATGTCTGACAACGCCACAACAGTTGCCTACATCAACAGCCAGGTAGGAACCAGAAGCCAACAGGTTTCCCTGGAAATAGAACCCCTCGTGGCGTGGGCGGAAGCAAACCTGCAAGGAATCTCAGCCGCTCACATCGCAGGAAAAGACCACGTCTCTGTGGACTACCTCAGCAGAGAGAGGATAGACCCAGGGGAATGGACGCTGTCGACCACAGCCTTCCAGTTGATAGTAAATCGCTGGGGAACCCCAGCCATGGATCTCCTGGCAACCCTGTCCAACGCCCAAGTTCTTCAGCCGCAGACAAGAACCCGAATCCTGGGGAATCGACGCCCTCATCCAGACCTGGCCACAAGACCTGCAGTAAGCCTTTCCCCCATGGCCACTACTGGGCAGGATCATCCGCAAGATAGAACACCACAGGGGACTAGTACTTCTAGTGGCCCTGGACTGACCAAGAAGGCCATGGTACGCAGACATGCGAAGACTTCTTGCGGGGAACCCTCTGTGCCTACCTCCACACTGGGACCTTCTCCGGCAAGGACCGATCCTCCACGAAGACCCGACTCAATTCTCTCTTACGGTCTGGCCATTGAGAGGACTTGCCTGAAGAAGAACGGATACTCTAAGGCAGTGATTGACACCTTGCTCCGAGCACACAAGTTCTCCACATCTCTAGCTTACATACGAATATGGAGAGATTTCAAAGCCTGGTGTGAGGTCTGCGAGATCCTTCCACAGACAGTCAAAATCCCCATGATCATGGAATTTCTGCAGGATGGCTTGAAGAAGAGGTTGTCTCTAACTCAAGGTTCAGGTGGTCGCGCTGGCCTGCGTCAGAGCCAAAGTGGATGGCATCAGTCTATCAACCCATCCAGATGTTTCCCGCTTTCTGAGAGGGGTCAAACAAATCCGAGCACCATTAAAGTGGCCGGTGCCCCTATGGAATCTCAATCTAGTATTAGGCTTCCTTGCGGGAGCTTCCTTCAGACCTACACGTGGTCTGTCACTATGGCTCCTGACCTTGAAGACTGCATTCCTAGTGGCAATATGTTCAGCCCATTGCATCTCCGAGCTTTGTGCTATCCTGGCGGGAACCGTTCCTCAGGTTCACACCGGGATCCATATAGCTTCACACTGTCCCCTCTTTTCTTCTAAAGGTGGTTTCTCATTTTCATCTAAACCAAACCATCTTGCTGCCATCTCCAGATGAACATAAGGCCTCTGAAGACTCGCGCCTTTTTCGCCATCTAAACGTCGGCAGACTCCTAGTCCAATAAATGGAAAGATCGGAATCTGTACGAAAGACGGACCACCTATTCGTCCTTCACAGCGGGAAGAAACAGGGGGAAGTGGCCTCGCGGGCAACCATAGCCCGCTGGATCAAAGAAATAATCAAGGCGGCCTACTTTGAGGCAGGGAAGCCTCCACCTCTACAAGTCAAAGTCCATTCTACAGGGGCCCAGGCAGTGTCCTGGGAGGAAACAAAGATGCTATCGCCTGCCGAGATCTGTCAGGAGGTGATGTGGTCCTCCATACATACCTTTTGCAGGTTCTACAGCCTGGATGTCCAGGCCCAGGAGGACACAACCTTTGCAAGGGCAGTACTAAGTGGGCCATGGGCAGCCTCCCACCTGGTTCGGGAGTAGCTTTTGTACATCCCACACCCACCCACGGTTGCCCCAGAATCCGGGAACCTCTGGTGACAAGCCCTGAGAACAAGACAAGCACGGGTAAGCCAGGTATTACTCCTAGTTCAAGACACCCATAGTTGCCGTGTGTCTGCGTTATCCGGTTGAGTGCAGTGGCAGTCTCCAATTGGAAATCAGTTGAACCAGTCCTAGTTAACCAAGTTATTAGAGCACACATATATCCACTATTGCTTTTCGAGGAGAATACTGAAGAGCAGAGCCTCTTGCACGGGTATATGTAGGCTGACATCAGCTTTGAAATCTGACTCAGTCTCCCATCTGCTATCAGAAGTACACTATACCCATTAGTCCTGAGTCCATCTGCTACACTAAGGAAAACAAAATTATCAGGTAAGTAATTTCTCCATTCCATTTATTTTGTTGTGCTCAAGAAGGGAGGGTTCCTTTTGTCCCATCCTGGATCTCAGAAGGGTCAACTGCCATTTGAAGGTGACTCATTTTCACATGGAAACCTTATGCTTAGTGATAATGGCAGTGCAGTCAGGAATTTCTACCTCCCTGGATCTGTCCGAGGCCTACCTTCATATTCCCTTCAGTTTGGAACACCAATGTTTTCTATGTTTTGCAGTGTTGGGGTGCCATTATCAGTTTTGGGCGCTGCCCTTTGGTCTAGCCACCATCCCCAGAAAATTTTCCAAGGTTATGGTGGTAGTAGCAGCGGCCTTGAGAAGAGACCGGATCCTGGTGCACCTGTACTTGGACAACTGGCTGATTTGAGCCAAATCTCAGGAAGAGAGCCGCCTGATGGCACACAAGGTTATCTCTTTGTTGCAGGAGCTTGATTGGGTGGTGAACTTGGTCAAGAGGAGTCTTCAGCCATCCCAGTCATCGTGAGTATCTGGGGGTTTGGTTCGACACCGAGCAGGACAAAATTTTCCTGCCAGAAGTTCACATTCAGAAATTGATGTCTCAGGTGCATCAGTTGGTGAATGCTATATGCCAGGCAGTGTGGTCCTATCTAGAGGTGCTATGCTTGATGGTGGCAACCCTGGAAGTGGTACCGAAGGCAAAGGCGTATATGCATCCTCTTCAGCGCTCTCCTATCTCGTTGGAACCCACAGTCTTGGGACTATTCGGTTTGGCTCCACTTGCCGATGGAAATCTACTCTCACCTCCAGTGATGGTTACAGGAGATTCATCTGAGAAAGGGAGTTTTCTTGTCCTCTCCGACCTGGTTGGTGCTCATGACAGATGCGAGTTTCCAAGGTTGGGGAGCTCACTATCAGGAGCTGGCGGCCCAAGGGCGTTGGAATGCCGAAGAGTACTGTTCCATCTTTCTTGCCCAAAGTGGTGTCAGACTTTCATTTGAATCAGTCCATTTCCTTATCTTCCCTGGATAAGGCCAAGGATGTGGAGTATCGCCTCCTGTGCTCCTTGGATGTCAAAAGACTTCTGCGGTATCTGGAGGTTTCTGAAACTTTCCAGAAAATGGATCGCCTGTTTGTTCTCCATGGTGGGAGTAAGCAAGGCATTCCAGCTTCATGGGCTACCTTAGCTCGCTGGATCAAGGTGATGTCATGGCTGCATATGTGGATGCTGAGAAGCCATTGCTTACTCAGGTTCAGGCTCATTCCACTAGGGCTCAGGCAGTGTCATGGCGGAGGTTAGATTGTTGTCTCCCACCTATATCTGCCGAGCTATGACATGGTCCTCCTTACACACTTTTTCCAGGTTTTATCTGGATGTGCAGGCCTTGGAAGACACAACCTTTGCACATACAGTATTGACTGGACCGCAGGCCACCTCCCACCCTGTTCAGGAGTAGCTTGGGTTCATCCCATTGGTCCTGAGTCAATCTGTCTACATGCTAAGACATTAAGAAATTACTTACCTGATAATTTTGTTTTCCTTGGTGTAGAAAAATGGACTCTGCTTCCCACCCTCTGCTGCCACTTGAGTGTGCAATAGTCCTCCTGTGGGGATCTGAGTCCAAAGGGATTACTGGTAAGTGTTCATCCAGTCCCTAGATTGGGCTACCTAGATTTTACATGAGTTCAGTGTTTCTTGTTGGTTGAGTACAGTTATGGTTGCCTATTTTTACTCCCGTTTTTAATATAGTACTTTGCTAGTCTGTCCACAGTTGCTTTTGAAGAGAATACTGGCAGGCTGGGGTCACTGTAGGATTATATATAGTGTGATGTCAGCTTGCTCAGTCTCCATCTTCTGGCAGGGGAGCATAACCCACTGGTCCTGAGTCCATCCGTCTACACTAAGGAAAACATTTATCAAGTAAATAATTCCTCCAATAACACACAATAAATGCTTTATATTGTGGCGATATCGTGAATTTTTACCAAAAAAATCCACCCTTTATTAAAATTAACTGTTTGGCATGCATTTGAAATCTAACTATATATGCACAAAAATAGCTTATTGCCACCAAAATGTTTATGCCCATTGGCACTGTTTTTGGTCTTTTTTTTTTTTTTTTCCAGGGCAGTGTAGATAGGGATTCCCCATGCGAGAGGACTGTCATCCTGCTAACCATGTAACAGGTGTTCTCAGAGGATAGCAGGATGGCAGTCCTCCCAAAACCCACCTTCCCTCCCTTTTGGATTTGGTTTCTCCAAATCTAATCTAAATTATAGCCTGAAAGAGTTGACGTGTGGCGGTATGGCAATGTTCATATTGGGTAGGACATTCTCAAAGCTTCTACAAACTGTGAAATCAAATTCCGTGCTGGGCTCCATCTGATGCCACCCATGTGTGAGGACTGGCACCCTGCTGTCCTCAGTGTGCAGATGTTACAGATAAGCAACTCTGCTTTCTTGTGAACTGTAGGTTGGTTTTAATATTGTGCATACCTGCTATCTAATTAAACACAGTTTCATGGACTTGTACTGATGTGATTCATAATGGATTTCTATTAATAGTGAATATGCCTGCTCCAAGTTGTGAAATTACTACGCATGCGGTGTCTAACAGCACTAAAAAAAAAAAAAAGCTGCAGTCATCCCCCTCCCGAGAAATATGTACAGCATGGGGCTGCAAAAGTGCAAGCTTTCCCACACTGCCCTACCAAAGTGCCACAAGTCTGCTCTAGAAACTAAGTATGTGAGTGACAGAAAATCTGTATCTGGGTGTCTGCAACCTGTGGTCCATGAGACTGCATGCAGTAGTGCAAATTGCTTTTTGGGTTTTGTTTTTTTTTTGAGATGTGGATGCTTGTCTACTAGAAACCGAATCAAGACCAGCAGTTTCAGATAATGATTTTGATTACTACCAGTCTGAGTTGTATTTGATTCAGTGACCTAGAAGCGAAAGACAGGCTGTACCAGTTCCTTTGAAGCATCTTGCCCCCCCCCCCCTCCCCCTGTGAAAAAAAATGGAAAATAGCTGTGGTGGTTGTCTGTCTGCTACAGTGCATATGATAGCTTGTCTAGCAGGCAGCTCTGTTTTGAATATACAGTTTAATTTTGATTTGTTAAGTTTATGATAAAAGCCTGATTGGGTTCTTCTAGAGAACATGGTTTATTACAAAAACATGTACACTGCATACCATCTGCATTTTGTCGTGCATTCTGTTCCTCTTACTTTTTTTTTTTTTTTATTTGCTATATTTCTATATTCCATGTACACCAAAAAATATTAAATCCTAAAATCAGAAACGGGGCTATGTATCATGGGTGTAATTCAGAATTACAAAGCTTGGCAAAATAATCGGATGAATCAAGAACTGTATAGGGGTCTGTTCTAGGTTGTTTTTCCCTGCAATCAATTATCTTATAAAAAAAAAAATACTCTTTGCACACAGGACACTACAATACATTGATGTGCTATCTGCAGTAGCAATAGGAACTGCTTTAGGAATGCTGTATTTTTCAGGGAGTTACAGTACAATCGCTATAAAGAAACATCTATAAAAAGCAAAATTGTTCTGTATTTTGTGTACTGTACACTCTCTAATAAACCCTATGGGACCTATTTCCAAGTGTCTTCCATTCTGCGGCTAAACTGTGCTTAAGTAGAGTCCTAAAATGCTGTTCTGTGTTAAATGTCTTTGTGCTTGAGGTCCAAATGTTCTGAAGAATACACTTTTGTATAGAAAGCATGAAAGCTCCAGGCTCTTTATCATACTAGCAATACAATTGCTAATCCATTTAATTACAGTCCTAGTTATAGCCCTGTAACATTCTGCCTTCTGAGCAGCCTCCGTGGCAGTAGTGCTTGATTAGGTGAACCCTTCCTAGTATTACCTCTTTTAGTCTCCCTTCCTAACTACAAGATATGTACCCAAATCGTATTACAGGCAGCATAGATGGGATGTGGACACAGGAGAGACTGACCAGTGGTACTATAATAATTAGAACCTACAGTAAAGCCCTTTCCACACAAGTGTCTTTTTATGCCAAGCTTCCAAGATGAACAGGAATTGTCTCTTTGCTAAGCCAGCTGATTACCTCACTAGAAGGGCAGAAGTGAAGGAAACAGGATGGCCATTGTGTGGTCTGGTTAGTAATCTGTTGCTGATGTGGTACTCTGTGCATGCACACACACTCTATAGGCACTGGTTGCTTGTGATCCATCCTAAACTGGTTATCTCTTATAGGCAGTGGGAATTGAATATCTCTGCAGGCATATGTGGGAGCATCAACTCTTGTTTGAATATGATGACCTTGTGTTAATCATGTAGCTTGTTAGCATGCTAGAGAAAGTGTCTTTTTGCAGGTGGTTAAATCTCCATGTTCCATACCAAATGTCCTTGACGTTGCTGGAAAGAGGCTACAAAAAAAACCCTTAATCAGATTAGGCCTCTCTCCTAGAGATAGGTCCTCCCCAACCACAGCAGTCACACTCTTGCTTTTACGACCCTGACCCTATCACTTCTGCTTGAGATATCTAAAGGAACTGACAGGACCTGTAACTCGTGAGCCAAGTGTGGCTTTTTAGAGACTTGAATGTGACTGTGGAATGGGAGAGCTGCTGCACAATGGTATGAATTAAAGAAAAGGCTGGGGAGAGAGGTGATTAAAGTGACAGCTGTTGGGGGGGGGGGGGGAGTGAGTGACTGTGAGGGGTGAGTGGTTTATTGAGAGAGTGACTGCTGGGATTGATATTGTGAGACTGCTGGGGATGAGGGGGAATTGAGAGAATGGGGAGGATTTGATAGACTAACTGGGAATTATAGGATTTGAGAGACTCCTGAGAGAGGGGGTGGATTGAGAATAACTGTATGAGATAAGGGGAAAGCATGACTAAGGATTGAGGGAGTACTGGAGATGAGGAAATTGAATGTTGCTACTGGGGATGAAGGAGGGCTTTAAAAAGACAGTGCTGCTGCTGGGATTTAGGGAGAGAGTATGTGACTCGAGGATGGAGGGGATTGTAAAGGAGAGCAAGTGATGGGTATGAGGGGAAACAATTGCTGGGGATGGAGAAGACTTGAGAAAAGTGACTGCTAGAAACAAATAGGATTGAGAGTAATGAGGGTGAGGGAGTTTGAGAGTGCATGGGATAAATAGATTGAAAGTTACTACTGGGGCTGGTGGGGGATAGAGAGTGACTCAGGTGTGAAGGGGAGAAAGACCACTGCCCTGACGTGGAGAATTGAGAATGAGGGAGCATCATAAAAGCAAGCGTGTGACTGCTGCTATGGTTGGGGAAGACTGAGAGGTGTTAGGGAGGGGGGAGAGAGTAGGAGAGTGCTAGAGATGGGATTGGAAAAGTGAGTGATTGCTGAGGAGGGGGATAATTGAAAAACAGACTGCTGGGGATGAGGGTTTGATTGAGAGAGTTACTGCTGGGGTTGCAGTAGGGTAGAAAGGATAGGATTGAGAGAGTTACTGCTGGGGTTGCAGTAGGGTAGAAAGGATAGGGCTGTTGGGTATAAAGAGGAAAGTAAGAGAGCAATGCTGGGGGGAGAGAGAGGGAAAAATAAATACGTTACTTGTGTCCTGATTTATGACAGGGTTGCGGCTTAAAATATTTTGGACAAATAAAAAAAAAACATGAAACAGCTCTTCTGTTTTGAAAGGTTACAGACCCCTGTCATAAGCAAACATTGATAGCAAAATATTAATTAAAAAAAACAAACAGCCAAATTGTAGTAATTTATTTAGCTGATGTGTAATATAAACAATCAGAATTGCTATTATGAAAGATGAGATTATCCTATAAGTATATGAGTATATGAACCTATAACCATGGTGATCATAGGTTAAAAAAGAGTGTCCCTTAATATTCATGGCTAACTGAAATAATAGTCGAAAGTATGAGTCCTTAAGAAGATCCAGGAAGTGACATAGAATGTTAGTCCAAAGGCTTGGGGAAAAAGTTCAGGAGTTGGAATGGAGAGACTAATATGAACATGCATATGGGGGGGGGGGGGGGGGGGGGGGAGTGTGTGTGTGTGTGTTTGTTTTTTTATCCATACATTTAGAAATAACATTGCATAGATTTGGGCATTCCATAATAAATACTTGATTATGAGCAGTAAGTAATAAAGAGACATGAAATTCTAATGCAAAGGCACAATTGATGGTATCTACCCATCAGGGACTGATTAGTACTTGTGTTACTTCTGTATCTTCAACTAATCAGAATTCAGCTGTCATAGTATAGGCCCAGATTTCTATCATACACCAAAATGGTCATTTCTAGGTAAGAGTACACAAATCTTGTGAAGATTAGCTGTGGCTGGTTATCTATAAAATACAGAAATGCAGGTCTATCATGTACAACAGGCATACGCTGGGGCTAATGCAGTAAGACGTGTGCTGAAAACGGGCAGCCACATCCCCTGGGTGCTCGATGCAGTATTTAAATGAGCAGCTGCATAAAACAGGGCACGCTAGGGGGCAATTGTGCATCCGTAGTGCTCAAATTGCAACGGGCATCCACAATTGCAAAGGACGTTCAATATGAGCATCCGTTTTTATCCTGCTGCTTCAGGCAAATTTAACTCCAGCCCTGTAGGTGGAGTAAAGTATATATGCAAGTCAAAGACTCATAAGAAATTAAAAAAAAAAAAAATTATATATATATAAAATTATATATAATACAAAAAAACCCTAAAAAGGGGCAAGGGAAAAAGCACCTTTATGGTTTTGAAATACTGAAAATTACCAAAATTATTTGAAATATTTATGTATTTTACTTCATTAAAAATGCATGTTTATTGAAAATATTTATAAAAACTGTTCAACATACAGTACATATAATTTGTATATAAATGAGTTATACACATTAATATAGGAATTTCTCATAACCCCTCCTCAACCCTAGTCTGTACCTAGTCTTGCACTATAAATGATTTATCCACCCCTTCTAAGTCAACGTTGTAGATTTTTTACATTGCAGATCACTTGTTATTTGCATGCAATATGCCTGTTACATGATATTATACTACAGTACATTACTGAAAAATTAATTTTATGTAATTGTATTTAAATACTTATAATGCCCACTGTGTGGTTTAGATGATAGAATCTCGTATCACAATTCTCCCCGTATATTCTCCACTGTATCTTTCGATGGTGTGATCACATTTCTCAATTATCTCAATAAGACTTCTTCAGGGGAATTTTTATGCTCCAAAACATAACCACCAAGCACACATAGACTGACTCAATGTCAGTACATAAGAAAATGCCATACTGGGTCAGACCAAGGGTCCATCAAGCCCAGCATCCTGTTTCCAACAGTGGCCAATCCAGGTTATAAGAACCTGGCAAGTATCTATCTAAAATGAAGAATATATGGTATTTTTACAATTTTTAATCAATGAATTTACAAACAATCCTATGATCACTATACCAATCAACCCATATTTATTTTTTATTTATTTATTTATTTAAGGGTTTTTCTATACCGTGGCACGTTTGGAACATCACCTTGGTTTATATTAAAACATAATGTGGCAACAGGCCTTACAGTGAGCAAGTAACAATGATAAAATATATTAGGTACAGATAAACATACTAACGGGTGGCTGGCATAAATATAAAGGTTCTTGGAGTGGGCGGCATACACTTAGGGGCGGATTTTAAACCCCCTGCTCACGTAAATCCGGCCGGTTTTACGCGAGCAGGGCCCTCCCGTGCCGGCGCGCCTATTTTGCATAGGCCGCCGGCGCGCGCAGAGCCCCGGGACTCGCGTAAGTCCCGGGGTTTCTGAAAAGGGGCATGTCGGGGGCGTCGCTGAGTGACGCCGTGTTTGGGGGGCGTGATGCAGCATTTGGGGGGCGGGCCCGGGGCGTGGCGCTGGCCCTGGCCCGGGGGCGTTCTGGGGGCGTGGCCGCGCCCTCCGGAACAGCCCCCGGGTCGGGTCTTGGCGCGCCAGCAGCCCGCTAGCGCGTGCGGATTTACATCTGCCTCCGGCAGGCGTAAATCCATGGATAAAGGTAGGGGGGGGTTTAGATAGGGCCGGGGGGGGGGTTAGGTAGGGGAAGGTGAGGGGAGGGTGAAAGTAAGTTCCCTCCGAGGCCGCTCCGATTTCGGAGCGGCCTCGGAGGGAACGGAGGCAGGCTGCATGGCTCGGCGCACGCAGGCGCCTGGTGCGCAAACAAAAGTATGCGAGCGAGCAATTTTTTAAAATCTACCCGTTAATAATTAAACAAGACAGGAGAGACAGCATATATACAGAAAGACATCGATACCGATGAGTTTAAATATGAATATGCATAAATAAAGCTGACAACATATCCCACTGAGCAAAAGAACATAGGTGCATAAGTATACCAGAGAATGATCACCGAAGGGTAGGAATACAGAACAGTAGGGGAGCTCGTCAATATTATCACCACTACCCTAATTGTTTAATACCCCTTCCACACAAACTTACCACCACCCCATAAAAATGTTTGTTTAAAAAATAGAATATGTTTCTATCTAAATATGAATGTAACTATCTCCCATATCTTTCAGTTATTACATTGAAACATTCTAAAAAAAATTTTTTTGGTTACAGAAATATATTATTTACCTCATCTCAAGCCTACTTCATCAACATGGGGTAGGACAGAACCAATGCCGGGTTCAAATTCGCCTACTGGCTGAAAAAATCATTATGAACTAAAAACAGAATCAGTAGAATTCATCAGCATTCCTATTGCATTTATCATCATTTAAAAAATCCCGTTTAAACCACCTCCATGTTGCCCAATTTGTTTTAATCCATATTTAGTTATGTACACAGCAGCTCTACTATAGCAATGTTATATTATCACCAAAATATTCAAAAAAAAACCTCACCTGTAAAATGTATTCAATCAACTTCCAATTACCCAAGACTAGCACTGATTCAACCTCCTGTAAATACACATTATCCATTAAAAAATCTTTTCTTATTGCAATATTCCCATAAATACGCCACGATTAAGCATCTTACTTACATATTATGGGGCGGATTTTAAAAGGCCCGCGCGCGCCTATTTTGCATAGACCGCCGGCGCGCGTAAGTCCCGGGGCTTTCGAAAAGGGGAGGGAGGGGGCATGTCCGGGGGCGTTCCCGAAACAACGTGGCGTTTCGGGGGCAGGCCCGGGGGCGTGGTTGAGGCCTCCGGACCAGCCCCCGGGACCAAAGGACGGAGCGGGGCTGCTGGCCGACGCGTGCAAAGTTACGCCTGCTTTCAGTAGGTGTAACTTTGCCGACAAAGGTAGGGGGGGTTTTAGATAGAGCCGGGGGGTGGGTTAGGTAGGGGTAGGGGAGGGGAAGGTGGGGGGAGGGCGAAGAAAAGTTCCCTCCGAGGCCGCTCCGAAATTGGAGCGGCCTCGGAGGGAACAGGCAGGCCGCACTGGGCTCGGCGCGCGCAGGTTGCACAAATGTGCACCCCCTTGCGCATGCCGACTCCGGATTTTATAGGCTATGCGCGTATCTTATAAAATCCAGCGTACTTTTGTTCGCGCCTGCTGCGCGAACAAAAGTACGCGCTCGAGTATCGTTTGAAGATCTACCTCTATATGTTCAAAGAGAGGGGAATCCACGTGACTAGGAGAGCGCGAAATTCAAAAGCATTTTAAGGTTGGTATCTGATTTTCTCTAATATGCACTATTAAGACTTGCTCCTGTTCTCTGTGCCAAGTTAAATAAACAACACATTAAACATACTCCTCTCTTATTTTTAATCACTGCTCACTATTGCATCTATCTTGCTCCGATTCTCTATACCGAATTTGAAGAATAACTCATTCAGACTTGTTCCTCCTTTTGTTTTTTCATCACCACTCACTACTTATCTAACTATCCTTCACAAAATCACAAGCACACTCTGTTTCAAATTGCTCTTTCAATTCTAACCTCGCAACTTATTTTGAAGCAATTTCATGGCAATGTTCTTAAACGAGCCTTGCTTCCATATATAACACCTACCACTCCCCAAACACCACAAGCATTGCAAAATATGTATCTCATATCCTATTACCATTACTCCAGCCGACTTGAATTTAATCCTTCTACCGCTACTCACCACTTTGAAACCAAAACTTAGTAAATTTGTGTCATTCATACACCAACCTCATTTCCTTCTTACCCACCTCTCTAAGTACTCACTATCGTTAACGGGAACTCATACTGACTCCCCTCATCAAGGTCTCAAACCACTACTCACAAATTCTACTGCCGAACCAAATATCTTTATATCACTCATTCACCAACATCATACTACACACACTCACATTTATTACCCACTTGATCACATTTACAAATTCTAGCTACTCTAGGCAATATCTTTTAAATGTTTTTCTTACCTTGAACTCTGTTTGTTCCCACCCGTCAGCTTTAGATTGAAGATTTCATAACAAGGCTCCTTCACGTCCACTACCTCCATTTTAAATACCTCCTTGTGACCACACTTTGTCCAACCAAAAGCGGGCTAATCCTTCTATCCATATCACCTGAGCTATCGAACAATTCAATGTGATAATCTCCAAATTTATAGTTAAAAATAATGATCGTTAGGTTCTTATACATTATATCCTTTGTCAGGTGCATTCACAAAAATGCTTCCCATTCGATCATAGTGTTGTCCATTAGGGGTCAACGATCTCCAAAAATAAATGAATCTTTGTTCTGTTTGACGTAAGCTTCGTGATATGGCTCCACCTCTCCGAAATTGTGATTGCTGAATAACACAAAATTTTAACTCATCCAAAGTGTGTTTGTGATCTATCCAATGCTTCACAAGAGGCACCTCCTGTTTTAAAGTATGAATACAACTCCTATGTTGTATTATATGGGTTCTTATAGCTAACTTAGGGCCTCATTTTCCAAGGAGTTACCGCGCACGATAATTCCGCAAACCGCGCTAACAGCAGTTAACATGATTTGTGAATGCAAATTTTTAATTTTGTATTCAGGGGGCGGAGTTGGGGCAGGGCAAATGTAAAGTAGGGAGGATTTATCGTGTGCTGCGAAACAGCCGCACTGTTAGCGTGGCTCCTAAGGCGGCCAATAACTACACCTCTTTCATTTGCGTTACGTTGTGTGCTACAGGCCGGTAAGAGTTTATCGCGGTTCACGATGTCTCCTGACAGGCCTGTTTCAGTATGATGCAGGCTCAGGGGGAGGGAAAGAGAGAGAGGGAGAGAGAGAGAGCACCTTGCCATAGTGCCTCCTCCCTAGACAGATATTTGTATCCCTATGGGAGGCCCACCTAGTAACTCGAGGTGAGGTTTAAGTATTAGTGTAGGGGGTTAGGGGCCACTTTCACATTCAGTGTGAGACGTACGAACAGAACAGTGGTCTCTTGTGAAGATTTGATGACCTACGGAGTGAGGAAACTCACTCCAAGATGAGATTTGTGCAATGTTCTCTCCACCTAGCTTGTTACCCAGGTAGAGAGTCCATCAAGCTAGGTGGAGAGAACATTGCACAATTCTCATCTTGGAGTGAGTTTCCTCACACCAAAGGTCATCAAATCTTCACACGAGACCACTGTTCTGTTCGTACGTCTCACATTGATTGTGAAAGTGGCCCCTAACCCCCTACACTAATACTTAAACCTCACCTCGAGTTACTAGATGGGCCTCCCATAGGGATACAAATACCTGTCTAGGGAGGAGGCACTATGGCAAGTCTCTCTCCCTCTTTCTCTCTCTCTCTCTCTCTCTCTCTCAGCCTGCATCATCGTGAACCGCGATATACTGACAATGGTAGCCCAAATTGGGCTAATAGTGCAACTTGCGATAACAGCCTTTCACATAGCTGATAGTGCAATTCGCGATTCACATGCTTATTAGCATAAGGTACACCCCTTTTTGGTATCGCATGCAATACCAATGCGATATTGGAAAATGAGGCCCGTACTATGTATAATTTCAAACACGGGCATACAATAACATAAATAACCCTTGATGTACTGTAATCGAAATGTCCCTTTAATCCATGTTGAAGCGGGAGAGTCGGATGTTGAAAAACATTTTTAGAAACCGAACAACCATTGCAAGCATATTAGCCCGCTTTTAGGTGCATGCGCATGTAAACCTGTGCACTAGGTTAGGCGCACTTTATTGCATCGGCCCCCTTAAAGTTCAGGAGTAATAAGCATCCTTATCCAAATACATCTGCTTAATAGGCTGCAAGATAAGTATTGGTGAAAGGGGATCCTCTCCTCTGAAGCCCTGGGATAACAAACATGCTAAGGTGGTACATAGTTGATGAGGCTAACCTCAAACAAGAGTGACTAACTAATGTGTAAAGACCTCACTGACTTGGAACAACTGGAACGCTCTGAGGATGAGAAGCATACAACAAGGATTGAATACCTAGAACAATAAATACCAAAAATTGCTGACACAATTTCAGGGCCTCTGCATATCTTGGATGAGAGGAGTAACAAACCTACAGCTAAGCTGTGAAACAAGTAAGTGGGCTAAAACAGAAAATTGTTGTTCATCAAGATTGGGTAAATTATCAATATTCCAATGATCAACATGAAGAATGTACAAAAACAAGCATAAAAATTAAATATAGGGGGGTGCTATATGGCAGCCTTCCAGGGTGGATGACTGAGTGCTGAGCTTCCTCTCACAGAATGATAAACAGATCACCTAACCATGCTCTAATTGGGATTTTTGAGAATATTTCTCTCTTAGCCTACTCTACTCACTTATAACAGCCAAATGCAAAACCGTGGACTTGAAACACTTTTTTCCTTCAGGAAGCACGTGGCAGAGATACTGGATGGTGATGCTGAGCAGGCTGTGGATGACGAGCGAGAAAGAGATGGGGCCGGCGGGCCTTCTGTGATCTCTGCGCCAGTGGGATCTGTTGACTTGCCGACCAGAGATGAGCTCCAAGACTGGTTTCTTGAGTTGCGCTCAGGTATGCGCCAACATAAGACAGCTATTGGCTTCTATTTCTGATGTGCACGATGATCTGATGGCACTCTGCGCTCGGGTTGTTGAGCTAGACACCCGACTCAACAGTCATGGTGATGCTTTGAACATCCAGACAGCGCAGCACCAGGTGATTAATGCTGAGCTCGCTTTCCTCTCCAAGAAACTTGAGGACTTGGAGAGTTGTACCCAGAGGTGCAATTTGAGGATCAAGGAAGTCCCTGACAGTCCAGAGTATGCAAATGCTGGTGACATTGCCAAGCAAATCTATTCGTTTATTCTCTCTGGTAATCCGGATGTCACGGCAATAATGGATCTCTCAGCGCTGGATATTAAACTCGAACGCACTCATTGGGCTCTTGGCCCCCAGTCTGACAAGTGTCCTTGGGACATTGTTTTGTGTTTGCACAGCTACCTACAAAAATCTTTAATTTGAGGCAGCAAGAATGGCTCTGGGAAAGTCACACTTTAGCTATTTTCAATGACCTGGCCCCATCGATCCTGCATAAAAGATATGAGCTACGTGATGTGACCAATTTTCTCCGCACAGAAGGTATTCTCTATCGATGGACCTTCCATTTGGTCTCCATTTTTTCTAAAGGGTTCTACTCACCGGGTCAAATCGTTCCCTGAAGCAGCGGAGGCTTTCAAGCAGACGGCGTCACGATAAACTTTACAGTTCCCAAGATGGCATCTAGTGTACAGAAGGTGGACATGCAGCAGAGATGGCATCAAGCAGGCAAAAGGGGATGATGCCTGCACCGCCATACTGAGGACACTCGTTTTGCCTTGGCTGATCAGGGCTGATGGTTTTTCTTATTTCTGGCTATAGTTTACTGTTTTACAGTGTTATTGTGCTGTATTTTTCTCTATAGCGCAAACCTTTCTCTCTTCTGGTGGAGAGCTAAACTTGTTAGTGAGGCAATGGTGATTGTTTCAGTCTTATGAATATTGGGGGAGGCGTGTGGGGCATTTTTCATGGATTGATGATTGCCCCCGCCCCCCCCCCCAGGGTTCAGTGGGGACCACCATGGTGGTTGGGTGGTTCATTCTGAAGGTTTGGGAAATGTATGGGGATTTACTTTGTTTCTATGTGCGGTTTGCAACACAATTATCAGGTGGGGTATCTTGTGGGATGGTTGGTTTTACTGAAGTTTTTGTTTTCTAAAAAATGGAGAGGAATATTGTCTCTGAATGTAAAAATACTTAACACTTATCGCAAATGCCATTTATTAGCACAAGAGCTGTCAGCACATAATGCTACTATAGCCCTGATTCAGGAAACACATTTGTGGAAACGACACGAGCATTTGCTTTCCATCCAGAATTATCCACATAAATGTTTCAGCCAGCTCCAAGGGAGCAAGTATTCGGGGCTGGGCATTTTGATATTTTGTCACCTTATTCATGAAGTATTATCACAAGTTGCAGATCCTTACGGTCGCTATTTTCTTTTTAAATTGAGAGCGGGAAGGGATGTCTTTACTCTGGTTACTATCTATGCTCCCAACACTGATCCGGTGTTTGTTTTGTTTGTTTTTGCAAACTTTGGATACAGTTCTATTGACCCATGTGAAGAGTTTGCTGGGGGGCTGCACCTGAGAGCATTTTCATCTCCATGCACTTTTCACTCTTTCTAAGGGGGGTGATCTTGGACTGCTCTAAAGCTGTGGCAAGAGGCTTCCTTATCTCTCATGTGACTTTTCGCAAGAAAGAAAAGAAGAAATCACGAACTGACCTCCTAGCATGCATATCGTATTTACATTTATTTGGATTTATAAACTGTCTAACACTGTTAGGCCCAGGCGGTAAACAAAATTACATACATAATATAATGAACATACATAAAACAACATAAAATCACCAACAGTAAATGACAAGAAAGGCTTTGGTGGGGATGATGCCTTGGCAACCCCGATCCACTTGGCGACTGTTTGAATTATTACCTGATATCTATGCAGAATACTATGCGGACTTTGCATCACTGAAAGTCTTGTCTAGTTGGTAACAGTACCTATTTCTACTTATCCCATCTGTTTCACAATACCTCTTTCCCTGCTGGTTTACTTTCTAAGACATTTACAAAATGGTCTCATTATGGTATCACATGTGTGGGCCACTTTCTTACTCAAGGTGATCTTTATAGCACAGGTAACTTAGTGGATATATATCATCTGGGCTCTGTGGACTTTTTAGCTTATGCTCAAATTAGACACTTTATAGACTCGCTAAAGTGGGCTGGAACTCTTTGGCTAACTAAATCCTTACTTGAAAACTATTGTGAACAATCTGACAAATTTTGGGGTCTCATCTCCAAAATTTATTGTATTCTTAATAGCTGCTCCAATAAACCTTTTCAGCATGTTCGAGCTTGGAATTTAGATCTGGGGAGCCCACTAAGGGGGTCATTTCTCAAAATGCGATAAGGTGTTTTCGCATGCGTTTAAGGGCTTATCGCATGCGAAAAGCCCTGTTAACACATGCGATAGGCCCTTACCGCATGCGATCGCACCATATCGTATGGTGCGATGCAAATTCAGAAAATAGGAGTTAGGGGTGGAGAGTGGGCTGGGTTAGCCTGTCTGCGAAGAGCTATTGCACAGCCGTAATGCCAATTTTAACTACACCTCTTTGAATTGCGTTAGACTGTGCGATAGCTTCCGTGACCGTGCGGTAAGGTTTCATCGCCCTTTCTGATGTGTCCCGTAAGGCCTATTTCAGGTGAATTGAAGGGTCCAGAGCCCTGAGTGGGGGGGGGGAGGGGGAGAGAGAGAGAGACTGGCCATAATGTCATGGCCCATAGGTAGGTATTTGTATCCCTATGGTAGGCCCACCTAGTAACTTGAGGTGGGGATTAGGGGCCACTGTGACATTGTACGTGACACCTACCAACAAAACAGTGGTCTCATGAAGTTTTGATGACATTTGGAGTGAGGAAACGTGCTCCAAGATGAGATTTGGGCAAGGTTCTCTCAACCTAGCTTGATGGACTCTCTACCTGGGTAACATCAAGCTAGGTGGAGAGAACCTTGCCCAAATCTCATCTTGGAGCGAGTTTCCTCACTCCGAAGGCCATCAAATCTTCACAAAAGACCACTGTTCTGTTTGTAGGTGTCACGTAGCATGTCAAAGTGGCCCCTAACCCCCTACACTCTTACCTAATCCCCACCTTGAGTTACTAGGTGGGCCTACCATAGGGATACAAATACCTGTCTAGGGAGGAGGCACTATGGCAAGTCTCTCTCTCTCTCTCTCCATTAACAATGGTCCCCCAGTGTTTGCATAAAACACGCCCCTTTTGCTATCACATGACTGGGATCTAGTATTTGTCCACACTGCTAAACGTTCCATATCCACTCATTTGCAAGAACACTGTTACAAGATATTGTATCGATAGTATTTGATACCAGTTAAGTTGCATAGCATTTTCTACAGCATTATATAGTTGCTGGAGAAAGTGGACAATTGGACACTTATATATGGTGACAAGGTATGGTGGTGGCCTTATTTTGGAAACAAGTTGCAGATTGGATGTTCCAGGTATCAGGAGAGGGTGAAATTCTTGATCCATGCTTCATTTTGCTCAGACAGCCAGTAGATGGTCTCTAATAAACATTCTCAGCATCTTTGCCTCCAGATGTTTATTACAGCCAAATGTAAATTGGCCAGAGTGTGGAAACAACTCCATACAGATGGTCATCCAGTGCCAATATACCCACTATCACCTAGCACATATTACTGCTTTGAAACATGACAGCTTACCTTCCTTTGTAGCGACATGAGGGTCCGTTTAAAACTTTTTACACAGCCCAGGGTCAGGGCACTTGATATGCTAGTCTTTAGCATTAATATCTCATTAATATATTTTTAATATATGTTGTTTGCGTAAGTGAGTGCTTCTATATTTTGTAGTCCTGGCCTAATGGTCTTTTTTTGTTGTTATTGTTTATAGTGCTATTTGATTTGTGTTGCTCAGTTTTTTGCATTTGGGTGGAATTTTAGGGGAAGGGGGGGTTTGAAAAGAAAATTAACTTGGCTGTATGCTCATTACTTTTTCTTTTTCCTATACCTGTTTTATTGTGTATTGTTTGTGGTATTGGCCAACAAAATAAAAAAAAAATATATATATATAATGTTGCACAATAAAAAAAAAAATATATATATATATGGTAAGATAGCATAACAAAGTGATTGAATATATATGCATAACCTCAAAATCATGCATAAAGGATATACAATCGCCCATAAGCATGGAAGTTCCCGTAAATAGAAAGTTTAGAGCCAATCAGACTTTCATATCCTTAACTTTAATTGAGCCAAAATGGCAGCACCTACTACCTTCTTGCATGAAGGTTAGAGGGAAAGAATTATATTAAATCAGTGTTGCATGAAAGCATTAGGAATTTGAATTTAATAACTTTATTCATGGTGATAAACAAAGCTATCCTTTTTTATATAGGAAAAGTACTTGTTGCTTACATAAAACAAGTTAAAACATTTGCTTGAATACTTCCAGTAAACTATTTATACTGGAGGAACTGTCTAATATTAAAATACATAATATGGAAATCAGTTAACATTTCTTCAATAATAAGATCTTTAGACAAGTTCTTACATAAAACATAATAGACAAACCCAATGCAGTAATACCTAGGGATTTGGCAATGTGGTCCCCTATCAGACAGTACTCTATTGTATTAACTGCAATTCTTTTATTTTCCACACATCAGGTGTTTCAGAGATAATGTGTGCACCAAAATCAAGAAATAAACAGGGAGAATGTCATGAGTTTGATTACTCAAATTAATCAGGGTAAAGATTAATAGATCTATATTACAAGCTTGTTGAGATGTGAGATATTTCTTCCACAGACTTCAAGGGAAATTTGAAAAGTCCCAGAAAAATAAATTAGATGCAATAACATTAAATATTTCCTTTATCCTTGTCAACCTGAGTACTCAGTTGGATTTGGAAAGTTACAGGGTTTATTAATTAAAGCAGGGTGGGCAATTCTAGTCATTCAGGGCTGCAAACCAGTTGGATTTTCAGGCTATCCCTAATGAATATGCATGAAACTAATTTGCATATAAGTGAGGCTGAGTGCATGCAAATCTCTCATGCTTATTCATTAGGCATATCCTGAAACCCTGACTGGTTTGCGGCCCACCAGGACCAGAATTGCCCACCCCTGCTCTAAAGGAATTGTTTCAGATAAAAGGTATTAGTTCTTCATGGAATTCTGAATGTAGTCAAATTTAGCCAAGAAAGGAAAACCAACATCGCTTCATCCTCCTACCAATAGAATGACATTGCCTAATATGACTTAATCATTCTGTATGGCACTCAGCTTCCACAGTTTATTAATCATTGCTATCAATCACCTTTTAGCATACTATGGCCCAGAAAAAGACATTTCTTTAGTATGTTTTGCCCATAAAATTTCAGCACATTGTCTTTTATACCTTAGTCAGGCTTTTTATTCCTGTAACTGACTTCAGAAAGCTATCATTTATTTATCTCTGGACCACTGTTCTCAGACAAACTCTGCTGTAACTTAAGGTCAGTAGTCTGGTAGAGGGTCCCAGAAAAAACATATGCATTTTTTTCCTAACTTCAAAAGATAGACATGTTTATTTAATCCGCACTGGGCTGCTAGGAAGGTGTGGAATATAAGAATTGTAAATACACATAATTATTCATAACAAACATAGATATACAATGTAACATACATAAATTGACACAATAAATACAAAGTCAGCAGAAAGGGATACAAACTGGTTGCAAAATGTTAATTCAAACAAAAGAAAAAATTGCACCCAGCACTTAGCTTTACATTTTAAATCACTTGTTTAATCTGGAGGAAAAATCTTCAGATGTACATTCTAGGCAAAACATGTCTTTGCTGTGAAAGAGAAAAGCACCATCATTAGTAAAAAAAAAAAACAAAAAAAAAAAACAACTTTCTGATTTTAAAGATAACTGTTAAATGTTCATTTTTATATTCTTTTTATAAATTTTTATAATTGTGGAAAATTTGTGTGGTAAATTAGACTTGTGATAATCCCAAACCAGTAAAATTGCTACTCTGGCTTCCACTGGTTCTCAGCTTGCTGCTCTCACCACTAGACTATTCTTCCACTCCAATTTAAACCTGGCCACTGATTAGGCTTCAGACTCAGCCTCTGGCCATCCTCCACTACACCTTTCTCAGTTTCAGCTGGAGGCAGCAGTCACCTGGTGGGGTTGGTGGCTGACAAGTTTTTGTAGCGATTTTAATGGTTTTGGGATTATCCCAAGTCTAATTTACCACACACATTTTCCACAATTATAAAAATTTACAGAAAAATATAAAAATCAGAAAGGAAGCTTTTTTTTTTTTTTGTTTTTTTTTTTTACTTTACTAATGTTGGTGGTTTGTCTTTCACATCAAAGGCATGTGTTGCCTAGAATGTGCATCTGAAGTTTTTTCCTCCAAACTAAACAAGTGATTTAAAACTTTAGACAAAATTAATTACAAAGCCCAAGTCAGAAGTAGGCATTAAAAAAAAAAAAAAAAAGAAAAGATCCAAAATCAAGATAAAACCAAAAGAGAATATTAGATCTGTTCAAAAATTTTTCAAAATAACAGGGTCATTTATTAAAATGTTATGGCATTAACGCACACGATAATGCCATAACGCATGCAATAACAGTAGCACATGATGCAAATGCAAATTTTTTGGAAGGGGTGGGATCAGGGAAGATTTTGGGCGGGATATATGAAAATGAGGGGCGATATCACACCATGCGACAGCATAATGCATGCTGTCGCACGGTTTTAACACAGGAAATAACTACACTTTTTTTTTCCTGGACCTTAAGCTGTTCAATATGCCTGAAATGGCCATAACGCAATTTGTGATAAATTTTTAGAATTGCATTTTGGCCATTTCTTGTCTGAGAAGAGGGAGAGAGTGTGCCTCTGAGGAGGCCTTCACAGTGTGCAACCATTTATATCAATAGGAGGGCCATCAATAGGAGGTGTTGGTGGTGGTTTAGTGTTTAGGGGCCAGTTTGTTATGTAGAGTGAGATGTGCGAGCAGCACAGTACACCTTGGTGAAGATTTGACATCATTTGGAGTGAGGACAGTCTCACAAAGATGAAATTTTGTACTATGTTCTCTCGCCCTAGCTTGATGGTACCCTGTTATAGAGACCATCAAGCTAGGGTGAGAGAACATAGTAGAAATGGCATCTTTGAGACATTTTTCATTCCAAATGAGGTCAAATCTTCATCAAGGTGTATACTCTACATGAGAAACTGGCCCCAAACCATCATCATCACCTCACCTCGAGCTATTAGATGGCCCTTCTATTGAAAAATAAATACTTGACTAATATGAGCCAGTGTATATAGTCACTGTCTCTGTCTCTCTCTTTCTCTCTCTCTCTCAGCGCAAGATGCGACAATAGGAATTATTGCAGGGTACAATAAATTTCCCGTACCACGAAATACTACCAATGTGATGCGGTATGTTGTCATGTGGTGCAGTAATTCTAAAATTTCCCTAAACACACCCCTTTTTCTTATCGTGGGCGTTATCCCTGCATTAATGCATTTTGATGAATCTATGGATTAGCCGACTAGAATTTAACTGGACAAAAGCTGAATATGGCCAGGTAAGCCATTTAGATGGATAACTATTACATTATCCATCTGAATGGCTTTGAATATGGACCTCAACACTGCTGGAAAGACCAAATTCATTCTTTGCTTCAGTGTTTATTAAAGAGGATGTTGAGGAGATATCTGAACCAGAAACAGTATTTAATGCCATGATTTGGAAGAACTGAAAGAAATTATGGTGAAACCTAGATGATGTAAGAAGGAGAGTAGCAAATCACTTGGACCAGATAGTTTATACCCTAGAACAGAACTTCTCAACTTTTTTTTTTTTTTTTTTTTAAATATCGGGGCACGCTTGCAAGTTTGTTTGATCCTTGTGGCACACTGAACCAAATTTTAAAGTATCATACATTCATTACCTGCTGGATACTGGTCATGTGACTGTGAAAATGACAGGAAATGTCCTTTTAACTAAACTGAACTATCTAAAAACCTAAAATATGATTAGACAACTTTAGAAATACAGAATGGGGATCATGGCAGACTCAATGGCAATGCATGCACTTGCAATATCTTTGATTGTAGCTTCATTCCCCAAGCCAGCTTTCACATTCCGCTGCAGGCCTCCACTCATCACTATTTACATTTCCTGAGGACTGTCTTTAAACTCCAAGACAGTAGTTTTGATCCAAACATAGTATAAGGTGAATGAATGTAAGCTTTAGTTTTATTTTACATTTTATTAAGTATGAAAGGTAACTGAACTCTGAAGTAGATTTTAAAATGAGTGCATGTAGCATACATTTTATTTATTTATAGAGTTTTTATATACCGTTGTTCGGTATTGCCATCATAACGGTTTACAATTCTAATATTTTGTTAACATGGTTAGCAATTTTTCATAGGAAGTACATTCTAACAATAAATTTTTTAAGGGTAACAAAGGTCTAAATGTAGAACAACAATTAGTAGGAAATACAGTATAAGAACATAAGAACATAAGAAAATGCCATACTGGGTCAGACCAAGGGTCCATCAAGCCCAGCATCCTGTTTCCAACAGTGGCCAATCCAGGCCATAAGAACCTGGCAAGTACCCAAAAACTAAGTCTATTCCATGTAACCATTGCTAATGGCAGTGGCTATTCTCTAAGTGAACTTAATAGCAGGTAATGGACTTCTCCTCCAAGAACTTATCCAATCCTTTTTTAAACACAGCTATACTAACTGCACTAACCACATCTCTGGCAACAAATTCCAGAGTTTAATTGTGCGTTGAGTAAAAAAGAACTTTCTCCGATTAGTTTTAAATGTGCCCCATGCTAACTTCATGGAGTGCCCCCTAGTCTTTCTACTATCCGAAAGAGTAAATAACCGATTCACATCTACCCGTTCTAGACCTCTCATGATTTTAAACACCTCTATCATATCCCCCCTCAGTCGTCTCTTCTCCAAGGTGAAAAGTCCTAACCTCTTTAGTCTTTCCTCATAGGGGAGTTGTTCCATTCCCCTTATCATTTTGGTAGCCCTTCTCTGTACCTTCTCCATTGCAATTATATCTTTTTTGAGATGCGGCGACCAGAATTGTACACAGTATTCAAGGTGCGGTCTCACCATGGAGCGATACAGAGGCATTATGACATTTTCCGTTTTATTCACCATTCCTTTTCTAATAATTCCCAACATTCTGTTTGCTTTTTTGACTGCCGCAGCACACTGCACTGACGATTTCAGTGTATTATCCACTATGACACCTAGATCTCTTTCTTGGGTTGTAGCACCTAATATGGAACCCAACATTGTGTAATTATTGTAATTGTGTATAACGTTAAATAGTCAAGGGCTCACACATGTACACCCGATTTTATAACTTGCACGTGCAAGTTATAAAATCAGGGGTCGGCGTGCACAAGGGGGTGCACAATTGTGCACCTTGTGAGTGCCGAGCCACGCTGCCTTCCCCGTTCCCTTTCCCCTAACCTTCCCCCCCCCCCCCCCCCCAAATTCTTACCTTTTGCACCTGCCTCTGGGCAGGCACAAATTGTGCGTGCCAGCAGCTTGCTGGCACGTGATCCTTTGACACAGCGGCAATGGCCACCATGTCGGAGGCCTCTGGCCCCGCCCGGGACTTACATGCGTCACTGGGCCTTTTTAAAATAGGCCCGGCACGCGTAAAGCCGGTTACGCGTGAAAACTTTTGAAAATCCAGCCCTGAGTGTTTATGAAAGATGTGAGAATGGACAGTAACTAGGGTTGAAACCCTGATGGCTGCAGCTACTGCACAAAAGTTTCAAATTTGTGCCAATTCAGTCCCTTTACTGACTGGCCAATAAATGAAAAGTGAGATAATAAAGTTTTAGAGGCATCTTTTCAATGTAAAAAATCAGTGAGGCCCAGAAGACATTGCTGTGGTCTGGAATCTCTCACACTAGATAACTAAGGATAAATGTGTTTCTTTGTAGTGCTAGGGTTGTAAACTGTATGTATTCATGGTTAGGTTAGAATTCCAGGGCCAGTTAAGAATGCTAATGTTTGCAAATGTTTTCACCTTGTAATCTTTAAATCAAAAGAAGTGTTTATAGTAACATCCTGGAAGGAAAAGTATTTAAGTGAAGTCAATTAGATACTTAAGCAAGTTGGACTCTGCAACTTTGAGAGCAGACTTCCTTATGCACATAAGAATAAAGGCTTTTAATTCTGAGAAACATACAGTCTGTTGTGTCCTTGGTATAACTTTTACATTTCAGAAGTAAAATCCACCTTTTCTCACATGGATAAAAAAGTTGTCATTAATTTAATGTATAGTGCTTTAAACATCCTTTACTGATTTTAAACTGGATTACCAAATATTTTAAACAAATACAGAAACTTAAAATTTTATTATGAAAATTAACACATTCCCATCCAGCTTATACAGGAGATTATAAACCTTTTTTTTCTGAAACACCTGCCAAATATGTCAAATCACAGGGCAGTCAAGTGATTTATTTAAAACTGTTCCAAGAAGAAGGTATTACTGAGATATGATACAAGAGGACCATAAAATCTTGAAGGGGAAAATTAAGAGAATGGTTATTCTCCCTTTCAAGCAGTACTAAAATCAGCAGACACTCCATGAAGTTAATAAGTACCACTTTTAAAACATAACTACATTGTAAAATTTCTTGCCAGCTGATGTGGTGAAAGCAGTTAGCATAATTGGTTTTAAACATTTATCAATCATAACAAAAATTTCAAAACAGCGGACAACAAATACTACCCAATAATTCAATTAGGGATGAAAGGGAGCCACATGATGCTGTGAGAGAGAAGAATGCATGTTGCTTGATTTCTCCAAGGACCTTCTCTAATTCTTTCTTTTGGAGCGATATTTGAGCAGTGATTTGAACAACTTGCTTTCTGAAACATCCCTTTAACTTGGCGTTCTGGAAATTGTTCTCCCTGTTTTCAGTCAAAGAATGACAACAAAAGCATCTTGTAAGGAGAAAGATAAAGTGAAGGGAAGTAACCCCCAAAATGGCCGATGCATTGGATTCCAGCCCCACTTTGGGTAACCCAGACACGATAATCACGGAGTTAGCTGCTACAGTGCTCGCAGCGCTGGAGGGAAAATTTACACTAAAACAGAGATGAAAAAAACTCCTCTGCCATCCATAGTTGGGAACTTTTTGATTTCCTGTCATCCTGAGATTGTTGTGGATTAGTAGGAGAGAAGGAGGGTGAACAAACTTTTTTTCTCTCACACACATGTTCATTCACTCAATCACAATCATATATGGTCACTCAATGTCACACAGACACACACAACTGGTTCTCTCCCCATCATGCACATGCCAGTGGGAGCACCGAGGAGAGGATCAACTTGTTGGTGGCTGAAAAGAATCGATAAGTACTGCTTGGGGAAATTTTTAGAACTTAAAAGGTTTTGGGGAGGGGTGCTATTCGCCATGAGGCAAAATGGCAGCTTAATCCTGCTGCTCCCAAAAACCTTCACCTCATTCACCCGACAGCACGTAACGTGAGCCTCAACAACTGCAGAAATAAGTTCTAGCTTGGACTGATGACTAAGAGGAAAAAAGTCGACTTGCAGAAGTTTTCGTTTACAAAAATGGCAGCGGAAATGAAAAAAAACAGGGCCCAGACGTCACTGTCTGTGTGGTGGGAGAAGTGGAAGGAACAGAAATAGAAGCCCAGATACTTTCGCCACAAGCTGCAATGGACTTTGCTCCGACCCTGTCTGATTTTGCCAACTAAGTCGCTCCTGAGAGAGTGGTTTATAAAGCTGAGAACCGAAATGAAGCAACAAAAAGAGGATTTGTTAGCCTCCTTCTCTGAACTTCGGGAAGATTTTATGGCTCTGGGGCATAGAGTAGACGAACTCTATAAGAGAGTGGACAGTCACGAAACTGCAATAAATACTTTATCGCAGCATAAAGCAAAGATTCAAACAGAAATTACTTTGCTTTTGGAAAAACTGGAAGACTTAGAGAACCGGTCACGGCGCCTTAAATCCGGCTCAGAGGAATTCCAGAAACCGCAGAATTTGCAGACAGCATGGCCACCGCAAAAGCTTTCTGCTCCTTGCTCCTCGCACAATCACCATCTGGGAGCGCTCAGAGTGGAGAGATTGAGACTCCCTGTATTAAAATTGAACACGCACTTTGAGCCTTAGGGGCGTGCAGGGATAACAGATCGTGGGATATTATATTCAATTTTCACAGCTACACTCTGAAACTATCCTGGCGATAGCACGAAAGTAAAAGCAATGGGAATAGAACACCCTTGAAGTTTGTCTATCAAGATCTTGCCACGAGTACCTTAAAAAAGAGATTTGAGCTGAGGACAGTGACTGAGACACTGCTCGTGTAGAAATAAAATATATATGGAACTTCCCATTTGCTCTGACTTTTCAAATTGAAGGCAAAAGTTACTGGGTGAAGAATGAGAAGGAAGCTATAGCAGTTTTCAACAAGTGGACCTCGATCTCCCTCCTTCAGCACAAACAGAGGTGTCTACTAAATGCCGGGCAGCAGTGGCTCCCAAATGGCAGCGGGTAGAACGGCCAAAGCGACGTGCAACTCACAAACGGCTGCCATTTCAAGACAGCTTATCAGATAAGGGCTGACTCTGACTTGCTCTGCACTCTACTATGCATAAGGAAAGTTACATAAGAAAATGCTATATTGGGTCAGACCAAGGGTCCATCAAGCCCAGCATCCTGTTTCCAACAGTGGCCAATCCAGGCTATAAGAACCTGACAAGTACCCAAAAACTGTCTATTTCATGCTACTGTTGCTAGTAATAGCAGTGGCTATTTTCTAAATCAATTTAACTAAAGCAGGTAATGGACTTCTCCAAGAACTTATCCAATCCTTTTTTAAACACAGCTACACTAACTGCACTAACCACATCCTCTGGCAATAAATTCCAGAGTTGAATTGGGCGTTGAGTGAAAAAAAACTTTCTCCGATTAGTTTTAAATGTGCCACATGCTAACTTCATGGAGTGCCCCCTAGTCTTTCTATTATTCGAAAGAGTAAATAACTGATTCACATTAATCCATTCTAGACCTCTCATGATTTTAAACACCGTTATCATATCCCCCCACAGCCGTCTCTTCTCCAAGCTAAAATGTCCTAAGCTCTTTAGTCTTTCCTCATAGGGGAGCTGTTCCATTCCCTTTATCATTTTGGTCGCCCTTCTCTGTACCCTCTTCATCACAACTATATCTTTTTGGAGATGTGGCGACCAGAATTGTACACAGTATTCAAGGTGCGGTCTCACCATGGAGCAATACAGAGGCATTATGACATTTTCCGTTTTATTCACCATTCCCTTTCTAATAATTCCCAATATTGTTTGCTTTTTTGACTGCCACAACACACTGAACCAATGATTTCAATGTGTTATCCACTATGATGCCTAGATCTTTCTTGGGTGGAGCTCCTAATATGGCACCTAACTGTGTAATTATAGCATGGGTCATTTTTCCCTATGTGCATCACCTTGCACTTATCCACATTAAATTTCATCTGCTATTTGGTTGCCCAATTTTCCAGTCTCAGAAGGTCTTTCTGCAATTTATCACAATCTGCTTGTGATTTAACTACTCTGAACAATTTTGTATCATCTGCAAATTTGATTACCTCACTTGTAGTATTTCTTTCCAGATCATTTATAAATATATTGAAAAGTACGGGTCCCAATACAGATCCCTGAGGCACTCCACTGTCCACTTCCCTCCCTGTGAAAATTGTCCATTTAATCCTAGTCTGTTTCCTGTCTTTTAGCCAGTTCGTAATCCACGAAAGGACATCGCCACCTATCCTGTGACTTTTTACTTTTCCTAGAAGCCTCTCATGAGGAACTTTGTCAAACGCCTTCTGAAAATCCAAATATACTACATCTACTGGTTAACCTTTATCTACATGTTAACTCCTTCAAAAAAAGTGAAGCAGATTTGTGAGGCAAGACGTGCCTTGGGTAAAGCCATGCTGACTTTGTTCCATTAAAACAAAAATAAGCCTGAGATGTGAACTATCTACCAAGTTTGTAATGAAGGTATAGCTCAGCGTTGCATTTATTTTATTTATTTAACATTTTTATATACCGATAACCGTTTGCACATCGTATCAGTTTACAAGTAACTTGAAACTTGAACAGGACAGCTGTCACACAGACAAAAGCCTTTGCAGGGAACGAAAACTACACGGTGGTAGTTAAAGTAAATTAACTAGGTGAACGTATAACTGGTCTAGAGATGGAAAAAAAACCTATAAACTGGACAAAAGATAAATACAGAGTATGAATAATTTGGAACAATAAATATTCTAAGTACAATATATACAGTTGAAGATTATTCGGCGGGGTGATTTACATGTTGGATCGTGGTGGAGATTTTTACGGGGGAGGAGATTTTAAAGTAGAGGGGGTGGTAGTTTTCAAGGCGGAGGAGAAGAGGGAGGAGTTAGGGATAAGGAGGAAGCTGGCTATGGATGGGTTAACAATAAAACAGGAAGGTAAGGAAAAGGTTACTGCATAAGAGGGGAGAGAATTACATATGATTTACATAAAATCCAGAGGAGTACAGAAATAATTAAAAAGTTTAAAAGAATACAGTGTACATAAATATTCAAGAATATTAGCTAAAGTGGGGTAAAAATAGCACATTATTCACATGTGTGGGTAGTATTTGAGGGAAAGGCCTATAGGAACAGCCAGGTTTTTAGTTGGGTTTTTTTTTTTTTTTTAAATTTAGGGGTAGAGGTTTCAGGTTTCATTTGCTTACAAGAAGATGGATATGGGTGATGATGTGTAAATATTAATGTTTTAAAACACAGTTCGTGAGATGGGGGGAGGGACAGGATGGGGGCTGGATTGTCTTGGCTTGTGTGCTTCCCTAGCTTGGAATCTGTAGAGGGAAAGCGGATTCTAAAGGAAGGGGATTTTACCCTGTGAAAAAAGGTGGGGAAAGTCTGCACACTTATGGTACTATACTGTGATGGGAAACTTAATTTACATTACTCATTCATGCTTAAAGGCTGGTGCGGAAATATCAGGCATACGAACAAATTCCTGTTTCTATATTATCCATACAGACCTTGTCAGAAATGATTCGTATTGCCACACTTAGAGGTAGATCTTTAAAAAGTACGTGCATACGTACTTTTGTTCACGCAACCGGCGCAAACAAAAGTATGCCGGATTTTATAAGATACGCACGTAGCCATATTATAAAATCCGGGGTCGGTGCGCACAAGGCTGCGCAAAATCGGCAGCCTGCCTCCGTTCCCTCCGAGGCCGCTCCGAAATCGGAGCGGCCTCGGAGGGAACTTTCCTTTCGTGTCCCCCCACCATCCCCCCCCAAACCTTTGTTGGGCAAGTTACGCCGGCTTGAAGCAGGCATAACTTGGGCGTGCCGCCTGCATCCCCCGGCACAGGCCGCAGTGCCGGGGGACTTGGGACCGCCCTTCCGGCCTGCCCCGGGACTTATGCGCGTCCCGGGGCTTTGCGCGCGCCGGCGGCCTATGCAAATAGGCGCACCGGCGTGTGAGTGTCCTGGGAGCGTAAATCCAGTAGGATTTACGTGCGCAGGGCTTTTAAAATCTAGCCCTTAATGCAAAGGGACTAAATACCTACAGAAAGCGTTACTCCTGAGAGACCTGGAAAGACTGAATATCACTGTTGCCTTTTTCCAAGAGACTCACATTCGAAAGAGACATGAACATCTGATCTCATTTAAGGAATGTGTATGTAGCAGCAGCAGGGAAAGGTAATAGACATGCTGGTGTGGGAATTTTAATCTCCTCTGCAATCATTTATGATACCCTAGAGTAAGTTTATAGATGACAAAGGGAGATTTGTTTTCCTTAAAATCAAAATGGGTAAATAGTAACAAATAAATATATCAGTCTACGCCCCTACTCATGACCAAACAACTTTTCTACCAAGGATTAAGCAATTATTAGACAAATATGGGGAGGGATTTATAATTTGGGGAGGGGATTTTAACCTTACACTTAATACGGAGTTAGATAATTCCCATCATAGCACCAAGAATAAGAACCCCCATGGGAAAAAAGCTAGAGCTGCCATAAGCGCTATTATGAAAGAGTGGCACCTAGAGGATATTTGGCACCAACGCATCCCATCTTCTAGAGCCTATACTTTCTTTTCCAAACCACATAATTCCTTTCTAGTATAGACCTCCTAAACAGAGTGAGATGAAACCGATCACCTGGTCTGACCACGGAATGGCCTGGGTACATATTTTAACCCAAGGTGGACATGGAGGACAATCATTTTGGCTTCTTAACATCTCTCTACTTAAGCAAAAAACATTTGTCCAGAACCTAGCAAAACACTTGAAAGAATATTATCAGCTTAATAATAATCCAATAACCTCAGTGAGTTGCATCAGGGAATGCTCCAAGGCAGTGATAAGAGGGCATTGTATAGCAAAAGCAGCAGCTGATAAGAAGGAAAGGGAGCATAACCGCCACTCTCTATTTAAAAAAAACAAACAAAAAACTCTTCTCTCCAAACCCAAACTGTAAGTTTATGGACAACTAACTGAGGCCAGATTTCAACTAAGCACACTAGATGATAGCCAAATTACCTATAATCTTGAGTGGACTAAGCAAAAATACTTTGAGGGAAGTGACAAGGCGAGCAAAGTTTTGGCCCACCAATTAAAAGCCCAAATATCACAAAATAAAAGACAATGATAAGATCACTATGGACCCTACGGATATTAGAAAGTGCTTTACAGAATTTTATGCCTCACTATATATTTCGAATATCACGATTCAATAATCAGATATTACAGCATATCTAGCTACCATGGAGCTCCCTTCATTATCCTTGGAACAACAACAAGCCTTAGATCGCCTCATCTCCATTGAAGAAGTGAAAATGGCGATTAAATCTCTTAAAAATGGCAAATCTCCAGGTTTGGACAGACTCCCCGGAGAGTACTATAAAGTGCTTTCAGAGAACCTGACCATCCACTTAATGGACTTATTCAACCACATCTGCGAAGGAGGTACCTTCTTTGCCCAATCCAATACCGCTGGTATCACAGTGTTACCTAAACCAGGAAGAGACCCCACTTTATGTGGATCATATTGGCCAATGTCCTTAATTAATCAAGACTTAAAGCAATTGGCCTAGGATATTAGCATTGAGGTTAAATAAATACTTACCTTTTCTAGTCCATTCGGATCAGGTGGGCTTTGTGCCTCAATGTATGGTGGCAGATAATATATGAGAGATTCTGGATTTAGTGTGGTGGGCAAAGAGAGAGGATATACCAGTTGCACTTCTCTCCATTGATGCAGAAAAGGCCTTTGACATGGTCCACTGGCCTTTTTTGTTCCAAACCTTGATCAAAATGAACTTTGGTTCATTCTTTCTACAATGGAGATCTCAGCTGTATAACAATCCACAAGCCATGGTTAAAGTGAATGGGGGCTATGGGGGCAGGTTTGCAATTGGTAGGGGCACCCAACAGGGATGCCCGCTTTCCCCACTTTTATTTACCCTATTTTTGGAACCCTTTGCAACCAGGATTCGGAAGTCACCTTCCATATTGGGGATACCGCTAGGGGACCTTAGTTTCAAATTGTCACTCTTCGCAGATGACATTATGTTTACTTGAGTGAACCCCAATCGCTCTTTAAAAGGCGTAGAGACTGTATTAACGCTAGTCAGTAGTGTTTCGGGGTTCAAGGTAAACCTAGAAAAATCTGAATCTATCCCACACAGACATTCAAAACATAACCAGGACGTTTCCTTTTTGGTGGGCCAAAAAGTCACTAAAATATTTGGGAATACATATTAATGCTAATCTAAATGAGCTCTATAATCTCAATTATGTTCCTTTATCAAGAACCATCGAGGAGGATTTAGATAAGTGGCACAAGGGCTCATTCACATGGCTAGGGCGCATTGCAATAGTTAAAATTAACATATTACCCAGGTATTTATATTTGTTTACCACATTACCCATACTACTACCACCAGCTTTTCTGCGTAAAACACAAAAGAACATTTTTTATTTTATCTGGCGTCGCCGACCACCCAGGGTGGCCAGGAGCATTTTATATCAGGACAAAAGACTAGGAGTACCTGACCTACAAGCTTATTACGCTGCGGCACAAATGAAAGCAGTAGTAGATTTGACAAGGGTGCATACCCACAAACAATGGGTAACTGCTGACCAATTTATGTTCAGGGTAATGCCTATAGGAGCCCTTCCCTGGCAGCCCAGACAAACATGGCAATACACAAACTGTATTCCATGGTCATTAAAGACCACACTAACTATTTGGGATAAGTGGAAGAGAAAGGTAGTGGGGACTCACTGCTATTATTACCAAACTCACTTGTTTCATGTTGAATATGGAGGCAAAGAAGACACTTCGGGCAGCTTTCATCGCAGGCAGGAAAAGGACTGGAGCACACTTTGGCGCTCTCCTTTATTGTACATTCATACAAAGGCAGATGATGTGTCATTACATGATTGGCTACTTTCCCCATAGCAACAGACGAGTCCCTACACTATTGGCTTTGGCTCAGGGGGTGTGCACGGATCATTTCATTGGCTGCTGAAATCTATACCTCCTGACTTTTGTCCTGCCTCTGACTAGGGAACACCCAGCCCTACTTTCAGGCTATCAGGAATAATTATAAGCCAGAGAAATACATGACAGTCAGGTATCCTTTCCTAGGCAGAGAGGCTTAAGCACAAGTGATGCTTTTATTCAGGCAAAGTTCAGGGAGAAGGGAAGTTAATGTTTAAACCCTGATGAAATGGCTTGCTGGCAAAGCTTATATTTCCCACATTTCACAACAAAGAATTTGCAATCGGAGACCTTTCAGGTATAGCAACTAGTGGGCATCACTACTATTGGTAAATTGCTCCAGGGAGGGGATGTAATGACAATGAATCCATTAATGGACAAGTATACCCTACATTCGACCAGCTTTTTAGCATATGCGCAAGTCAGGCATTTTATTAAAGAGATTATTAATCAACAGAAATTACAAGGGTCCCGATCCCTTCTTGAGAATATGTCTTACAGCTGACAACCTAACCAAGAGACTCAAAATTATACCGCATGCTAAACACAGTTGGTAATTCCAGTTTTAACCATATTTTGAAATGGGAAACTGATCTGGGAGAACCCATTTCTCTTAAGCTATGGGATGTCATTTTTCAGAGAGCAAGTAAGTGCTCCATTTCCTGGCGTGTAGCCAGATGGACTCAGAACAAATGGGATAGTATCCGCGTGCTAGCAGTTGGAGACGGATCTGATGTCAGCACGGGGGTGTATATATCCCCACAGGAAGCGTAGCTATTCAGTAATTTCCGTCTCCAAAGCAGTTTGGAGTGCCTGCACGCTAGTTGAGCGTGCTTTCCAAGACTACTTTAATTTTTCTCTTTTCTTATCGTTCTAGATTCTACTTTGTTTTCCTGTCTATTCGACTTAGAGCCCTGCGCTCCTGCGGTAGATACCCAAGGGTTCCTCCCACAGCGAGCTCCCGGGGTGATTGCCGTGCTACCCCGGTGGGACAGTTCTCGGTCCTGCCGAAGCGCGGCGGTGACACAGCCCCCGGACGACGTTCGGGTGTAGCCTACGAGGCCCTCGGTCCCGGCGTGGACGAGGTAGCGGGTGCAGTTCCTCCAATCGCGGCGGTGAACGGTACCGGCCCGTTCCCCCCCGCAGCCGGAGACCGCCTGTGTTCCAGCCCGGAAGCGCCGAAGATCGGGTAAGGCGTACATCTCTCGCCCAGGTCTCCGAAGTCTGGAGGATCAGCGGCGTGGCCAGCCGTGGAGGACGCCATGTTGTGGCCTTATTCAGGTATTCCGCGCCCGTAATAGGCGCGGCTTTCTTCCTCCTTGTGCGTTGGTTGCATTGTTACTGTACATGCACATTGGCTGCCACTGTGAGTGTATTGTTCGCCGCATGATTGCTATAGCTGAAAGCTTCTTGGAGGCACATTGAGCGTATCTTGCTGACCGCTTATCGATGAAAGCCTATTCAATGCACATTGAGCATATATGTTGCCGCCTGCTTCCTGCTGGAAGCCTATTGCATGCAATTTGAGCGTATATTGCTGACCGCTTATTGTTGTAAGCCTGTTGAATACAAATTGAATATATATTGCTGCCCGGAGCGTGTATTGCTGACCGCCTATTGCTGAACGCCTCTTGCATGCACATTGAGGGCATATTGCTGACCACTCATTGCTGAAAGCTTATTGAATGCACATTGAGAGCATATTGCTGACCACTCATTGCTGAAAGCTTATTGACTGCACATTGAGAGCATATTGCTGACCACTTCTTACTGAAAGCTTATTGACTGCACATTGAGAGCATATTGCTGACCACTCATTGCTGAAAGCTTATTGACTGCACATTGAGAGCTTATTGCTGACCGCTTATTACTGAATACCTATTGAATGCAAATTGAGCGTATATTGGATTGCATATTGCTGACTGCCTCTTGAAAGCTATTGAGCGTATATTGCTGATTGCATATTGCTGAATGCCTATTGAATGCCATTATGCGTATATTCCTTACCGCATATTACTGTGAGCATATTGACGGCCATTAAGCGGGTCTTGCTACTCGCGTATTACTGCCAGCCTATTGAATGCCATTAAGCGTGTATTGCTAACTGCATATTACTGAGAGCCTATTGAATGCCATTAAGCGTGTATTGCTAACCGCATACTACTAAGTGCCTATTGGATGACATTGCGCATGTATCACTCACCGCTTATAGCTGAGGGCCTATTGTACACTATAGGGCGTGTCTTGCTAACTGCATATTGCTGAGTGCATATTGCATATAATTGAGCTGTGTTCATGGCCGCCTATTGCTGAGAACATATTGTGCGCCTGTTGTACTTAGCGCATATTTGCTGCCGCATGTTATATGTATTGTGCGCTTGGTGTATTAAGCACCTATTGCTGCCGCATATTATTCTTATTAGGCACCTGTTGTATTAAGCGCCTATTGCTGCCGCATATTCTTATTATTGTGCGCCTGTTGTATTAAGCGCCTATTGCTGCCACATATTCTTATTATTGTGCGCCTGTTGTATTAAGCGCCTATTGCTGCCGCATATTATTATTATGGTGCGCCTGTTGTCTTAAGCACCTATTGCTGCCGCATATTCTTATTATTGTGCGCCTGTTGTATTAAGCGCCTATTGCTGCCGCATATTCTTATTATTGTGCGCCTGTTCTTGTAAGCATTCCGCGCATACTTGTTAATGGCTCAGACCGCTGCAGCATCTTCAGCGGCGGCGCCGCTTGCCTCAGGCATTGAAGCCCTTGGCCTCTGCTCTGCATGCCAGTTTAGAGCCCCGCACAGTGAAGAGCCGGACTCCCTATGTGCCCAATGTGAGGAGGCTGGGAGACCCTTGGACCAGGCCCGGTCTCAGCCATGATTTGCTGACAGGTCCCCAGGAAGGGGATTCCTGCCTTGGTACAGATGCAGACGGCTTCCCAGCCAGTGCCGGCCTTTCCAGCGATTCCTGCGGTTCCTGCAGTGGCGGCTTCTGTGGTTCCTGTTCCGGGACCTTCATGCCCTTATCATGAGCGGGTCTCCCACCGCTGGACAGTCCGGATCATGTAGACCCTTGAAGAGGTTCTTCCTAGGGCGGATCTCTCCGGCCTGGTGTCTCAGTGTCTGGCGGATTGGGAGTCTTCATCCCACGGCCCACCATTTTCCATTCTTGCAAGCGGCACAACAACTGGTGGATTTCGCATGGGCGGCACCAGCGGCTACATTCAAAGGGGGCCGGGCCCTGACGGGCATGTACCCATTGACACCGGCTATCCAGGACCTGCTGGCGTACCCTCCGGTGGATGCCTTGATTAGTGCTGTGCTCCAGCGCACTACCATTCCAGTTGAAGGGGGGACGGCCCTCCTGGAGCCTCATGACCGGCGATTGGACGCCATTCTGAAGCAGACCTTTTGAACTGGTGGCTCTATCTTTACGGATCGCAACTTGCTGCACAGTGGCGACACGTTCCTCTTTGTCATTTGTGGAATCGTCCTGTCCTTACAGGCCATCATCCCAGTACCTGCCTGGGAAGTGAATTCTGGACATTATTCCATTTATTTCATGGTACCCAAGAAAGGGGGTACCTTTCGGCCTGTCCTGGACCTCAAGTCAGTCAATCAATACTTACGGGTCCCGAGGTTTCGCATGGAAACTCTACGCTCCGTCAAGGCCGCAGTTCAGCCAGGGGAATTCCTCACGGCATTAGACCTGTCGGAGGCATACCTGCATATCCCGATCCATCCGGATCATCAGCGCTACCTAAGCTTCAAGGTTCTAGGCCGCCACTTCCAGTTTCGGGCTCTGCCCTTTGGGTTGGCGACGTCGCCACGGACATTCACCAAGGTGGTAGTAGTAGTAGCGGCGGCACTCAGGCGGGAAGGAATTCTGGTCCATCCCTACCTAGACGACTGGCTCATCAGGGCGAAATCAGAGAGCCTTCGGACCACCGACAGAGTGATAGTCCTTCTGGAAAGCCTGGGCTGGGTAATCAACCTCAGCAAGAGCTGTCTACAGCCTTCCCAGTCGCTGGAATACCTGGGAGTACAGTTCGACACTCGGGTAGACACAGACAGTCTCACAACCAAGAGGAAGTTGAAACTTCAGCAGCATATCCAGTATTTGATGGGAGCCAGTCGGCCCACGGCCTGGGATTATCTGCAGGTTCTTGGTCTCATGGCGTCCACCCTGGAAGTGGTGCCTTGGGCGAGGGCCCATATGAGACCTCTACAAAACGCTCTGCTCTCTCGCTGGAACCCCCGTCTACGGACCTACTCCACGCACCTACCTCTCCCAGCCAGAGTGCGGACCCAGTTACGGTGGTGGTTGCAGTCCAACCACATGAGCAGGGGGTTGAAGATGTCCTCACCCACGTGGCTCTTGCTCACCACAGATGCCAGCCTGAGCGGCTGGGGCGCACATTGCGAACAGTTCACCGCACAAGGGCGGTGGAACAGAGCAGAGTCAGCGTGGAACATCAACCGTCTAGAGGCCCGGGCAGTCCGCTTGGCATGCCTTCGATTTGCTCACAGACTGAAGAACAGAGCGGTCAGAGTGATGTCCGACACCGCCACCATGGTGGCATACATCAACCGTCAGGGCGAAACCAGCAGCCGACAGGTATCTCTGGAGATCACCCCTCTGATGACTTGGGCAGAGGTGAATCTTCAGGACATCTCCGCCGTCCACATTGCCGGGAAGGACAATACCACAGCAGACTTCCTCAGCAGAGACAGCCTACATCCGGGAGAGTGGCAGCTCTCGCCCACGGCCTTCCAGATGATTGTGGATCATTGGGGGATTCTGGACATGGATTTACTGACGGACAAGTCCAATGCTCAAGTACCCAGATACTTCAGCCGCAGGCGCGACACGTTCTCCCACGGAATCGTTGCCCTGGTTCAGCCATGGCCTCCAGGGACCCTACTGTACGCCTTTCCTCCGTGGCCTCTGCTAGGCGCTGTCCTCCGCAAGATTCAGGGGCACCGGGGCCTAGTTCTTCTAGTGGCGCCGGACTGGCCAAGAAGACCCTGGTATGCGGACAGGAGAAGACTACTGGCAGGGGAGCCCCTTCCCCTGCCTCCTCTCCAGGACCTTTTACATCAAGGTCCCATTCTTCACGAGGATCCGGCTCAATTCTCTCTTACGGTATGGCCCCTGAGAGGGCTAGATTGAAGAAGAGGGGTTACTCAGAGCCCGTGATTGATACCCTCCCCCGAGCTCGCAAGTTTTCCACATCCTTCACATACATCCAGATCTGGAGAGTATTTGAAGCATGGTGCGACACTCACGGCACCAATCCACATGCAACCACAATCCCTATTGTGTTGGATTTCCTGCAGGATGGACTTCAGAAGGGTCTCTCCCTCAGCTCCATCAAGGTTCAGGTGGCTGCGCTGTCTTGCTATGGTCCCAGGAGGGATGGCAAGACCATCGCCAAGCACCCGGATTTTTTCTCGCTTCCTGCAGGGAGTCAAGCATATTCGTCCGCCACTGAAGTGGCCTGTGCCTTTGTGGAACCTCAACCTTGTTTTGGATTTCCTCGCGGGATCCACCTTCAGACCCCTTCGGGGCCTGTCTCTTCGTTCTCTAACCTTGAAGATGGTGTTCTTGCTGGCTGTATGTTCAGCCCGCCGCATCTCAGAGCTACAAGCATTGTCCTGCCGTGATCCTTTCTCAGAATCACTCCGGAGGCTATCCATCTTCGTACGGTTCCCTCCTTTCTACCTAAAGTGGTTTCACAGTTTTCATCTTAATCAAACCATATCCTTGCCCACCACGGCGGGTCTGAAGAAATCTGATGAAGGGCGTTTATTACGCCATCTCGACATTGGCAGATTGCTGCCCAGATATTTGGAACTTACACAAGACCTACGAAAGACGGACCATCTGTTCGTCCTGTTCAGCGGGAAGAAGCTAGGTGAAGCGGCCTCGCGGCCCACCATCGCCCGCTGGATTAAAGAAGTTGTCAGGGCAGCGTACGTAGAGGCCGGGAAGTCTCCGCCTCTACAAGTCAAGGCTCATTCTACCAGAGCACAAGCAGCATCTTGGGGCAGAATCCAGGCTGCTGTCTCCTGCGGAAATCTGTAAAGCAGCGACGTGGTCCTCCCTCCATACCTTCTCCGGGTTCTATCGGCTGGATGTCCAGGCCAGGGAGGACTCGGCATTTGCGAGGGCGGTACTACATGGGCCTCAGGCAGCCTCCCGCCCAGGCTGGGAGTAAAGCTTTTGTACATCCCATTTGTTCTGAGTCCATCTGGCTACACGCCAGGAAATGTTGGGATTACTACCTGATAATCCCCTTTTCCTTAGTGTAGACAGATGGACTCAGCATCCCGCCCAGCTGCCTGCGTACATGGGTATCACCGATTCAAGGTAAGCCATGTCATCTGTTTCCATGAGAGCGTACACTCTACCAGGTGTCCACGCCTTCTGGTTGGGAATGCTGGCGGTCTCCAGCTACTATCAATCGGTCAGGGGAATCCTGTTTCACTTTCTCACTGAGCGTCAGTACACACATCTATAACAGCTTTTGCAAGGAAGATTACTGAATAGCTATGCTTCCTGTGGGGATATATACACCCCCGTGCTGACGTCAGATCCGTCTCCAACTGCTAGCACGCGGATACTATCCCATTTGTTCTGAGTCCATCTGTCTACACTAAGGAAAAGGGGATTATCAGGTAGTAATCCCATTTCAGCACGCCTACAGGAAAATAGCTATAAAATGCTTTACAGATTAGAGATGTGAATCGTGTCCTCGACCGTCTTAACGATCGATTTCGGCTGGGAGGGGGAGGGAATCGTATTGTTGCCGTTTGGGTGTGTAAACTATCGTGAAAAATCGTTAAAATCGTGAGCCGGCACACTAAACCCCCCTAAAACCCACCCCGACCCTTTAAATTAAATCCCCCACCCTCCCGAACCCCCCCCCATACTTTAAATTACCTGGGGATCCGGCGGTGGTCCAGAACGGCGGCGGTCCGGAACGGCCCCCTCAATAGAATCGTGTTGTCTTCAGCCGGCGCCATTTTTCAAAATGGCCACCGCAAAATGGCGGCGGCCATAGACAAAAACGATTCGACGCAGGAGGTCGTTCCGGACCCCCGCTGGACTTTTGGCAAGTCTTGTGGGGGTCAGGAGGCCCCCCCAAGCTGGCCAAAATTTTCCTGGGAGTCCAGCGGGGTTCCGGGAGCGATTTCTTGCCGCGAATCGTTTTCGTACGGAAAATGGCGCCGGCAGGAGATCGACTGCAGGAGGTCGTTCAGCGGGGGTCCGGAACCCCCGCTGAACGACCTCCTGCAGTCGATCTCCTGCCGGCGCCATTTTCCGTACGAAAACGATTCGCGGCAAGAAATCGCTCCCGGAACCCCGCTGGACTCCCAGGAAAATTTTGGCCAGCTTGGGGGGGCCTCCTGACCCCCACAAGACTTGCCAAAAGTCCAGCGGGGGTCCGAAACGACCTCCTGCGTCGAATCGTTTTTGTCTATGGCCGCCGCCATTTTGCGGCAGCCATTTTGAAAAATGGCGCCGGCTGAAGACAACACGATTCTATTGAGGGGGCCGTTCCGGACCGCCGCCGTTCTGGACCACCGCCGGATCCCCAGGTAATTTAAAGCATTGGGGGGGGGGGGGGGGGGTTGGGGAGGGTGGGGGATTTAATTTAAAGGGTCGGGATGGGTTTTAGGGGGTTTTAGTGTGCCGGTTTTCCTGCCCTCTCCCTTCCCCCGATTTACGATTTTTAACGATAAATTGGGGGAATTGGTATTGTATCGTGGCCCTAACGATTTTTTGACGATTTAAAATATATCGGACGATATTTTAAATCGTCAAAAAACGATTCACATCCCTATTACAGATGGCACTTAGATCCTGAAAAACTGCACAGGATATTCCCCACAACATCCCCCAAGTGCTGAAGAGAGTGTGGTGCTACTGGTTCCTTCTTTCATATATGGTGGGAATGTATAAAGAGAGCCCCTTTTTGGCAAGCTATTACGCAGTGGATAAATCAACTCTTCTAGGTTTCCCTGTCATTGACTCCAATATAAGCATTACTGAACACCCCTATAGAAGACCCAAATAAATACCAACAAAAGTTATGTATATATATATTATGATAGCATCTCGCACAGCAAATGCCCAGCATTGGAAATCCACAGATGTGCCAGCCCTGCAGGAGGTGGAGGCCAAACTACAAACCCATCGCCGATTAGATTTTTTGACAGCGGTACAACACAACAGGGTGGCCTCCCATCTCCTGGTATGGCAACCACTTAGTGGATGAGTCTATAAAAGTCTGGACACCTTAGCCCAAACTTTATCTTCAAAGTGTTCTCCTTATGCTTCCTGGGGAACTTTGGGGCTTAGGTCTCTCATGATACTGGGGGGGAGAGAAATGATTTAAACTGACTCTCAGGATGTACTACAGTGTAACGCCTTATGTATATCAGCATTTAAAGTGGCGATTGACGACCAGCAACCTTATGACAGAGAACATTCGTGTCGGCATGCAGCATCGCCGTACCGTGATGACTGTTCCTGACGCCAGTACCATAGACTGGAAGATAGCAAGATGTACAAGTGGGAAGGGGGGGGGGGGGATAGGGAACAGGGGAGAGGGTACCATAATGCAGAATTCTGTTACTGATGAATAGGAATTGATAATATTGATGATGTTTCAATAACTTTAATTCTTAATGTGTTTTGTACAATAGTTCTGATATAGTACTGCATATGAAAACATTAATAAAATTTAAATTTAAAAAAAAAGTTTTGAGGAGAAGTAAACTATTTAGGGGTATATTCTTTAGTGTATTTGTGTGTCAGAAGGCAGACAAAATAACCAGGAGTTTTGTGTGTTTGTATTAAATAGCTAGTCAGAGGGCAGACAAAAACTAGGAGTTTGTGTGTTTTGTATTAAATAAAAAGGCAGGCAAAAACTAGAAGTTTGTTTGTATTAAAAAGCTATCCAGAAGGAAGAAATAGGTATATACAGCTCCTAGCTTAAGTAAAAAGGTTGAAAATGTCACTCACCTTGGTAAGGTGTTAGGGTAGTGTGATTGATTTGATTAGGTACTAACATTTGTTAATCAGAACAGCAAGCAGTGAGTCACTCAGGATAACTAAATGTAGTGTAAATCTCCAAAAGGATTGTTTTGTACTAATTTATCTTAGAAGCACAAGATATATTGCAAGGGAAGAGGTCAGTAACCCAAAATCCAGTGGGAGCACTGAGAGAAGAGGATCACCTTGCTGGTGACTGAAAAGAATCAGTAAGTACTGCTTGGGGAAATTCTAAAACTATTTGAGGTATATTCTTTAGTGTGTTTGTGTGTCTGTATTAAATAGCTAGTCAGAAGGCAGACAATAACCAGTAGTTTTGTGTATTTGTATTAAATAGCTAATCAGAGGGCAGGCAAAAACCAGGAGTTTGTGGGTTTCTTTCCGTCCCTCCCAACTTTCTCCCATCCACCTCTAGCTTATCCTTTAGTTTATAAGCAGGTGACACTTCTCACAAAAAAAAAAATCAGCCTTTTAACTTAAATTCAGAAATTCCCCATGCCTTATCAAGAGTTTAATCATTCCCTTATAGGTCACTACCAGATAAATAGTGAATACACATACATTTAAAGGACCCTAATTGTACACATTCCTACTCCCATAGCAACCTAAATTTAACTAGGAACTGAAAAAATGTAAGATGCAGGCAGCAGTCCAGCAGCAAGAGGGGGGGCCTCCCAGATTTTTGCATAGTGTCATATTCTTGATTTTTTTACCCACCAGTGAGAAGTATGTGTGCATGTGGTGCAAAGAGCTCCTGTCTCACAGATAATTAGTTTGATCTCTGGAGGTTAGAGTAGCAGACCTAGAGGAGCTGAGGCAGATAGAGAGGTATATAGATGAGACTTTCAGGGACATAGAGCCAAATCCCAACTCCAGTCTGACAGCCCTGGTGCTGCCTTGGAGGAAGAAGGTTGCCTGAAAGAGCATCAACCTGGTGCAGCAGGAAATGATTCTGTAGCAAGGTCCTGCTGTCCAGGTGGTGTCTTGTCCTCTTGCACCAAGGTTGTGTCTCCCAAGGTTACTGTCCAGGAGGGAAGAGTTAGGTTGGCCATCATAGTTGGTGATTCGATTATTAGGGTTGCTGGTGGGCTTGAGGATCGGCTGATAACATGCCTACCTGGTACGAAGGTGGTGGACCTCGTGTCACATAGGATTTTAGACAGTGCTGGGGAGGAGCAGCTGACATGGTACATGTGAGCACCAACAACATAGGAAAATATGGGAGATATTGGATGAGGTTGCTCCAGAGAAGTTAAGATGGGATAAGAGAAAAAGTGTACCACAAAATTTGAGAGCTCAACAAAAAATTGTGAGATTAGAGAGTTTATGGGTGAAAACACATCTGGCACATGTGACAATGGCGTAATGCAGTAAATATGTATTCAGTGAATATTGTAAGATCTAAAAGTTTTTTTTAAAGATGAGATTAAAAAGGCAGAGAATGTGTCAAAACAACTTTTTAAGACAGTGGACACTTTGTTGGGAGGAAATTGTAAACCAATAATGACTATTCCAGATTGTTTAGATGGGAACAGTTTTGTATGTTGCTGGCAAGAGAAAATTCAAACCTGTTATAAAGAGATGGAGTTGATGTATAGGAGAATGGGGGAGGAAGAAAATGGAGAGTGTAGTTTGTCTGCCATTGAAGGAAGGCTTGATTGAATTTGATTAGCAGGGACTTTATCAGGATGTAGAGTGAATTGGTGTCTGTTTGATCCTTGTCCTTAAGAACATAAGAACATAAGAAAATGCCATGCTGGGTCAGACCAAGGGTCCATCAAGCCCAGCATCCTGTTTCCAACAGTGGCCAATCCAGGCCATAAGAACCTGGCAAGTACCCAAAAACTAAGTCTATTCCATGTAACCATTGCTAATGGCAGTGGCTATTCTCTAAGTGAACTTAATAGCAGGTAATGGACTTCTCCTCCAAGAACTTATCCAATCCTTTTTTAAACACAGCTATACTAACTGCACGAACCACATTCTCTGGCAACAAATTCCAGAGTTTAATTGTGCGTTGAGTAAAAAAGAACTTTCTCCGATTAGTTTTAAATGTGCCCCATGCTAACTTCATGGAGTGCCCCTAGTCCTTCTACTATCCGAAAGAGTAAATAACCGATTCACATCTACCCGTTCTAGACCTCTCATGATTTTAAACACCTCTATCATATCCCCCCTCAGTCGTCTCTTCTCCAAGCTGAAAAGTCCTAACCTCTTTAGTCTTTCCTCATAGGGGAGTTGTTCCATTCCCCTTATCATGTCCTTCTTTTATGATTAAAATGTTCTCCAATAGTTTTATTCCTATCCTGTACCAGATTATGAATTCTTCTTGTAAGGAAGGTATTCTTCCTGTTAAGTTGAAAAAGTCTGTTTTGATTCCATTATTGAAGAAACCTACTTTGCAAGTGTCAAGCTGTATGAATTATCATCTGGTAACCAATAGCCCTTTCCTATCTAAAGTGGTAGTTCAACAACTTACAGAATATAATGAGGAAATGAATGGACTGGACTGACGTCAGTTGGGATTTAGGCGGGGATATAGTACAGAAACAGTTTTAGTGGCAGTAAATGATGAAGTAATGCGATACCGGGATAAAGAGGAATCTGTTTTGTTGCTTGTTAGATCTGTCCAGCTCCTTTGATTTAGTAGACCATACTATTTTACTGAAATGTAAACAAGTAGGATTAGGTGGGAATGTAGTGCAATGGATTCTCTCATTTTTGAGTGAAAACTTCAGTCATGACTGAAACATAAATTGTCTGAGGTTTTTTTTAAATAAGGTGCAGTGTTCCACAGGGCTCCACATTGTCCCCTTTTATTGTTTAATTTGTTTTTAAGGTCATTGGAGGCATAAACTCCTAAAGAGCGAATTAAAAGGTTTTCTGTATGCAGACAACATACAATTGGTGATACTCAATGTCACTATCATTTTCATTGGTAAGATGAATGAGGGCTTACAGAAGAGTTGTGAGATTCCTTTGTTAGGGTAGTGCTGATGTCATCGGTCCATGCCACAGGAAATCTTGGCTGCTGGCTCTATAAACTGGAAGGTGAACTTTAAAAGCCTGATGTACGCTAAAATCAGGGTATGCGCAAACATGTCATGTCGACATACATGTCGCACGAATAAAAGTTTCCAAAAAGGGGGCGGGGCATGGTCTGGACAGGGCATGGGCGTTCTGGGATTTAAACTTTAAAATTTGCGTGTAAATACGTGCACTTCCACGTGTCTGAGTCCCCTGCCACATAACTTTACTTCTGCTATGGAGGACATATAAGGAGTAAAACAAAAATAGGCAGATCAGCAGGGTTTTTAAGGTAGGGGCTCATAGAAGCTATTAAACTAGAGGGATTTGGAAGTCCTATCCCTTATCTGAGCAAATTGGGATAACTGGTAATGGCATCGGGATGCATCTTTTAAAATCCCATCACGCATTAGAAGTATCATTTGTGCATAAGTGCGGGTCCACTTAAAATTGCACGCACAAAATGTGCGCATATTCGCACTATGTTATAAAATAGCTGCATCCCTGCACCCGTCCACCAGTTTGAAAGTTACCGTAGCAGTGAGTTGCCACGGGTCCTTAATCAGGGAGGATGCAGCAGAGGAGCAGGATGCCAGAAGCCCTGATGGGAGGCCCCAGATATTATAGGAGACGGCACTGGGCCAGGACCCTGAGGTACAGGATAACTCCCACGGAGCAGCACCCCGAGGTCAGCGGCACATCACATCCACATATGCTCTAAAAGACTTTTCAGTCGGTCTGAGCTAGGAGAGAGCTTTTTGTGTGAATCTTTTGTTCCTGCTCATCACCAGAGAAGCCGCCAGCAATGATTTTGTTATTGTTTCCAAGAGAAATGGCCCCAAAGGGAGTGCTTCATATCACCTGCGTGCTCTTCTTGGTGCATCACCCAGCTCCCTGGGCTTCTGTGCCCTGCTCAATCCCTCACTTGAGATGGATCCAGGAACCTCCACCACAGGGGAGAGGAGAAGTTTTCCTTATTTATTTTTAGATTTATATTCCGCTTTTTGCACTTTTTTCAGCACTTCAAAGTGGATTACATTCAGGTACTATAGGTATTTCCCTATCCCCAGAGGGCTTACAATCTAAGGGGTAGATTTACGAAGGAGCGCGCGCGGCGGTAGAGCTGCGCGTGTTTCTGCGCACACAGCAGAAGTTAGCAATTTTGCGAGGCATGCGCACGCCACACAAAATACGCGTATGTATTGAGGAAGACATGTGCGCGTAACACGACCACCTGCGCGCGAATGCATACCTGCGCGCGCCGATATTTGTGCGTGTGGAGCTCTCGCGCGTGCGTGCGCATGCGAACGTGTGACCTACCGTTCCCCACACTGCACAAAATGGCCAGCCGGGGGAGACAGCCCAACTTCACCACAGGGACGTTGAGCTGCTGGCGTCCCTGGTGGTGGGAGGAGATGGCTGTTCCCGGTCCAGGGACAGCACACTGACTTCGGACACCTCCGGAGGAGGGTGCAAAGGCGTTACAACGCAGAGGCATCACACCCCCGTGGAGTAAGTACACTAAGAAAGTTGATGTGGTGAATGTGGGAGTTGCAAAGTCAGGTTAGGCCTCACCTGAGGACCCAGAATATTGTACCTGATACTTATCTGCACTGTAGACAGTTTATGTCCTGCTGGTGCTTAACACTGGTTAGGATTGGGTTGTGTTGTGCCTCAATTGCCAATGATGAAAACAATGTTTATGATAACTGAATAATATCATGGTCGTCAGTCATTAATGTTGTCACACCTACATCCAACTATCCTGTCACCATCTTGACTATCAGAGTACACTAATGGTCCTCCCTCCTTCCTTTCTAATAGATTGAGGACCTGAAGAAGAAGGCCCGTTGGCTTCGCCTCCATTGCCGCAGGTGGATGGAGCGGCTGCGTGCGCAGCGGGCTGGGCCTGGCAGTAAGTGACCCCTCCAACCGACTGGAGTACCCCACATCTGAACCACCGTCCATCCCGTCCTCTACCACCTCCCTCCCTCCTGTCCCCCTCTCCCACCCCTCACCCAGTACAGTGTAGTCATACGTGTCCTTTGTTTTCACAGATGCTGAAGAGGAAATGCCAGGGCCAGCTGCAGATGGAGCTACAGCCGCTCCAGGGGGGGGAGCCGGATCCACCCCAGAGGAGACCTGAGTGGCCAAGCCCTCCCCGGGCCGAAACGCACCCCATGCCTTCCCCTAGGGACGCTGGGGCCGGCAGGAGCCAGCCTTTGCTGGCTCAGGGAGGCAATCAGGGCCCTCTTGTTCCTCATTGTCCCCCCTCACGGGGCCAGCAAAGAGGCCCATCCCCGGGGGCACGCTCCCCCGAGGATGAGCCTCTTACCTATGGTCAGTTTTTGAACTATGTGAGGGGGGTCAATGAGGGCATGAGGGCACTGATTGCCTTCCAAAAGAGGATGGTCCAGGCGACGGATCGCAACACCAGGGGTCTACTGCTGCTTGGTGCTGCAGTACGGCTCCTGGGGGAGATGGTCCATCGTCGGTGACCATCCTCTCTGGTCCCTGCCTCCCTAACCCCACGGGAGTGTTTTTTTGTACATAGTTTTGCTCCCTAGGCTGCCCCTCCCCATCCACCTTTTCTTTTGTAAATATGTTACACGTTTAATAAATATTTTAAACCATAAATTGTGTGGTTTTTAAGGGACAGGTGGGAGGTGACCATGTATTGGCAGTGTTGGAGGGAGAGAGGTGGGGGAGGGAAGGTGGGAGAGAGGTGGGGGAGGGGGTGGAGGGAAGGTGGGAGAGAGGGGTGAAGGTGGGAGAGGGAGGGAGGGAAGGAAAGGTGAATGAGTGGGGCGACGTTGAAGTCCTAGCAGAGCAGCCCACGGAACATCTTGGTCATCCATCTGCTACACTGTATAGGCTGTGTGCGTGCCACATCGGCTACAGTGAAGGATATAGGCGAGGCGCCCATGTGCAGTACAGAGTATGACCATGCGCACATGTCCGCTAGCGTCTACGGGTTCTGCGCACATGTCCGGCAGGGTCTATAGCCATGCGCACATGGCCGCTAGCGTCTACGGGCTCTGCGCACATGTCCGGCAGGATCCATAGCCATGCGCACATGGCCGCTAGTGTCTATTTTGTACCTCCAGTGGATACGGCGTCCTTATGGGATGTTGTGACGTCCATGGATCAGGCGCATCTCTCTGCATTGCTGGCTATACCGGACCTGGTGTAACGCATCTCAGCTTTGCAGCAACTGTAATCTGCATTTGAACAGCTACATACACAGAATATACAGGCCACAGCTGCTACGCAAAACGTCAGTTACAAGAGGTAAGTTTAGGGTCTCCAGTCCCACCTTAGCATAACACCAATACGGCTGGCGAGCCAGCCCGTAGACGCTAGCTGCCATGTGCGCATGGCTATAGACCCTACCGGACATGTGCGCAGAGCCCGTAGACGCTAGCGGACATGTGCGCAGAGCCCGTAGACCGTACTATGTACGGTCGCCTTACCAACACACTGTACTGCAGGCGAGGTGGCGAGGAGTTGGCCGCTAATCTATGTGACGGTTCTGTAAGCTGGTCGGAGCCCTGCTATAGTGGGCGCACAATGCACTGACATACATCCTGAACACCTATAAAGCCAGTGCATTGCAGGTCCGAGAGGCTGGTGAGAAGCCGACTACACACGTTAGACAGCGATTGTCCCCCTTCATATCTAACCCTGCTGAGCAATTATCAGACATTATAGTGAAGTAGCCACGAATAACACCAGAGAACCCCCTCCAACGCTCCAGTAAAGCGACCTTGCCTACAACATATCCCTCTGAAGTCTGCATACGCAGGAATCAAGTAGTATGTGCAGAGACGTGTGAGCTCAGCAGCCCACTGGGAAGGCCAACTCATTCTCAGTAGGCTGCTGAGCTCACACGTCTCTGCACGCTAACTAGTGTAGTCGACGTCTCACCTGCCTCTCGGACCTGCACTGCACTGGCTATGTAGCTGTCACAGAAAGGGCTAGTTCCATACCATCATTACGGGTTTGGGATTGCAACAGCACGCACATGTGGCCTAAATTGGGTAATGGCTGCACGCCCAGCTGTTCCATAGGCAATTACGCGCATATCTGAATGAAAATAGATAGGCAGTGCGAACATATTAAAATATAGGCGGCGCGCACAAATAACCCAGCACACACATGTTCCGCATGGATTTTAATTATTCGCGAGCGTTCTTGGTATTTGCGCTGATGGGATCAGCTGTGCATATATATTACGCCCCACTGGGCAGGGCCGCGCACAAATTGAGGTCACTTTAAAGGGATGGGTGGGCTACTCACTGGCCATCCTCACCATGGCTCAGGCTCAGGCACAACCTGTCCTTCTCAGGAAGCCCAACTTCTCGCCAGGGGAGGTGGACATGCTGGTGGAGCATGTCATGCGGCAGAGGGATATGCTGTATGGCCCACAGTCGCGTACGGTGGGTGCGTACGCAAAGGAGCTCTTCCAGCTTTGTCCAAGCAATAGTGGGCTGCAAAGGTGTGGAGAGAACTCCAGGTGGCAGTCCTGCAAATGTCAGGAAGCAGCACCGATCGCAGGTGTGCTACTGAAGTCGCCATGGCCCTCAGAGTGTGCTTTAACACTGTCTTGAAATGGAATGCCCGCTTGAGGAAAGCAAAAGGATATGCAGTCCACCAACCAGGAAGAGAGAGTCTGCTTACACACAGGCTTCCCTAATTTGTTGGGTGGAAAGAGATGAACAATTGAATGCTTTTCCTGTGGGCAGCTGTATGGTCTAGGTAGAACGCTAGAGCCCATTTGTAGTCAAGGGTATGCAGAGTCTGCTCTCCTGGATTGGAATGGGGCCTGTGAAAAAAAGGTAGGCGGTATGATGGATTGATTGGGGTGAAAATCCAAAACTACCTTGGGTAAGAATTTAGGGTGAGTGCGGAGTACTGCCTGGTCCTGCAGAAGTTTAGTGTAAGGCAGATAGGTAACTAGGGCCTGTAATTCACTAACTCTGCGAGCTGAAGGGGCCGGAGGACGCAGTGGAGGCTTGAGGTGAAGCAAGCCCTTCAAAAAACGTGTTACAAGGAGTTGTACTGATATAGGAACATCCGCGATACCTTTATGGAAGGCGACTACCGCACTGACATGAATTCTGATAGAAGATGTCTTTAGACCTGACTCTGATAAATGCCAGAGATAGTCAAAAAACTTCGTGATTGGACAGGAAAAAGGGTCAAGGGACTGAGAAGAGCAGCATGACGTGAACCTTTTCCATTTGTAAGAGAAGCTTTTCTTGTGGAAGGCTTCCGTGAAGCAATCAAGACACGGGAAACTGGTTCAGAAAGGTTAAGTGGCTGAAGGATTAACGTTTCAACATCCATGCAGTCAGGGACAAGGCGTGAAAATGGGTTGGCGGAGGCACCTGTCGTTTTGTGTGATCAGAAGCGGGTCCTTTCCTAAGGGAATGCGCCTGCGAATGGAGAGATCCTGCAGTATTGGAACCCACACTTGGCGTGGCCAGTGAGGTACTATCAGGATCATGGTTCCCTTGTCCTCACGTAATTTCACGAGAGTCTTCGAGAGAAGAGGACGTGGAGGGAATGCGTAGAGTAGACCAGTTGCCCAGGAGAAGAAGAATGCTTCTCTGGGCTGAGTGCTGCGAATGAGAGAGCAGAAGTTCTCTACTTTGCGGTTTTGAGGAGATGCAAAGAGGTCTATCTGAGGATATCCCCATTGTTGAAAGATGGAGTTTGCTACTGAGGGGTTGAGAGACCACTCGTGCGGTTGAAAGATGCGACTCAGCTTGTCTGCCAACACATTGTCCACTCCCGGCAACCAGGTGGCCCTGAGGTACATCAAATGGGAGAGAGCTTCCGCCCATATCTGTGCAGCTTCCTGACAAAGAAGGAAGGAGCTCGTGCCTCCCTGTTTGTTGATGTACCCACATGGCCACCTGGTTGTCCGTCTGGATCAGGATAACTTGATTTGAGAGGCGATCCTGAAATGCCCTGAGAGCATATCTTATTGCTCGAAGCTCCAGGAAATTTATTTGGTGTTTGGCTTCCTCTAGAGACCAAGATTCTTGTGTCTGCAGATTGGCCACATAGGCTCTCCAGCCGAGGTTGGAAGCATCAGTGGTAAGAGTTATTTGAGGGTCTGGAGCCTGAAAAGGCAAGCCTTGGAGGAGATTGTTCTGATGTCTCCACCAGGCAAGAGACTGACAGAGTAAGACTGTTACGTAGACCATGGTCAACAGGGGCTGAACGCTTTGAGTCAATTGTGACCGTAGAGTCCACTGCATGACTCTCATGGCCAATCGTTCCACTGGTGTGACTTGCACTGAGGATACCATGTGTCCCAGGAGGATGAGAAAGTGACGTGCAGTCGCGGATTGCTGAGACTGCAGCTGGTGTGCAAGAGACACGAGTGAGCACTCGCTGTCGAGACTCGCCTGTAAGGTGTCCAAGACTGCTCCAATGAACGACAAGGTTTAAGATGGGACTAAAGAGGATTTGTCGTAGTTGACGAGATCTCCTAATGAAATTAGAGTGTGTAAGGTTAGATTGAGGGACGACAGAGCAGCTTGCTGCGTGGGAGCCCTGACTAACCAATCGTTTAGACAGGGGTAGATGTGAACACCCCGAGTTCTTAGGAAGGCTTCAACCACTACAAAGCATTTTGTGAAGACTCGTGGCCCAGAGGCTAGGCCAAATGGAAGCCCTCGATACTGATAGTGCTTTGGGTCTACTAGAAACCTTAGGTATTTGCGATGAGATGGAGTTATCGCAATATGAGTATATGCATCCTGGAGGGCTAGAAAGCAGAGCCAGTCTTCCTCTCCTACAAAGAGGAGAAGGGAGCCTAAGGTTACCATCGTGAATGTCTCTCGCTGGAGGTACTTGTTGAGGGCCTGTAGGTCCTGAATAGGACAAATGCCTCCCGATTTTTTGGGGATTAGAAAGTACCGGGAATAGAACCCTAGGCCGTGCTGAGAGTAGGGTACGGGCTCTATTGCTTTGGATTGGAGGAGGGAGGCCTCCTGATTCAGAAGGATGGAGTGATTGGATGTTCTCCACGTCGGCAGAGGTGGGGGGTCCGGTGGCACAGAGAGAAAATTCAGATGGTAACCCTGGGCAATTACCACCAGTACCCATCGGTCTGAGGTAATCGAGTGCCATATGTTGTTGAAATGGCACAGTCAGCCTCCCACTGGTATATGAGGCAATGGTGGCTGGCTGCTGCTCTCTAGGTGGAAGTAAAAAACCTGAAGCAGGACCTGGTTGAGGAGCTGCTTGCGGCTTTTGTTTCCATGTCTGACAAGACTGGGCTTTTTGAAAAGGTCTCGTGGCACGGGATCTGGTTGGTGGTGGGTAGGACTTCTTCGGCCAGAAGGACGACTTCTTAGAGTCCTTTCGGAAGGGCTGTTTGTAATAGTAGTCAGAAGGTATCAGAGAGAGCTGTCAGTCTCATGATGGTCCTCAAGTTCCGCCACTGTCGTTGAATCTGTTCTCCAAACAGGTTATCTCATACACAGGGTAGGTCAGATAACCGGTCTTGCACCTCAGGGCGAAGGTCGGAAGACTTGAGCTAGGCCCATCTTCTTGCCGAAATAGCTGCTGCAGATACTCTGGTAGCAGTATCAAAGATATCATAGGATGATCTGATCTCATGCTTGCCTGCTTCAAAACCCTTGTTTACTAGGGTTTGAAGCTGATCTTGGAATTGAGGCAGGGTATCTGTCAAATCTTGTATCTGCTTAAAAATGACCCTATTATATTGGGTCATATAGAGCTGATAAGCTGCAATCCGGGAGATGAGCATTGAGCCTTGGAATACTCGGCGGCCAATAGAATCTAGAAACTTCTGTTCCTTACCAGGGGGAAAAGAAGTGTGAGGCTTAGAGGGAGGGGTTAAAGGGGCACTTAGAGAAGATAAGGCCATCGCGGAAAGATTAAATGATTTCTTTGCTTCGGTGTTTACTGAAGAGGAAGTTGGGGAGGTACCCGGACTGGAGAAGGTTTTTATGGGTAATGATTCAGATTGACTGAATCAAATCAGAGTAGTAAATCACCTGGACCGGATGGTATACACCCCAGAGTTCTGAAGGAACTAAAAAATGAAATTTCAGACCTATTAGTAAAAATTTGTAACCTATCATTAAAATCATCCATTGTACCTGAAGACTGGAGGATAGCTAATGTAACCCCCATATTTAAAAGGGGCTCCAGGGGCTATCCGGGAAACTACAGACCGGTTAGCCTGACTTCAGTGCCAGGAAAAATAGTGGAAAAAGTGTTCTAAACATCAAAATCACAGAACATATAGAAAGACATGGTTTAATGGAACAAAGTCAGCATGGCTTTTCCCAGGGCAAGTCTTGCCTCACAAATCTGCTTCACTCTTTTGAAGGAGTTAATAAACATGTGGATAAAGGTGAACCAGTAGATGTAGGGTACTTGAATTTTCAGAAGGAGTTTAACAAAGTTCCTCATGAGAGGCTTCTAGGAAAAGTAAAAAGTCATGGGATAGGTGGCAATGTCCTTTCGTGGATTGCAAACTGGCTAAAAGACAGGAAACAGAGTAGGATTAAATGGACAATTGTCTCAGTGGAAGGGAGTGGGCAGTGGGGTGCCTCAGGTATCTGTATTGGTTACTTTTCAATATATTTATAAATGATCTGGAAAGAAATACGATGAGTGAGGTAATCAAATTTGCAGATGATACAAAATAGTTCAGAATAGTTAAATCACAAGCAGATTGTGATAAATTGCAGGAAGACCTTGTGAGACTGGAAAATTGGGCATCAAAATGGCAGATGAAATTTAATGTGGATAAGTGTAAGGTGATGCATATAGGGAAAAATAACCCATGCTATAGTTACACAATTAGGCCGATTCAGTAAAAACGTGCAAGAGCAGACGAACGCCCGCTCTCCCAGTGCGAGCACTGGCCACTCACCGGTGCACGCGATACAGTATGCAAATGAGGTGGTGCGGTAGAAACAGGCAAAAGGAGGCGCTAGGGACACTAGCGCGTCCCTAGCGCCTCCTTTTAGCCCGGAGCGGCAGCTGTCAGCGGGTTTGACAGCCAACGCTCAATTTTGCCGGTGTCAGTTCTCAAGCCCACTGACAGCCACGGGCTCAGAAACCGGACGCTGGCAAAATTGAGAGTCCGGTTTTTTTGGCCCGACAGCCACCGGCCCATTTAAATTTTTTTTTTCTTTTACCCTTCGAGACCTCCGACTTAATATCGCTATGTTATTAAGTCGGAGGGTGCACAGAAAAGCAGTAAAAACTGTTTTTCTGTGCACTTTCCCGGTGCCGGCAGAAACTAGTGCCTACCTTTGGGTAGGCGCTAATTTCTTAAAGTAAAATGTGCGGCTTGGCTGCACATTTTACTTTCTGTATCACGGGGAATACCTAATAGGGCCATCAACATGCATTTGCATGTTGAGGGCGCTATTAGGTGCCGCGGGTTGGACGCGCGTTTACAGTGCGCTCCATCGGTGCCGGTTCAGACGACATAGATGCAATGGGCGGAGTCGGGATTTGAGCACGGAAGAGAAGTTCCATCTTCTCCATTCTGGCTTTGAAACCTTTTGGTGTCATCAGGGCACATTTGGTGCAGGTCAAGACATCGTGCTCGCGTCCTAGACACATAACACATACTTTATGGGGGGTCTGTGATGACATGGTGCGATTACAGTCTGGGCACAGACGGAACCCCGACACCATGGCAAAAATCGAGCCATGGTACGGTCGACGGCCAGTAGGCTGCGAGGGCCAAACTCGACGGTAATAGACTGAAAACAGGTAAAAACGTACTGGAGGACCGCGATCTGAAAAAAGTTAGAGGAGGGACTTGTGGGGCAAATTAACTTTAAGCAATTCCGTGAAGAAAATTCCTGTCAGGAATCTCTGCAGAGCTCCTTTACCGCGAGGCTACTGCTGTGCGGAAAAAAGACTGAAGGGGACCCCGCTGGCTGCAGGGTTAGTGCCATGCTGGGCATGCCCAGTAGGGGCCAGTCAAAGTTCTGGAAACTTTGACAAAAAAGTGTTCCATTATTGGGCTCCATCCTGTGATATCACCCATATGTGAGGATTACCATCCTGCTTGTCCTGTGCGGTCTCTTTCAACTAGCGAGACAAAAGATTTAGATGCCTTCTATCCCTTTTAGTTTCCTCAAAAAGGATGAACAAATGATCAGAGCAACGGAAAGAGTTAGCGACTTTCAAGTATTGCAACACAACTCGTTGCACATCCAAAAGATGGAATTCTCTTCCCATCGAGGGATCCCGAGCCCAATCCAGAAACCCAGGCAACTCCAATGTTTGGTTCACATGAAAAACAGACACCAACTTAGGAAGAAATAAAGGTACCGCACGCAAGGACACCTTATCCAACGAGATCTGGAGAAACAGATCACGGCAAGAAAGCACCTGCAATTCCGAAATCCTCCTAGCCGAACAAATCGCTACCAAAATGACAGTCTTCAGGGTAAGGATCTTCAAAGACATCCAACCCAGAGGCTTGAAATGTTCCTCGCAAAGGGCTCGCAACACCAGATTGGGGTTCCATTCCGGACAAATGCTACGCAGAGGTGGATGGAGATGCTTGACTCCCTGCAAAAACCGCACTACATCCGGATGGGAAGCCAAAATCTTCCCCTGTACTCTCCATTCTGAGACAGCTTAAGGCTGAAACCTGTACATGAAGAGAACTCTGGGCCAACCCTTTGGTTAAGCCCGACTGCAAAAAGGACAAAATATGGGAGACTGAAACCTTACCCCTGTTGTCCACACCAGGTCTCAAAAACCTTCCAGACTCTGGGACAGGCCAAAGAGGTAGAAGGGCGCCGCGCCTGAAGAAGGGTAGCAATATCTGATTCGGAATACCCCCTCACACGCAATCGCCTCCTCTCAAAAGCCAGGCTGGATGCTCATCCTGATCAGCCGAGGAATTGTCTTCATCTTCCCAAGATTCATCTGAATCAGACTCCAAGCGCACCGGACGACTTTCATGGGGCAGGCTCCGCGATCCCACGGATCCAAGGAGGAACTTTCACCCGTTTAGCTGAGTCCGCTGGGCTTCCTTAACACACCTGCCTGCCTAGCCAGGAAGGCCTTGTGCAGTAAAGCAAAATTGCTTACCTTGTAATAGGTGTTATCCCAGGACAGCAGGATGTAGTCCTCACATATGGGTGACGTCATTAACTGAGCCCTAGTGCGGGAAAAACTTCTGTCAAAGTTTCTAGAAACTTTTGACTGGCCCTGTGAGGCCACTGAGCATGCCCAGCATGCTATGATATTCTCTGCCACAGGTGTCTCACTTCAGTCTCATATGTAGCAATAAGCTTTAGCAAAAATAAAATAAGAAAAGTATATGACCCAACTCTGCGGGGTGGCGGGTGGGTTTCGTGAGGACTACATCCTGCTGTCCTGGGATAACACCTATTACAAGGTAAGCAATTTTGCTTTATCCCAGGACAAGCAGGATGCTAGTCCTCACATATGGGTGATTAGCAAGCTAAAGGCTGAGTCATTTTGTATTGAGGCAATAGTTATGTATTGTAGTTGAAATGAGTCAGCCGAAGATCACAGCAGGTTGGTTGTAGAAGGAGTTGGGTTTAAACTGGAAACAAGTTCTTTAAGACAGAGAGTGTCCATAGGTTGAATCTTGTCGTCCTTCTTTGTCCAAACAGTAATGAGCTGCAAAGGTGTGGAGAGAGCTCCATATTGCTGCTTTACAAATGTCCAGAATTGGTACTGAATGATAGTGTGCAACTGAGGTTGACATTGCTCTCACTGAATGAGCTTTTACTCGCCGTTGGAGAGGAAGGCCCGCTTTTTCATAGCAAAACTGTATGCAATCTGCTAGCCAATTGGATAGAGTATGTTTACCCACTGCTCTACCTGGTTTGTTTGGATCATAAGAAACAAATAGCTGATTGGACTTCCTGTGGACTGCAGTGCGGTGTAGATAGAAGGATAGAGCACGTTTACAGTCTAAGGTATGTAGAGCTGCTTCTCCTGGATGGGAGTGAGGCCTTGGAAAGAATGTGGGTAAAACTATGGATTGGTTCAGATGGAATTCCGTAACTATCTTAGGAAGGAATTTTGGATGAGTACGGAGAACTGCTTTGTCATGAAGAAGCTTTGTATAAGGTGGATACATGACTAGTGCTTGCAATTCACTCACCCTTCTAGCTGAAGTAATGGCTATGAGGAAAATGGTTTTCCATGTGAGGAATTTTAGATCACAGGAGTCTATGGGTTCGAAAGGAGAACACATAAGTCTTGTTAATACCAGATTCAAGTCCCATTCTGTAGTTGTAGGACGATTGGGTGGTTTTAGTTGAGTTAAACCTCTCATAAACTTGCTGACGAGAGGATGTGTGGCAATTGGTGCATCACCCATTTTGTTATGGTAAGCAGAAATTGCACTTAAATGTACTCTTACGGACGAAGTCTGGAGACCAGAGTCTGAAAGATGGTATAAGTAGTCTAAGAGAGAAGTAGTAGTGCAAGTGAAAGGATCAAGTTTTTTTTGGTTGCACCACAAGGCGAACCTCTTCCATTTAGATGCGTAGTTCTTTCGTGTGGAAGGCTTACGTGAAGCTATAAGTACCTGAGATATATGGGTGGAAAGATTGAGTGGTTGTAAAATCAAGCTTTCAACATCCATGCTGTCCGGGATAGGGATTGGAGGTTGGTATGGCGCAACCGACCCTGATCCTGAGTGATGAGATTGGGAGCTACTCCCAGACGAATTGGATCCCTGACTGAGAGGTCTAGAAGTGTGGGAAACCACACTTGTCGAGGCCAATACGGGGCTATGAGAATCATGGATCCTTTGTCCTGTTGTAGCTTCACTAGCGTTTTGGTTATGAGCGGTATTGGAGGATACGCGTAGAGAAGGCCTGAGTTCCAAGGGCGAGCAAAGGCGTCCTTGGCTGATTTATTGTTCTGTTTGTGCAGGGAGCAGAACTTGTCCACTTTGTGATTCAGGTAGGATGCAAAGAGGTCTATTGTTTGTTGTCCCCAACGTTGGAATATCCTGGTCGCTACTGCAGGATCCAGGGACCATTCGTGCGGTTGGAATTGACGACTGAGTCGATCTGCCACTACATTGTGTATGCCTGCTAGATAAGTGGCTCGTAGGAACATTGAGTGATTCAGGGCCCAGTCCCAAATCTGTGCTGCTTCTTGGCACAGGAGGTATGAGCCCGTACCTCCTTGCTTGTTGATGTACCACATGGCTACTGTGTTGTCTGTCTGGATAAGATCAGTCTTGTGTGAAAGGCAGTCCTTGAACGCATGTAGTGCATAACGTATAGCTCGAAGTTCCAGAAAATTGATTTGATATGTTGCTTCGAGACGTGTCCAAGTACCTTGAGTTTGGAGATTGTCTATGTGAGCTCCCCAACCCAAGGTGGATGCATCTGTAGTTAACGTTATCTGTGGGACTGGTTGTTGGAAGGGTAGGCCTTTGCATAAATTGTCCTTGTTTATCCACCAAAGAAGTGAGGAACGTAGTTGGTGGGTTACATGAATTGAAGAATGGAGTGGCTGAATGGCTTGGATCCATTGTGATTTTAAAGTCCATTGGGTTATCCTCATGGCTAGTCTTGCCATTGGAGTGACATGTACTGTTGAGGCCATGTGGCCTAGTAAGGTGAGAAACTGATGAGCTGTTGCTTGTGTCCTTGAGTGGATTGAGTATGCCAGCAAGGATAGTGTTTCTGCTCGATCTTCTGGTAGAAAGGCTTTTGCAAGTGTGGTGTCTAGATCTGCTCCTATGAATTGGAGCAGAGGAGATGGTGTGAGATGGGATTTTTGATAATTGATAAGAAATCCCGTGGAGTGAAGTAGAGCAATTGTTTGAGAGAAGTTATTGCTCCTTGTTGTGTGGCTTCTGATGAGCCAGTCATCTAGATATGGGAAGACATGGACACCTTGCTTGTGTAGGTGTGCTGATATTACTACTAAGCATTTTGTGAATACTCAGGGAGCAGAGGCGAGTCCGAATGGCAGAACTCTGTATTGGAAGTGTTGATGACCCACCATGAAGCGCAGATATTTTTGGTGCGGAGGAAATATTGGAATGTGAGCATAAGCGTCTTGAAGATCCAGAGAACAAAGCCAATCTTGTTTTTGGAGAAGTGGAAGCATGGTGCCTAGAGAGACCATCCTGAACTTTTCTTTTCTGAGAAATTTGTTGAGATTTCTGAGGTCTAGTATGGGATGTAAGCCTCCTGTTTTCTTTGGAATGAGGAAATAACGGGAGTAGAATCCTCTGCCCCTCTGAAGCCTGGGCACAGGTTCTATGGCACTGGATTTCAGAAGGGTGGATAATTCTATTTGAAGTTGAGAAATGTGATTTCTGTTGGGACAAATTTGACTTGGTGGAAAGTCTTCTGGAATTGAAAGGAAGTTGAGTTGATAACCTCGAGATATTATGGACAGAACCCACTGATCTGTTGTTAATGCTATCCAAGTGTTGTAAAATTTGGATAATCTTCCTCCTACAGGGAGTTCGGGTTGAGGATTTTGTGATTGGCTGAGTTCCCTGGAGATAACTTCAAAAGCCCACTGCAGGACCTGTCTGAGTTGCTGGTTGGGGCCTGGGCGGTCTTTGTTGTCTAGGTTGAGATCTGTGTTGAGGCCTTGTTTGTCGAGGCCTACTCGCAGGATAGAATCGCTTTTGGCGGTAATATGGTTTCCTTACATCTCTTCGCTGGGTTCTACGAACCGCATGGGAAGTAGTTTCATGAGGTAGGGAGGAGAGCTGTCTTAAGGTCTCATTATGTTCTTTCAGTTGGGAGACTGCTTCTTGGACCTTTGTGCCAAACAAATTGTCTCCCGCGCATGGAAGGTCCACCAATTTCTCTTGGACCTCTGGTCGCAGGTCTGATGCCTTAAGCCAGGCCCATCGTCTAGCACTGATTCCTGAAGCTGCAAGTCTAGATGATGTCTCAAAAGAATCATATGCAGCTCGTACCTCATGCTTCCTAGCTTCGAAAGCCTTGTGGATGAGGCTTTGTGCTGATTCTCTGTACTCTTGAGGAAGGGATGGGATGAACTCCTCCATCTGCTTCCAAAGGTTTCGTTGGTATTGGGTTATATATAGCTGATAAGCTGCAATTCTTGAATTCAGCATAGCACCCTGAAATACCTTACGACCTAAAGTGTCCAGAAACTTATTATCCTTTCCAGGAGGATTAGAAGAATGTACCCTTGTTCTCTTTGCTTTCTTCTGAGCGGATTCAACCACTACTGAGGTATGTGGTAATTGAGATTTTTGATATCCTGGTGCAGATTGGACTAAGTATGTTGAGTCCATTTTTTTTATTGATGGGTGGAATTGTGCAAGGATGTTCCCACATTCTATGTTGAAGCTGAAGGAGGACATCATGTATAGGTATTGCCATGATTTGTTTAGGAGGATCCACAAATTGTAACACCTCTAGTGTTTGATGACGTAGATCCTGTTCAGACTCTAATTTAAAAGGAATAGAGTCTGCCATATCCTGGACAAATGCAGAAAAAGTAAGGTCCTCTGGTGGGGACTGTTTTCTTGGGTGTGGTGGAGAGGGGTCAGACAAAGGTTTCTGATGTATCTGACTGTGAATCAGTCCAGGTATCGTAATCTGGAGTGTGAGGTCGTGTTTTATGGGGAGCAGAAGGAGGAACTACGCCAGATGGTCCTGGAATAGGTTCTGGAGGAGAAGAGTCTTCTTCTACTGGATTCATCGGTAAAGAATCTAGTAGATCCTGATACCTCTTATGAATTGCTGAATATGAAGCTGATTCAGCCGATACTGCATCTCCAGAAGGACCTGGCATCGACAATGTTGCATGCGGCACCGATGACATCATTGGAGTTGGTTGAGTAATCGATGGTATAGAGGAGATTCCGGTACGCATCATCGAGGATGAAGTCTGAATTGAGGGTACCAAAGAAGCCATACTTGAAAAATGTTGAGGCTTCGATGTAGACATCGATGAGAAAGCCGTTGTTGTACTTAGCATCAATATATCCCTCGGTATGAGAGAGGATCCAGGCTTCAGAAAAGAATCCGTCGAGGTAAAATGCATGGTGGATGGCATCGGAAAAGAGATCGGCATCGAGACCGTGGGTGGCACCGAGACTGCGGTCGGTCTTGGAACGGTGTCAGTCGTCGATAACGTGTTTGGCATCGGGAGATTTCCCGGAATCGATGTCGATGGTATCTCAGACATTGGCACTAGTTGTGCTGGCATCGGTGACACCTTAGATAGGGCAGATGTCACCGGCATCGGCGAAGTTGCCGGCATCGGTGAAGGCACCGGTAAACTGTCTTTTATAGCCTGTAGGACTGTTTCCTTTATGAACACAGTTAAGTCCTGCGGCATCGGTGTAGACAACGGTGTTGATGGAGACGATGCTGTGTCGTATCTATCTTAGCAGGCCTGTCAGGCATCGAAGTGTCGGTACGCTTAGGCCGCTTTTCGATCGGTTCCTCCCGGATAGGGGTCGAAGGCGAGGCCGAGGCATGTCGATGGCGATGTTTGTGTTTAGGCCTTACCTCTACTGCTGAATGGATCGATGTCGATGGTGTCGGCGAGGATTTTCCTTCCGAAGTCTGTAGACGGCGCTTTTTTAACAAAACTTTTTGAGGTGCACCTGCCGGTGAGGATTTCTTGGAAGTCGATGGCGAGGGGATTAACTGCAAGCTGAAGAGTTGTTGGATCTTCTCTCGTCGTAGCTTTCATCTCTTCGGCATCATTTCTTGACATTTTTCACACGATGAAATATAGTGTTGCTCGCCTAAACATCGAACGCCCTGTAAGTGCGGATCGGTAACCGACATTGTTCGGTTGCACGTCGTGCATTTTTTAAACCCAGACGCCATGTTGTCATTGACGGCCGTCGATGACTAGAGATATAGGTAGCGTATATCCATAAAATTTTTCACAAGTTACTTCACCAGCCGGTGAAGTGAGAGGAAGTGAGATCCCGTGAGGGAGAATTTATGGTTTTTAGAAAAAAACTGAGAAATCTCAGGGGGCTCCGGTCCGTGCTGCTAGCCAGCGGCGCAGAAAAACGAAGACTGAAGTGAGACACCTGTGGCAGAGAATATTATAGCATGCTGGGCATGCTCAGTGGCCTCACAGGGCCAGTCAAAAGTTTCTAGAAACTTTGACAGAAGTTTTTCCCGCACTAGGGCTCCGTTACTGACGTCACCCATATGTGAGGACTAGCATCCTGCTTGTCCTGGGATAAAAGCACAAATTCAGGATACTCCCCCCCCCCCCCAAAGGTCTCTTGGGGTTGCTAGGACCCGAGTTATCTGGATGCTCCTCCCTCGGCTGAACCATGGGGGAAAAGCGGCAGGGACCCCCCCAGAGCTACAGGTAGAAATCCCCCTATCCAGCTCTGCTTCAGTGGCCATAGCCACTCCCTCCTGTGCACCAAGCACCGCCGCTGTCCACTTGTTTATCTGCGACTTCGCCCACTTTGCCGACGCCCCTCTCCCCCTCCTGCACACTCCGTGCAGAGGAGGAAGTCATTAAGGGAGGCCAACCGAACCCCAGAGGCCCGGCAGGCATTCCCTAGCTGCTTATCTGACATCAGGCTAAAGTAACAAAAAAAAAAGGCAAATTGTTTGCAAACCACACAACATGGCTGGGCCTGAGAGGGGGAGGGGCTCACCACACGGCAGCTGCCAAACTGAAGAGGGTGCACTGCCTCCAGAAATTCCCGCAGGGCCGTTAGCGCAGCTGAAAACCACACGACCCGACTGGCAGTGCAGCTAAAGGGTACCGGAGGTACTTCTCCCCAACCAGGGCCACCCTTCACTGTCAGCCCCCCTGTTCTGCCTTAGCACATCCAGGACTACTGCTAATGATCCCACCTAGCCAGTGCTGCTAACAAAGCAGGCACTTTTTTTTCCCCTTAAAGGCCCACATGCAACAGAGAAGTCCACCAAAGCAAAGAAATAAATCAAGGGTACTTCCCTGAACTCCTGGGCCAGAGGGGCTTCAGGTCCCACTAAGGGAACCAGACCACCGGCTGTCAGGGATCCTGGTGTTGCGGGTGGAATGGGATGGCCCTTTTTCAGGAACCTGGCACCTCAGGGAGCACACTTCCTCAAAATATCCAGTCAGGACTGCAGGGTTGGCACCTCTACCATCTGCTGGAGGTAGAGAAATACTGAAGGACTGCAGGTGGCACTCATATGTGGCAGTGCCCAAACATTTTGCTCTCTACCTCAATCTGCTGGTAGGGATACTGAGCTCCTGCAGAGTGTGCACTGGCTTATGTGTCAGCACCCTTCGAAGTTTTGTCTGACTCCCTCTGCTGGACGGGGGACATAACCCACTGTCTGGACTGATCCTGGTATGTACAGGGAAAACCCACTTGTCTGGACTGATCTGGCTATGTTCTGGAAAAAACTGTCTTGCGCTCAGTCCTCCCTGGCAGAGACCATGATCTGGTAACCGGCTATGGGGTGTGGGGCACATTGCTGAGCATTCCTTAGTTATCTTCACAATATATCTATAAAAATATAGCAATCCTAATATTAGGCAATACTTGTATTTTATCTTGTGCCTATTTAATACTAAGTTACAGATGAAATGAAGAACATGAGTGCCCTTATGGAATAGTAAAGCATACATGGAAGTGTTGTGAGAGATTAAGCACTGGTTGACTAAAACATATACATATTCCCCTGAAGAAGCCAGAAGGCAAAACCAGGGCCCAGTTGGGATAGGTAGAAACAGGCAAGAATTAGTTCAGTGTCAAGCACTTTGGTATCACTTAAGAGTGGTTTAAGGGTAAATTTGACAATATGTCATGTTAATAACAAGATGTATTATATCAAGTTGTATAAAATTATATAAGTTTGTCACTGTAATATTTTAAGTGAATATTATGTAAGTTCTATTTTGCATCTGTTGCACAAAAAGTGAGAGAGGTGTGGTTGAGTATGAATGGTTGGTGATTTTAGTAAGATAAAGATCAGGTGTGTCATTTTATTATTGTTACAACTGTCAATTGTTGGTATAAGAAATTAAATAAAGTTAACAAAAAAAGAATTGTGCTTGTACTCCACTCAATGATGAGTGTTTGTAGTTATATACACACACACACATATATACGTCTACACCTGGGCAGGCTTCTAGACTTAAGTGTTCAGAGAGGGATCAAATGGATGTCACCTCAGAAGCTCAGTGTGTCTGAATCTTCAGTCTTCTATTTTTTTTTTTTTTTTTTTACCACAAGCATTCCCTATAAGGGAGATAGAGTTGCTTACCTGTAACAGGTGTTCTTCACAGGACAGCAGGATGTTAGTCCTCACATATGGGTGACATCAGGATGGAGCCCAATCACAGAACACTTGTCAAAGTTTCTAGAACTTTGACTGGCACCTACTGAGCATGTCCAGCATGGCAGTAACCCTGCATCCAGCAGGGGTCCCCCTTCAGTCTCGTGTATAGCAAGAAGTACGTGCTAAAAAAAACAAGTTGCACAACAGGGGTGGATTTGGATAGGAGGGCATGCTGGTCGCTGGTAGATGTTGGGTAGTTAAGCTGAGAATAAGTTTCGTAGGACTGGCCAAAAATGGAATCTTGCTGGCCAGCCTCGCAGCCTTACATATAATCGATAAAGAGGCACCGAACGAAGGTGTGCCACAGCCCTAAAAGAGTGTGCTTTCACACAATCTTGTAGCGGAATGCCTGCTTGCTGGTAGCAAAAGGAGATACAGTCCACCAACCAGGAGGAAAGGGTCTGTTTTCCCAATTTGATGTTATCGAAAGAAACAATTAAGTGGACTTCCTGTGGGTTGACATGCACTCCAGACAAAAGGCTAGGGCACGTTTGCAGTCCAGGGAATGTAGAGCCTTTTTCTCCTGGGTTTGAATAGGGCCTTGGAAAGAAAGTAGGTAAGATGATAGATTAAGATGAAATTCAGACACTACCTTTGATAAAAACTTAGGGTGTGTACGGAGGACCACTCTCATGTAGAATTTTAGTGTAAGGCGGGTAGGTGACTAATGCCTGCAACTAACTACAAGTGGATGTTATAGCGAGAAGAAAAATTACTTTCCAGGTGAGATAGCGGAGATCGCAGGAGTGGAGAGGCTCAAACTGAGGTTTCATGAGCCGCCCTAAGACCATGTTAAGGTCCCAAGTGGGCGCAATGGAGATTTCAGGTGGAGCAAACCCCTCATGAAACGTGTGACTAAGGGCTGTGTCGAAATAGACATCTCCTACTCCTTTGTGGAAAGCGGCTACCGCACTGACATGCACTGTTATAGAGGAAGTTTTCAGGCCTGACTAAGATGCCAGAAATAGTCCAGAAACTTCACAATGGAACAAGTGAAGGGGGGTCTATGGCCATGGACCAGCACCAGACCATAAACCTTTTCCACTTAGAACGATAAGAGCATCTCATGGAAGGCTTTCGTGAAACTATCAGGACTCAGGATACCAACTCCAAAAGGTTAACAGGTTGGAGCATTAATCTTCAACATCCAAGCCGTCAGGGTCAGGGCCTGGAGGTTGGGGTGGCAAAAGCACCCGTCGTTCTGAGTTATCAGAAGCGGATTCTCTCCTAGAAGGATGTGCCGGCGAACTGATAGATCCCGGAGGATTGGGAACCAGACTTGGCGTGGCCAGTGAGGGGCTATCAGAATCATTAAGCCCTTATCCCTTTGTCACTTAGGGGTAGATTTTCAGAGCCCTGCTCGTCTAAATCCGCCCAAAACCGGGCGGATTTAGGCGAGCAGGGCCCTGCGCGCCGGGAAGCCTATTTTACATAGGCCTCCCGGCGCGCGCAGAGCCCCGGGACTCGCGTAAGTCCCGGGGTTCTCGGAGGGGGGCGTGTCGGGGGGCGGGCCCGGTCGTCGCGGCGTTCCGGGGGCGTGTCGGCAGCGTTTTGGGGGCGGGTACGGGGCGTGGCCGCGCCCTCCGTACCCGCCCCCAGGTCGCGGCCCTGCGCGCAGCAGGCCCGCTGGCGCGCGGGGATTTACGTCTCCCTCCGGGAGGCGTAAATCCCCCGACAAAGGTACGGGGGGGGTGTAGACAGGGCCGGGCGGGTGGGTTAGGTAGGGGAAGGGAGGGGAAGGTGAGGGGAGGGCAAAGGAAAGTTCCCTCCAAGGCCGCTCCGATTTCGGAGCGGCCTTGGAGGGAACGGGGGGAGGCAGCGCGGCTCGGCGCGCGCAGGCTATACAAAATCGATAGCCTTGCGCGCGCCGATCCAGGATTTTAGTGGATACGCGCGGCTCCGCGCGTATCTACTAAAATCCAGCGTACTTTTGCTTGAGTCTGATGCGCAAGCAAAAGTAGGCTGATCGCGCTTCTTTTAAAATCTACCCCTTAGAGTCTTCGATATGAGTGGAAGTGGAGGGAATACGTAGAGGAGACTGCTGGACCACGCAAGGGCGAAAGCATCTCTCTGCTGTGAGTGGCGGCTGTGAGTGAGGGAACAGAAGTTTTTTATTTTTCAGTTATGGATGGACGCAAAGAGGTCTATTTGTGGATACCCCCAACATTGGAAGTTTGCTACCTTGGGGTTGAGACCCCATTCGTGCGGATGGAAGGTTAGACAACTTGTCCGCTAGAACATTGTCCACACCCAAGTAGGTCGCTCTGAGGTACATCGAGTGGGAGAGAGCTCATGCCCATATCTGTGCAGCTTCCTGACACAGAAGGTAGGAGCCCATTGCCCCTTGCTTGTTGATGTACCACATCGCCACCTGATTGTCTGTCTGAATCAGGATGGCCTTGTTTGAGAGGCAATCCTGAAAGACTCTGAGGGCATATCTGATCGCCTGAAGCTCCAGGAAATTTATCTGAAGTTTGGCTTCCTCTGGAGTCCAGGTTCCCTGAGTCCGGAGGCCGTTGACCTGAGCACCCCCAACCTGGATTGGAAGTGTCCGTTGTCAGTATAATTTGAGGTTCTGGAATTTGAAAGGGAAGGCCTTTAAGAAGATTGGAGAGATGCATCCACCAGGCCAGCAACAGGCAGAGCTGCTTGGTAACATCATTCAATGTCCTGCATTGTCCATAAGCCTGAATCCACTGGGACTTCAGAGTCCATTGCATGATTCTCATGACGAGTTGTGCCATTGGAGTGACATGTAGAGGCTGCCATGTGACCCAGCAAAATGAGGGAATGAACAGCTGTTGTGTAATCTCGATCCTAGAGGCATTGCGTTAGGGACATGAGAGTACGAGCTTGATCCTGAGGGAGGAATGCTTTCGCCTGCACAGTGTCCAGGATGGCTCCTATGAAGGATAGGGTTGGAGATGGAACTAGGCTGGACTTGGGATAGTTGATCAGAAACTTGACAGAGCAATGTATGGAGAGCTAGACGTAAAGAGGCTAGTGCGTCCTTTTAAGTTGGAGCCCTTATCAGCCAATCGTCAAGATAAGGGTAGACATGGACACCGTGACACCTCAGGTAGGTCACGACCAGTACAAGGCACTTGGTAAAGACTCGAGGTGTGGATGCTAGGCTGAAGGGCAGTATCCAGTACTGGAAGTGCTGGGGCCAACTAGGAATAGAAGGAATTTGCGGTGAGACGGAATGATCAAGATGTGTGTGTAAGCGTCATGAAGATCCAGAGAGCAAAGCCAATCTTCTGTTTGCAGAAGAGGAAGTAGAGAGCCCAAGGTTACCATCCTGAACTTTCTTCTGTAGATCCTTGTTTAAGGCACGCAGGTCCAGGATTGAATGAATGCCTCCTAACTTTTGGAATGAGGAAATACTGGGAATAGAACCCCTGCTGGGAGAGGGGCACTGGTTCTATCACCCAGAACTTCAGGAGGGTTGAAACCTCCTCCTCCATAAGACAGGAGTGAACGGATGATCCCGTCTGCCGAGGTGGTAACCTTGAGTCAGTACAGCAAGTACCCACTGATCCAAAGTGATCATGTGCCATATGTTGGTGAAGTGGCACAACCAACCGCCTATGAGTACAGACTGTAGATGAGGTTGGCTTATGCTCTCCAGCGAGGAGTCAAAATCTAGCAGCTGGGCCCGGTGGAGGAGCTGGCTGAGTTTTCTTAGACATGGATTGTCTGGCCTGACCTTTCTGGTAAGGTCTGGAGGGGCGACCTCGAGTAGCAGGAGGATCTCTCCGTAGCTTGAAGGACAGCCGCTTAGAGTCTCTTCGGAATGTCCTTTTAGAGGTGGATGGAAAAATCAGAAGGCACCGAAAGGTGTAACATCTCGTGGTGGTTTTTGAGCTCTGCTAGTCTCCTGGATCTTGTCCCCGAAGAGATTATCTCCAGCGCAGGGCAGGTCAGCCAACCGGTCCTGTACTTCTGGTCAGAGGACTTCAGCCAGGCCCATCTTTGTGCACTAATCCCTGCTGCAGACACCCTAGAAGCAGTGTCAAAAATATCATAGGCAGCGCAGACCTCATATGCTTGCCAGCATCTAGTCCCTTCTGAGCCAGTGTATTGAGTTAATCCTGAAGCTGGTCGGGTAGACTCAGAAAATTCCTGGCTCTTTTTAAATAGGTCCCTGTTATACTGGGTCATGTATAACTGGTAGGAAGCAATGTGAGAAATAAGCATTGAGCCGTGGAAAACACGATGGCCAAATGCATCCAGAGACCTCTGTTCTTTCCCTGGAGGTATGGAAGAATGAGGGTTAGAACGTCGTGCCTTTTTCTGGGCTGATTCCACAACCACAGAATGGTGATCCAGCTGTGGTTTTTGGAAACCAGGGGCTGTACCAGGTAGGTGGCATCTGTTTTTTGATTCACCAGTGGTAGATCCTGGATGCTCCCAATTCCTCTTCAACAAGTCGAGAACTTCATGAACGGGTATGGACATGATTTCCTTGGGTGCATCTATGAATTGGAGCACTTCCAGCATCTTGTGTCTGGAGTCCTCTACCGTATGAAGTTGGAATGGTATGGCTTCAGACATTTCCTTTATAAAATTAATAAAGGACAGGTCCTCTGGAGGAGAACGTCTTCTCTCCTCAGGGGAGATGAGACTGAAGGTAGATCAGAATTCTGGGTAGAATCATCAGACCAACGATCGTAAGGCTGATCACCTGCTCCCATAGGATCTCCAGAGGGAAGTAATGGTGAAATTCCCAAGGGATCAGGTCTAGGCACAGACGGCATCGATGGAGGCACAGATTGAGGACGATGCAGTATCCGTGACATTGATGGGCAAGACTGTGGCAAGATCCCAGACGGCCTGGGCATGGGTTCTGGCTTCCGTACTTCATCATCCGATGACAAAGGAATTGGGGTGGAAGGCATTGGACATACTGGTATCCTCATAGGTACCGGTGGAAGGGCTCCAATCAACACATCCAGCCTGTCGTGTAGCGGTGCGAGCGCTATGGGAATCGGGTCAGCGACTGGAGCTGGCACCTGTGTCGGCATCGATTGAGGCTGGAAGCCCTGCAGTGCCTTTCCGATGGCCTCTTGGATCATCAGATCCAATTCCTCGTGGAAGCCCAGCTCCGGAGTAGGAGGCAGCACTGGCATAGCCGTAAGGTCCACCAGTGAAAGTGGAGTTGTGGCTCCCGGCACCAATGAAGGTGGGGGAATGCCTCAGTGACCCAGTCGCAGAGAATGGGGCCTTCTCTGGACAGGATTTCTTTGTCAGCGGCTCTGTCAACGCCAATGCCGAGGGCTTGCCTGGATCAGCGGACTGAGCCTTCTGATGACTGTGTCGACGCTTTTCACGATGTTCTCCTCAGTCCTTCTCCGGAGCCGAAGAAGAAGAAGTCTATGCCTTCGGAGTAGTTGGTGCCGGGTGGACAGTACCGATGTCTTGCTGCTGGCGAGAGGTCGATGGCATCGGCTCAGACTTATGTCGAAGCGCTCGATGGGGTCTGTGGCTTTGCCTGAAAAAGAAACTCCATCTTCTCTAAGTGGACCTTATGGCCCTTCTGTGATGGACCCTGTCTGAGGACAATCTGGACACGGACGAAAACACCACCATGGCTTCAACAAAAATTTAGCCGTGGTGTGGTCGATGGCCAGTAGGCCCTGAAGGGAAAACTTGATGGGAATAGACCGCAAATGAGGGTAAAAGCCTTACAACCGCGTACTATGGAATCGGTAGGGGGACCTATGGGGGTAGAATTCCCCCCCCCCCCGCAATTTAAAGAAAAAAAAAAAAAGACTGAAGGGGGACCCCTGCTGGATGCAGGGTTAGTGTTCCGTGATTGGGTTCCATCCTGATGTCACCCATGTGTGAGGACTATCATCCTGCTTGTCCTGTGAGAAGCATGTATACCATCTGCTGGAGGAGAATATTGGTAGGCTGATGTTAGAGCAGGGATATAGGTCTGTGATGTCAGCAAGGAGTAAAGCTGACATCTCCATCTGCTGGTAGGAGTGCATAACTCAGTGGTGTGGATTAGCCTGCCTGAATGCAGAGGAAGCAGAGTACTTTCAGCATCCAAACAGCACTGTGTATGTGAAACTGAAGCAATGTCAAATATTTCGTTATCAAAATAGCAATTACATATACTTCGAAATACTGAATGCAGATAAGCAAATAAACAAAAAAAATTCTGCCAAATATTTTATTATAAAACCATAAACTAAAACAGTGGTAAGTTTTTAAATTCACAAAATAGAAAATTAAAATATTTAAAAAATTGAGACTGGTTGAATGAGAAGTCTATAGACATTTTATATAAATAATTTTCAAAATCCCTTTATATTTAAAAGTACTCTGCTTCAAGCAAACACAAATTCAGTCTTGAAATTGTACTTCTTGATACGTTTCTGTGATTGAGTCCCCTCTTCATTTATTGCAGCCAACACCATGGCATCTGCCTGCCAAGAACAAAAAAAAAAAGTTAAGTCGTTCATTATGTATATTTCTCTTAAGACCACATTACAAGATATAGTTTGTCCTAATTAAGCTTTCACTTTATTAGTTCAGAAGAGCCAAGGCAGGGGTAGGCAACTCCAGGTTTGGAATGTCATGAACAGGTCTGGCATTCAGGACATCCACAATGAATATGCATAAGTTGTATTTGCATGCACTGCCTCCATTTTATGCAAATATTTCTCATGCATAAATGGAGGCAATGCATGCAAATATAACTCATGCATATTCATTGTAGATATCCTGAAAATCAAACACGTTTGTGGTACTCCAGGATCAGAGTTCCCTATCCCTGCTCTCAAATATCAGTTGACCACAGGAATTTGATTCACTTATTGTAGATTGTTAGCAGAAACTGCATTCCTCCCTGAATTCATATTTCCAACTTGGAACTGGCAATGACGAAGGATCGCTATTCGATTTTTTTTTCTTCACAATTGCTACTATAAGTTACTATTCACTTACCATGAGAAGTTGTGACTGTGAAAACAGCATCCATTTCAAAATCAGTGGTTTTATTTTATTAATGTCATACTATGGAAACCTGGCCTCAAATACTGCTGCATTCCTGCAGTGATATCAAAGCAGCTTCATATAATAGAACATTCATGCAGTGATAATAGTATCTATTGCCATGATTGCAGCATCATATAAAAACGTTTTAACAGTTTAATGGCTGGTCAGATGGCTCAGTAATACTGGGTTCTTGTGAGAGATCCTTGTTTGACTTATTCCTGCTCCTTGTGTTGGCTGGGTCTATGGATACACCAGAGTAACTGTCACATCCCTTAGGGGCAAGGACTCCTACCAGCAGATGGCGAGAGTAAAGCAGACTTGCTGACATCACTGACATATAGCCCTGCCCAGACATCAGCCCGCCATCATCTCTAAAAAAGCCAAATTGGACAAACTGATTATACTTTGACTGTCAAGTCATGTTAACCATTCATCTTGCCAATCAACTGGGAAACACTAAGCTCAGCACAAAGTTATCAACTAATCTTAGGGTCTGGTTAAATCACTTACCAGTCCTTCAAACGAATTAAACACGCATCGTCCGCATATAAAAGTACAAATCAGAAACAAGTAGGCAACAGAGGGTGGGTTGTAGATTGGCCTGCATTTCTTAAAGGAAAGGAAGTTAGGTAATGGAATAGTACCCCATATTCTCTTGCGATCTGGGAACAAGAATTATTGCCTTCACATCTAAGAGCCTCCTTAACAGTCTCCACTGCCACTCTTTTGTACAGTTGCATTGAGAAACCATAAAATACATCTGGAGGAATTCTGAGATTCTAGAGCAGGGGTCAGGAACCTATGGCTCTTTTGATGGCTGCATCTGGCTCGCAGACAAATCTTTAATAAAAAAGTAAAAATCTAACCAAATCCCCCACCCTCCTGACGCCCCCCAAGACCTCCAAAATTAATTTACTACAACCCCCACCCCCCTGACCCCCCCAAGACCTGCCAAAAGTCCCTGGTGGTCCAGTGGGGGTTCAGGAGCGGTCCGGGAGCGATCTCCTGGACTTGGGCTGTCGGATGCCAGTAGTCAAAATGGCACCAACGGCCCTTTGCCCTCACTATGTCACTGGGATGACCAATGGCGGCAGTAGCCCCTGTGACATAGTAAGGGCAAAGGGCCGTTGGCTGCCAGTAATCAAAATGGCGTCAACTTCCCTTTGCCCTTACTATGTCACAGGGGCTACCGCCGCCATTGGTTGACCCCAGTGACATAATGAGGGCAAAGGGCCGTCTGTGCCATTTTGACTACTAGCAGCCGACAGCCCAAGTCCAGGAGATCGCTCCCGGACCCCCGCTGGACCACCAGGGACTTTTGGCAGGTCTTGGGGGGGGTCAGGAGGGTGGGGGTTGTAGTAAATTAATTTTGGAGGTCTTGGGGGGCATCAGGAGGGTGAGGGTTGTAGTAAATTAATTTTGGAGATCATGGGGGGCGTCAGGAGGGTGGGGGGTTTTGTTAGATTTTCACTTTATTAAAGATTTGTCTGCGAGCCCTGGACCCCCGCTGGATCACCAGGGACTTTTAGCAGGTCTTGGGGGGGGGGGGGGGGGGGGTTGTAGTAAATTAATTTGGCAGGTCTTGGGGGCGTCAGGAGAGTAGGGGGTTGTTATTTTAAAATGTAATTCCGTGAGAGCCATACTATGTGGCGTTCATGGCTCTCAGCCAAAAAGGTTCCTCACCCCTGGTTCTAGAGCATAGCCACTGGTCCATTGTAATCCAGGCCCACCTTTGATAAAAGTGAGATAGATGCCCAGCTATCTCCTGATCCAGGATGAACCCCCACACATTCATTGTGAAGATAAAGGTGCTCTGGCCCCAGAGTCCACATCCATACTAGGCTTTTTATGCCTAAAGGAAAAGCAAGTTTGCTTACCGTAAACGGTGTTTCCGTAGATAGCAGGATGAATTAGCCATGCTGTTGATGGGACTGTCTATCAAGGCCCAGGAGGTGGAGCTTTACCAAAGCTTAGTGCAGAGCTTTGCTCTGTGGCTGAGCGTGTGTTCCCGTGCAGGAAGACTGATTCTCCTCAGTCAGTAATTAAGCATAGATGTTTGTGTAATCTTGGACTGTCCAGGGAGGAGGGAGGGGCTGCATGGCTAATTCATCCTATCTACGGAAAAAGCATTTATGGTAAGCAAACTTGCTTTTTCCCCAGTCGATAGCAGGGCTGAATTAGCCAGGCTGTTGATAGGAATCCCAAGCTCCTGGTCACGCCACGCTTGACTGTTTTAGCCTTCAGAATAGGGTGTGACATTGTGGGCAGTCAAGTGTTTGTTATGGATTTATACAAGTTTGTAAGACTGCTTGACTGATTTTGGCATCTGCAGTCGCTTGATGATAGAGACAGTAATGAGAAGTGAAGGTATGCAGAGATGACCATGTGGCCGCTTTGCAAATATCCAGAAGAGGAACGTGTCTCAAATGAGACATGGAAGTGGAAACTGCTCGAACTTGATATGAGTTCGGCTTTGTAGGTAGCAGTAAAGAATACACTGTGTAATCCAGCTCAATATGGTGCGCTTTGATACTGGAAGTCCTGGCGCATTAGGATTAAATGAGAGAGAGTTGTGAAGGTCTGGACTCTGTGTCCAATAAGCTAGTGCTCTTTTACAGTCTAACGTGTGAAGCAGTTTTTCCTCTGTCGTGGTGTGCTTTTGGAAAGAACGTTGGAAGTTCAATTGCTTGGTTTAAATGAAACGCCGAAACCACCTTTGGAAGAAAGGGAGGTTGAGTTCCGAGCACTACTTTGCGCTTCTAAAACTGCAGAATCTATGTATAGTGAACTAAAGCTTGTAGTTCACTAACCTGTCTGGCTGAAGTAACTGCCACCAGAAAACACACTTTCCAAGTTAGGTATTTTGGGTGCACTGTTTCTAGTGGTTCAAATGGAAAAAACATCAATTGTTCCAAAACAATATTGAAGTCCCATGCCACCGGTGGTTTGGTGATGGGCGGCCGCGAGTGAGGCCTCTGATGAACTTAGTTACCAATGGATGGGAAGATATTGACTTATCTTGATGTGGTTTGTGAAAAGCCGCTATGGCACTCAAGTGAACTCGTATAGATGTGGTAGCAAGACCTGAGCTATAAAGCGTATGCAGATAGTCCATGAGAAACTTTGGAGAGCAGTCTGCAGGGTTAAGGTGGTGAGTATTACACCACGTAGAGTAATGTTTCCATTTTGCTAGGTAATTTTTTCTCGTTGACTGTTTTCTGGCCACCAATATGATGTCTTGTGCGTGAGACGAGAATCCTTGTTCATTTAACAAAACCCTTTCAATCTCCAAGCAGTGAAATGTAACGAGGTGTGCATCAGATGTAGTAAAGCACTGTTCTCTTGAGACAGGAGACTGTTGCGTTCTCCTAGTAGGATCGGAGTCATGATTGTCAGAATGAGATTTGTCCCAGGGTTGTCGTGGCCACGCTGGTGCTAAGAGTATAAGATCCGCTGCATCTTGAATGCATTTTTTAATTGTGCGGGAAATAAGCAGAATTGGAGGAAAAGCATACAGGAGGCCTTCTGTCCATGGGATAAGAAAGGCATCCTGTGATACTCAAGAGGACTGGGCAGGACTGAGCAGAACTGCTGCGCTTTCCTGTTGTGTTCGGTAGTGAAAAGATCCATGTGTGGTACACCCCATTTGTCGAAAATGTCTGTTATCTGTTGATTTAGATCCCTTTGGGGGTGAAAAATCCTGCTCAGTTTGTCTGCTCGAGTGTTAGTGATGCCTGGAAGATATGTCGCTTGTAATTAGCCACTGTATTTAAAGTTCAAGGTTCTTATTGAAAATATTGTTTTTTACGTTACGTTATGCTTTACACTCCTTGTTATTTGTAAACCGGGTTGATGTGATGCCTATCATGAAACTCGGTATAACAAAAACAATAAATAAATAAATAAATAATTAGATCGAATTGCTATGTGCCCACTCCAGTATGAGAAGTGTTTCTTTGCACAGGCTCCAAGAACCTGACCCTCCTTGTTTATGTAGTACATCGCTACTTGGTTGTCTGTGTAAACCATTACTCTCTTCCTCCTCAGATATGGGACGAATGTTTTGAGGACGTTTCATATTGCTCTGAGTTCCAACAAGTTGATCTGGTAGGTCCACTCCTTTGGGGACCATTGGCCTTATATGTCTAGGTGAGCTCCCCATCCTTTGTGTGACACATCCGTTGTGAGGACTACATTGTGTGGGGGGTTTGAGAACAAAGCACCTTTGGTGAGGGTCCTTTTTTGTAGCCACCACGTTAAATCTTTTTTCATTGCTGTCGACAGGGATAGGATATGCAAGAGAGGCTGACTATGCTGAGACCACTAATTTTAGTCCCACTGTAGTCTGCGCATGTGAAGGCGGGTGTTTGGGACTGTGTGAATGGCCGCTGCCATGTGTCCCAGAAAGCAAATGTTGCTTACCTGATGTAACAGGTGTTCTCACAGGACAGCAGGATGTTAGTCCTCACAAATGGGTGACATCGAGGATGGAGCCCACCACGGAAAACTTCTGTCAAAGTTTAAACAGAACTTTGACTGGCCCCTACTGGGCATGCCCAGCAAGGCACTGACCCTGCAGCCAGCAGGGGTCTCCCTTCAGTCTGATTTTCAAAGCTACAGGCAGTGCCTAGAAAGTAAAAACAAAACAAACCCAACACCGCGGGGTGGCGGGCGGGTTTCGTGAGGACTAACATCCTGCTGTCCTGTGAGAACACCTGTTACATCAGGTAAGCAACATTTGCTTTCTCACAGGACAAGCAGGATGGTTGTCCTCACAAATGGGTGAGTACCGAGCTGAGGATGTCCTGACTTGCACCAAATGCACCCAATGACGTGCAACAGGCACTACAACTGGGGTGGAATTTGGTAAAGGGCATCCGCACCCTACCGGGAAGGTGGAAGGGTGTTGGTACGTCACGTTGGAAAAAGGTTACGCAAGACAGATTGGCCGAAGATGGAGTCCTGTCTTCCAGCTTTGTCCAAACAATAGTGGGCTGCAAAGGTATGGAGAGAACTCCAGGTTGCAGCCCTGCAGATGTCAGGAAGCGGCACCGATCGAAGGTGTGCCACTGACGTCGCCATGGCCCTCACAGAGTGTGCTTTTACACGGTCTTGAAAGGGAATGCCAGCTTGCTGATAGCAAAAAGAAATGCAGTCCGCCAACCAGGAGGAAAGAGCCTGCTTACCCACAGGATGTCCTAACTTGTTAGGATGAAAAGAGACAAATAATTGAGTGCTCTTCCTGTGAGCAACTGTACGGTCTAGATAAAAAGCTAGAGCTCGTTTGCAGTCTAGGGTATGCAGAGTCTGTTCCCCGGAGTTGGAGTGGGGCCTGGGAAAAAAGATAGGTAGTATGATGGATTGATTAATATGAAACTCAGAAACTACCTTAGGTAAAAATTTAGGGTGAGTGCGGAGTACCGCCCGGTCCTGCAGGAGCTTAGTGTAAGGCGGATAGGTAACTAGGGCCTGCAATTCACTAACCCTGCGAGCTGAAGTGATAGCCAAAAGGAATAACACTTTCCATGTGAGATACTTTAACTCACAGGAGTGCAGAGGTTCGAAAGGAGGTTTCATTAGACGACCAAGAACCAGGTTAAGGTCCCAAGATGGGGCCGGAGGACGTAAGGGTGGCTTCAGATGGAGCAAGCCTTTAAGAAAACGTGTTACTAGGGGTTGTACTGAAATAGGGACACCCTGTACACCTTTATGGAAGGCGGCTACCGCACTGACATGCATTCTGATAGAAGAGGTTTTAAGACCTGATTCAGAGAGATGCCATAAATAGTCCAAGAATTTGGAGATTGGACAGGAAAGGGGATCAAGGGACTGAGAAGTGCACCATGATGTGTACCTTTTCCATTTGTATGAGTAAGACTTTCTTGTGGAAGGCTTTCGTGAAGCTATCAGGACCCGAGAAACGGAATCTGAAAGGTTGAAAGGCTGAAGGACTAACCTTTCAACATCCATGCCGTCAGGGACAAGGCTTGGAGGTTGGGATGGAGAAGGCATCCGTCGTTTTGAGTGAGCAGATGCGGGTCCTTTCCCAGAGGAATGTGCCTGCGGATGGAGAGATCCTGGAGTATTGGAAACCATACTTGGCGTGGCCAGTAAGGTGCTATCAGGATCATGGTTCCCCCGTCCTGGCGTAGCTTCACGAGAGTCTTTGACACAAGAGGAAGTGGAGGGAATGCATAGAGCAGACCGGTTGTCCACTTGAGGGAGAATGCATCCCTCGGCCGAGAGTGCTGGCTCCGAATGAGAGAGCAGTAATCGTCCACTTTGTGGTTCTGAGGGGACGCAAAGAGGTCTATGCGGGGAGAACCCCACTTGTGAAACAGAGAGGTCGCTACCAGAGGATCGAGTGACCACTCGTGTGGTTGGAAGACACGGCTCAGCTGGTCTGCCAATACATTGTCTACTCCCGGCAGGTAAGTGGCCCTGAGGTACATGGAGTGGGAGAGGGCTTCCGCCCAGATCTGCGCAGCTTCCTGACACAGAAGGAAGGAGCCTGTGCCTCCCTGCTTGTTTATGTACCACATGGCCACTTGGTTGTCCGTCTGGATTAAGATTATCTGATGAAAGAGATGATCTTTGAAAGTGCGGAGCGCATAGCGGATTGCTCGAAGTTCCAGGAAATTTATCTGGTGTTCGGCTTCCTCTTTGGACCATAACCCTTGGGTTTGAAAGTCGTCCACATGGGCTCCCCAACCGATGTGAGAAGCGTCGGTGGTTAGGATTACTTGCGGATCCGGTGGAAGAAAGGGTAAGCCCTGAAGGAGGTTGACCTGAGTCGTCCACCAGGTTAAGGATAGGCGCAGCACTTGTGTGACTGTGACTATGGAGGACAGAGGCTGAAAAGCTTGAATCCATTGGTGTCGTAGAGTCCATTGTGTTACTCTCATGGCTAGTCGGGTCATGGGAGTGACTTGAACCGAGGATGCCATGTGCCCTAGGAGAATGAGGAACTGGCGAGCCGTGGCAGTGTTCTGAGACTGGAGCTGGCGAGCCAGGGACATTAGGGTGTGGACCCTCTGAAGAGGAAGGTAAGCCTTTGCCTGTAAGGTGTCCAAGTCTGCCCCAATGAAGGATAAGGTTTGAGACGGGACTAAGCAAGATTTCTCGTAATTGACGAGAAACCCTAAGGAAAGGAGTGTTTGAATTGTCAATTTTAGGGAGGATTGAGCTATCTGTTGGGTGGAGGCCCTGATTAGCCAATCGTCCAGGTATGGGTAGACGTGGACACCTTCCTTCCTGAGGAATGCTGCTACCACTACGAGACATTTGGTAAAGACTCGTGGGGCAGAAGCTAGACCGAAAGGGAGGACACGGTATTGATAATGTTCGTGGCCTACTAGAAACCGCAGATATTTGCGATGGGATTGTGTGATCGCAATATGGGTATAAGCGTCCTTGAGGTCGAGAGAGCACAGCCAATCCCCTCTTTGAAGCAGAGGGAGCAGCGCACCTAGGGTTACCATTTTGAACTTCTCTTTTTGAAGGTATTTGTTGAGGGCTCGAAGGTCCAAAATGGGACGTAGTCCCCCTGATTTCTTTGGTATTAGGAAGTATCTGGAATAGAATCCCTTGCCTCGTTGAGAGGGAGGAACGGGTTCTATAGCATTTGATTGCAGAAGAAGGGATACTTCCTGTTGTAATTGAGCCAAATGGGTGGATAGACTCCACGCTTGAAGAGGCGGGGAGTCTGCCGGAAGAGTTATGAAGTTGAGGTGGTAACCCTGTGCGATAATTGTTAGCACCCACTGATCTGAGGTGATCTGCAACCAAGGTTGTAGAAAATGGTACAGTCGACCTCCTACAGGGATGTCCGGAAGAGGGGTTTGGCATGTGTTCCCTACAGGGGAGTCAAAGGCCAGCCGCAGGCCCAGGAGGAGGGGCTACAGTAGGCCTTTGTTTCCTAGGCTGACGCGGCTGAGGCCTAGTAGAGGATCGAGCTGGACGAGGCCTGGCCGATGGAGGGTAATAACGGCGTGGTCGAAAGAATGACTTCTTAGAGTCTTTCTTTTGCGGTTGCTTGGAGGTCAGCTCAGGTGGGACAGATGAGAGTTGTTTCAACGTCTCATGGTGGTCTTTCAACTCCGCCACAATCTGCTGAATTTGCTCTCCAAACAAATTATCGCCTAAGCAGGGTAAATCAGCAAGACGATCCTGAACCTCTGGGCGAAGGTTGGATGATTTTAACCAAGCCCAACGTCTGGCTGAGATGGCTGTGGCTGAAACTTTTGTGGAAGCATCGAATATGTCGTAGGCAGTCCGAATCTCGTGCTTCCCTGCCTCAAATCCCTTGTGAAGAAGGGCTTGAAGCTGCGGTTGGTATTGGTCTGGTAACGTGTCAGCATAGTCTTGCATCTGCTTAAGGATGGCTCTGTTGTACTGAGTCATATAAAGTTGATATGAAGCTATGCGTGAAATCAACATAGCTCCATGATAGACTTTCCGTCCAACACTATCTAGGAACTTGTTGTCCCTGGTAGGTGGAGTAGAAGAGTGTGGCTTAAGACGCTTGGCCTTCTTCTGCGCGGACTCAACCACAACAGAGCGATGATCCAGTTGAGGTTTTTGGAAACCTGGTGCTGACTGGACAAGGTAGGTGGAGTCAGCTTTTTTGTTAACTGGGGACACTGATGAAGGAGATTCCCAGTTTTTCTTGAGCAGATCCAAAAACACCTGGTGTATAGGGATGGAAGCGATGATTTTTGGAGCATCCAGAAATTGAAGGAGTTCCATCATCTGGTGTCTGTCATCAGCTTCAGATTGTAGTTGAAAAGGTACAACTTCTGACATCTCTTTCACAAAGTTAATGAAAGATAGATCCTCAGGAGGAGATCTTTTTCTACTCTCTGTAGGAGATGGAGGCGAAGGTAAATCCGTGTCAGAAGATGTATCATCATCATCACCCCAGGTATCGTAGGGATCAAGTGGGGTTTGTAACCCTGATGGACCTGGCTGAGGCTCTAAAGGCATCGATGGAAACAGAGGTGGAATCGGTGCCGTAGGTGGAACCAGAAATGGCATCGATGGCTTCGGTGCTGTCGATGGAATCGGTGCCTGGCGTGGAACGGATGGAACCGAAGGATATATCGGTGGAGATATACCAGAAGGCACCGATGGAACCACCCCGGAAGGGGGAATCCGGAACGGTGTTTCTCCTGCCGATGAAAATCCAGTCGGAGACGGTGGTGTTGTCGATGGCACTGGAATCACCGATGGAAGGGCCGTCATGAGCGCCTCCATGCGGCTCAGTAGCGGTGCTAGCGCTTGTATAAACGGCTCGGTGGTCGGTTCCCTCCTCGGTGGCGAAGCCGGTGCCGGTGTCGGTGCCGGGGGCGGCACTGGAACCGGTGCCGGAGACGGTGCCGATGGAGGTTGCAATTTCTTCATCGCTTTCTCGATGGCCTCCTGGACCAGCCGGTCCAGTTCTGCCCGGAGACCAGGGGTAACCATACCCGGCTCGACGGGAGAGGGAGGCTGAGGCAGGGCCGGAGGGACCACCGTAACCGGTGGGATCACGGCCCCCGCACCCCGGGAGGGTGAGGGTTTCCTCGATGCCTGCGAACGAGACGTGGAGGGTGTCCGGTCTGTTCGTGGCTTCTTTGTCGGTGGCTCGGCTTGAGCAGAGGTCGATGGCTGTGGATCCTCGACAGGCCGAGATTTGTGCCGTCGATAGCGGTGCTTTTCCTTCCGATCCCCTCGCCCATCCGGGGAAGGGACGGGAGTCGACGGCCGAGAAGCGATCGATGGCGGGCGGTCACCGGAGGGTTGACGATGATGGTACAACTTCGACGGTGCCGGTTCCGATGACGTCGATGCTATCGATGGCGTTGGGGTGGGTGCATGGAAGAGGAGCCCCATCTTCTCCATCCTGGCTTTGCGACCCTTGGGTGTCATTAAGGCACATTTGGTGCAAGTCAGGACATCATGCTCACTACCCAAACACATCACACAAACCCTGTGGGGGTCTGTGATGGACATAGTCCGGGTACAATCCGGACAACGGCGGAACCCCGTTGCCATGGCCTGAAGCCAAAATTTAGGCTGGGGATCGGTAAGTGCCAACAGGCCTCAAGGGCCAAATTCGACGGTAGTCGATGGAAAAAGGCAAAAAACTTACCGGGTTCCGTAAGATGACTAAAAATTTGTCGAAGGGAGACCCCTGAGGGGCAAACTTTCTTAGGAAATTAACTTCCAAATTCCTGTCAGGAACGTGGTTAGAGAGCTCCCTTCACCGCGTGGCAACTGCTGCGCGGAAAAAAGAAGACTGAAGGGAGACCCCTGCTGGCTGCAGGGTCAGTGCCTTGCTGGGCATGCCCAGTAGGGGCCAGTCAAAGTTCTGTTTAAACTTTGACAGAAGTTTTCCGTGGTGGGCTCCATCCTCGATGTCACCCATTTGTGAGGACAACCATCCTGCTTGTCCTGTGAGAATAGTGAGTACTAGAAGAGCTGACTGTTTTGGTGTAGCTAGTAGTTGGGATAGAAGCGTTCGCAAAATAAGTTGTCTTTCTTTCAGAAGGAATGCTCTGTTCCTGGTGGTAATTAGTTGTGCTCCTATGAATTGAAGAGTTTGAGAGGGAGTGAGTGTAGATTTTTTGTAATTTACGACAATGCCTAAGTCCTGGAGGCATTCTATAGTTTGCTCGAGATGAGTCTGTAGTATCTGTGGGTTTGATGCTACTATGAGCCAGTCGTCCAGATAAGAAAAGAGGGAATCAAATTATTTCCTTAAGTGGGCCACCACCACTGCCATACATTTTGTGAAAACCCTGGGAGCTGCTGATAGTCTGAAAGGAAGGACTTTGTATTGGTAGTGTTTGCCATTGCATTGGAAGCAGAGGTATTGCCAAGATACTAGATGCATTGCGATGCAGTGTAAGCATCCTTCAGATCCAGGGAACACAGCCAGTCGTTATGTTGTAGAAGTGTTAGGATCAATTTGAGAGATACCATCTTGAATTTTTCCCATACGAGGTGTTTGTTCAACTCCCTGAGATCCAGGATGGGGCATAATCCACTCGATTTCTTGGGAATGAGGAAGTTGGGGGGAGTAGAAACCCATATTATGATGGATTGATGGAATGAATTGTATCGCTTTCTGGGTATGAAGGTGGAATAATTTGTTTTCCAGTTGTGTGATTTCCTCGACTTTCTCTGAGGTGGCTCAGCCGAGGGAGAGATGGCATAGTATTGAAATTCAGTCGGTACCCTTCTCTGATTATTTGTAGCACCCAAAGATCTGTGGTGATAGTTAACCAGGCTTGTAAGAAGTTGGTTAATCTGCCTCCAATAAGCGTAGGTGGTGGTGGCCCAATCCTCTTTAAAAAGACGATGCGGGCTTCGGGTTGTTTTGCTGTGTTTGCACTTGGGCCCTCTGGATTCTGGGACAACTTCTCCTCTGTTGGGTTTGTTGTCCCCTGTGGGCGTTGAACCAGTGTATATGGAGTAGTTCTGTAGGATTGGTAAGGTTGGAATTGACGTCTTTGATATGTGGGACGTCAAAATTGCGCAAGATATCGGCGAGAGAAAGAAGTATGTAGTATAGGATTGGTTAAGGATGGCACTGCTACCGATTGCTCTTTTAGTTGTGCTACCGTCTCTTGTAGAGAGTCTCCAAATAAGTTGTCTCCTGTACAGGGGAGGTTTGCTAACGTTTTGTGGATGTCTTCACAAATAGTACAGGATCTGAGCAATGCTATTCTATGGGCTGCGATGGCCGTTGTAGATCTAGAATTTGTCTTGAAAGACTCAAACTGTTCTGAGGTGTCTCATAGCCTCCTCCATATCTTGCAGTGCTTGGGGTGGGGTTGGTGTGGTTTCCCCTAACGGAAATAGAAGTTTTAATTGCTGCACACACTCATATGTATTAGACTATATAGAATTGATGTTGATTTATTCTAGCTGCTAACATTGCAGATTGAAAATATTTCTTAGCAAAGTTGTCCAAATATTTATGATCCCTCCCTGGGGGAGCGCCGGAGCATGTTTTTGTTCTCTTTGCCCTCTGTAGTGCCAACTCCACCACTATAGAGGCGTGTAGCAACTGTAATGGCAAATAAAATTTTGAGTGCCTCATTTTGAATTTTAGATCAATTTTCCTCAATACTGGAGGAATTGAGAAAGGGGTCTCCCAAGATTTTCCCAAAAGAGTGTCCAGAACTTGATGTGATGGTAATGAAGTGGGTTCATAAGGGAGATCAAAGAACTTTAGGATCCCTATTGTCTCCGTTCTAGGGTTTGGAACCTTTTGGGTATCTAAACTTAAAGTTGTTCCAACTTTGTCGAGGAACTTGGGGTAGGAAAGGTCCTCGGGGGGGGTGGGGGAGGTATGGTTCTTGTGGCGTACAATGTAAGTGCTTCAGGTGTTCCAGCGTCAAGTGCGTCGGCATCGCAAGGATTTGTTTTGGCTCTGGATGCGTCGGCGCTGATTAAATTTGCTTCAGCGTCGAATAAGACTGTCAACGTTGATTTTGCTGACGCCGATTTAGACACGTTGCGATGCTTGTTGGCCCGATGGCGGAGGCTCTTGCGCCTGCTGCTTCGGCAGCGCTAAGCTTGGTAATTTGAGTCGTTGCTTATCTTTAAGAATGAAATATATGGGAATCCCTGGAGCAGCCCTTTGTCCCAAAAAGGAGGAGATGGTACCTTCTTGTCCTCTGGCAAGTTGAGGAACCTTGAGATTTGCCCCTATTTGCCATCTTCTCCAACTCACTTTGTGAGGCTAGGCTTGGAAAAATGGTATATCTCTCTCTCTCTCTAATCTTGGCAGACCATATATTATAAAATTCACCACTTCAGATCATGAGGTGACACCAGTTTGGTCCCTGCCTCAGTTGAGCGCTATATGTCTGGAAGCCTGTCCAGGTGTAGACTTGAAGAAAAAAAAAAAAAAGAAGGGGGGGAGAAGAAGCGATGGTGAAGGCTTGTTTCCTGATTTGTGCTCTAAGCCAGGGAGGGCTAACTAAGTTCAGCTAAAAAGTGTAGGGAAATTTTAGGATCCTCTTTTCCTTACCGGGTCTATTTTTTATTTTTAACTACAAGCAATCCCCACAAAGAAGATGTATGCCCACCGTCTGCTGGAGAAGAAGAATACTCGCAGGTTGTTATTGGGGCAGGGCTACATGTCAGCAACATCAGCTTTACTCAGTCTCCATCTGCTGGTAGGAGTGCATAAAACTCACTGGTGTGGACTGGCCTGCGTGAATGCAGAGGAATTAAAGTTATAGGGTACAGAATGTTTACAGTATGAATAGTTACCAGGTTTTGGTGTTGATCTGTATTATCCTTGGTCACGGAGTACAGATCTGGCATACTGCATAGAACAGCATGCTGTTTTACTCCATCCCCCCCCCCCCCCACCCCTTTCCCTTCCAGGCACCAGCCTGCACAGATCAAGAGGTGAGTATGGAGTAGAAAAGAGCCCCTCCCCTCTCACTGCCCAGGGTCTGATGCAGGGGGAAAAAAATAGGTGTGAGTACTATCAAGTTCCAGCAGGGACACCTCCCCCAGAGAATTCTTAAGTTTGTACAATTATCTGAATAAACATTTTCTAAATTAAACCATACCAGTAAATACTTTAAACTCTATAGTAGTTGTGGAAGCCTGGCCTCAAATGCTGCTGCATTCCTGTAGTGTAGCGGAATCAAAGCAGCTTCATATAATAGAACATTCTGCAGTAACATCTGTTGCCATTGTAGCACATTAGAAACATTTTTATATAGTTTAATGGCTGGTCAGATGGCTCAAGAATACTGGGTACTTGCTCTTTGATTCCCCCAAATTGGTCAAATTGTTCTACATTCGATACATTCTTTGGAAAATCAATAAAAAGCAAGCTGACTTTATCCAGTTTGAGAGAGTCTAGATTTAACACTGCTAAAATAACTTGAACATTATGCGGTAGATTTTAAAAGGATGCGCGTGGCGTACATGTGCGCGCAAGTTATAAAAAAAAATAAAAAATAAAAAAAATCGGGGTCGGTGCACACAATTGTTCACCTTGCGCACAGCGAGCCGCACTGCCTTCCCCCGTTCCCCCCCCCCCCCACACACACACACTTTCCCTTCCCCTACCTCCCCCACCTGAAGTAAGTTGCACGCTGGCCAACTGCAGTCACATGGCCGCGACCCCACCCCCTTAGTAAAGCCCTGGGACTTACACGCATCCAGGGCTTTACGCGTGCCACCAGGCCTTTTGAAAATAGGTAACCCTTTGAAAATCCGACCCTATATTTGCACTTTTTAAAACCTTGGTGATAGTACAAACTACAAGAATGAGAGTAGTTTCCCCAGAGTTTAGTATGAGGAAGTCCATTAGAGGTATAAATATATAACTACTTGCTTCCAGATGATTATAGCCCTTCTGCAACTAAAGACCAATATTGTACCTGTTTCTATATATATATATATATATATATATGATGTAATTTTAAATTGAATACTAATTTTCGATAATTAGACCTAATAATCTCCCATACTCCCTTCCTAAATACATACTGCAGAAATAAACAAGTTTTTGTGGGGGTTTTTTGTTTTTTTTTAAAGTATCCATTAATCCAGATTTCACCTACCATTTTATTACCAACTCCCATGATGGAACCGTTGCAAAACTGTACTAAACTGCCACATGCTTGACTGATTTGTTCAAATGGAGCCGTTTACAGTTTTTGTATCAGTAGACTGTGCTTGTCCATGTTCATATCAAAAGCTAGAGTCCAGTAAGAAGGAAAATTATTCAGTTGTAGAAAGCAACTTTAACAACTTGTGATTTTAGAATGCAAAAAGAACAAGTGCAAAATTACTCTAGTTGGTAATTAACTCATTACCACGTTAAACTAAATATGGTAAGCACTATACTGAAAGATCACACTGTCAAAGCATGTTTATCTTGGTTTTTGAATTTTAAGAAAGGAAAAGTAAATAAGATCTTACCTAAAGGAGTTTAACTGAAGCTTAGAACTACTTTGCTCTAGCCCTCAGCTTTCGATGGCATCCTTAAACTATTGTGGTTAAAGCTTTGCAGATATACAGCTCAGCTTTTTAAGACTGGCTGAACTTAGCAGTCGGTTCAAGAGTTTTCTTGTACTAGACCTGTATCCCTGGGAAGAGTACCTCGCTGGGGATATTTCCTTTCCTTGCCATTGAAGCAGCAGCTGCATCTAAAAGATCTAAAAAGGCATTTCTCCTTGCAGAGATCCCTCCGTTATCTAGATACATTTCTCCCGATGATGCGCAGACAAAAACACTTTTTCTGACCAACATTTAACATGTTAAAAATACCTTTGTAGAGGTCCTTAACTATTCCTTGCCTTATTTTTAACAATAAAAATTAGACAATTTCCTTTATAATTATTTTATTAATCATAAATGTACAACAGCTTCTTAACTCTACACACGCACTGAATATTTAAAAGAAAAACGTAGTCTCGTTACACCATGATCCTGGCCAATTGCTTTTCAAAACTTGAGAAAATCTTAAAAAAAGGTTTCACATGTCACCTGAAACTTACAAATTGAACATTATCAAAGAAGGAATGCTTCTATACTCTTACAAAGACCACTAAAAAGAAACAACAATTAAAAAGCTAAGAAACTGTCTCCAAAGTTTTTTTTTTTCTTTTTTTGTTTTTTTTTATACAGTCCTTCCTCCACAGTAAGGTAATGTTTTTAAATAATCCACTCCATTCAAAAATGGCTCTCTGCATCTGCTCTGGTGTCTTCTGCCATATCATTGCATACTTATGCAAGACTGAGATAAAGAGTGAGTTTCCTTAACATTTTGTTAATTCGATAACCTGAAGCTGTTTCTGTTACCTCTGGGCTCTCATCCTCTCCTATTTATACAGTGAAGCCTGTTTCAACAGAAGTAAAGAGTAAAAAAAATAGGTTATGATTTCATCTAGCCAGATTTTAAAGGAAAGACAATATAATCCTAAAAAGCTTTCACTCCTACAGCTAATTCTAAAAATGAATAAACTGCATAAAAATTCAGCCTGACACTAAAATGTATGCTTACCCATGGCAATTTTCAGAAACTCAATAACGGCTTCTCCCTCCATATCCACCACTTCCACTGCCACCTCCTGGACCATAGTTTCCTACAAAATGTTTGGAACAGTTGTAAGAACTTCTTCATTTGCACAGAATGTTTCTCCTATAACTAATCCCTCCAACCATCTCTAAAACCTTTCTGCACATATTTTCTTTATTGGCATTTGTTTACAGATTTTTCCTCCAGGAACCTGTCCAAATCCCTTTTGAACCCAGCTATGCTAGATGCCTTGAACACATCCTCCAGCAATGAATTCCACAGCTTGATTGTGCAATTAAGGAAACACCATTTTGTTCAATTTGATTTAAAGCTGTTAGTAGCAAGCAAGACTAGGGATACACCATGAAATTATAAAAGAATAATTGTTCCCTATTTACCTATAATACTTTGCTGAAACCGGCTTCTCAGGAACCAAGTATTCTTAGGGAGAAAGCAAATGTTCCTTACCTGTAACAGGTGTTCTCACAGGACAGCAGGATGTTAGTCCTCACATATGGGTGACATCACAGGATGGAGCCCAATCACGGAACACTTTTGTCAAAGTTTCCAGAACTTTGACTGGCCCCTACTGGGCATGCCCAGCATGGCACTAACCCTGCAGCCAGCAGGGGGGTCCCCCTTCAGTCTTGTTAAAAAGCTACAGGTAGTGCCGAAAGGAAAATAAGAAAACGTTACGAATCCAACACCGCGGGGCGGCGGGTGGGTTTTGTGAGGACTAACATCTTGCTGTCCTGTGAAACACCTGTTACAGGTAAGCAACATTTGCTTTCTCACAGGACAAGCAGCAGGATGGTAGACCTCACATATGGGTGAGTACCGAGCTGAGGATGTCCGAGCATGCACCAAATGTACGCAGGCGTGCAAGGCACTAGGCCTGGGCTGAAGTTTGGCAGAGGGCATCCTGAACCCCACCGGGCAGGCGGAAGGGTGTTGGTACGCCACACTGTAAATAGGTTGCGCAAGACAGACTGGCCGAAGATGGAATCTTGTCTTCTGGCTTTGTCTAAGCAATAATGGGCTGTAAAAGTATGGAGAGAACTCCAGGTGGCAGCCCTGCAAATGTCAGGGAGCGGCACCGATCATAGGTGTGCTACTGAAGTTGCCATGGCCCTCACAGAGTGTGCTTTAACACGGTCGTGAAGTGGAATGCCTGCTTGCTGATAGCAAAAGGATATGCAGTCCGCCAACCAGGAGGAGAGAGTCTGCTTTCCCACAGGCTGCCCCTATTTGATGGAATGTAAAGAGACAAAACAATTGAGTGCTTTTCCTGTGGGCAGCTGTACGGTCTAGGTACAACGCTAGAGCCCATTTGTAGTCAAGGGTATGCAGAGCCTGCTCTCCTGGATTGGAATGGGGCCTGGGAAAAAAGGTAGATAGTATAATGGATTGATTGAGATGAAACTCCGAAACTACCTTAGGCAAGAATTTAGAGTGAGTGTTGAGTACTGCCCGGTCCTGCAGAAGTTTAGTGTAAGGCAGATAGGTAACTAGAGCCTGTAATTCACTAACTCTGCGAGCAGAAGTGATTGCCAAAAGGAAAATCACTTTCCATGTGAGATATCGAAGGTCACAGGATTGAAGAGACTTTGAACGATGGTTTCATGAGCCGACCCAAAACTAGGTTGAGGTCCCAAGAAGGGGCTGGAGGACTCAAAGGAGGCTTGAGGTGAAGCAAGCCCTTCAAGAAGCATGTTACAAGGGGTTGTACTGATATGGGAACATCAGATACCTTTGTGGAAGGCGGCTACAGTACTGACATGCATCCTGATGGAGGAGTTTTAGACCTGACTGACAAGTGCCAGAGATAGTCCAGAAACTTCGTGATTGGATAGGTAAAGGGGTCAAGGGACAGAGAAGAGCACCATGATGTAAACCCTGGTCCATTTGTAAGAATAAGATTTTCTCGTGGAAGGCTTCCGCAAAGCAATCAGGACACGGGAAACTGGTTCAGAAAGGTTAAGTGGTTGAAGGATTAACCTTTCAACATCCTTGCTGTCGGGGACAAGGCTTGAAGTTTGGGGTGGCGTAGGCACCAGTCGTTTTGAGTGATTAGAAGCGGGTCCTTTCCCAAGGGAATGTGCCTGCGAATGGAGAGATCCTGAAGTACTGGAAACCACACTTGGCGCGGCCAGTGAGGTGCTATCAGGATCATGGTTCCCTTGTCCCGACGTAACTTCACGAGAGTCTGAGAGAAGTGGAGGGAATGCATATAGGAGATAGGTTGCCCATGAGAGGGAGAACGCGTCTCTTGGCTGATAGTGTTAGCTGCGAGTGAGAGAGCAGAAGTTGTCTACTTTGCTATTTTGAGGTGAAGCAAAGAGGTCTATTTGAGGATAACCCTATTTTTGGAAGATCGAGTTCGCTACTGAGGGACTGAGAGACCACTCATGTGGTTGAAAGGTGCAACTCAGCTTGTCTGCCAACACACTGTCCACTCCCAGCAAGTAGGTGGCCCTGGGGTACATCGAATGGGAGAGGGCCTCCGCCCATATCTGTGCAGCTTCCTGACAGAATGTAGGAGCCTGTCCCTCCCGGTTTGTTGATTTACCACATGGCCACCTGGTTGTCCGTCTGGATCAGGATGACTTGACTGGAGAGGCGATCCTGAAATACCCTGAGCGCATGTCTGATTGCTTGAAGCTCCAGGAAATGTATTTGGCTTCCTCTGGAGACCAAGATCCTTGTGTCTGCAGATCGGCCTCATGGGCTCCCCAGCAGAGGCTGGAAGCATTGGTGATGAGTTATTTGAGGGTCTGGAGCCTGGAAGGGTAAGCCTTGGAGGAGATTGACCTGATTTCCCACCAGGCAAAAAACTGAGTGTGAGTCGATTATGTAGACAATGGTCGACAGGGGCTGAATGGATTGAGTCCATTGTGACCTTAAGAGCCCACTGCATGACCCTCATGGTCAAGCAGGCCATTGGGGTGACCTGAACTGAGGATGCCGTGTGTCCCAGGAGGATAAGAAAGTGGTGTGCAGTCATGGAATGCTGAGACTGCAGCTGGTGTGCAAGAGACTCGAGAGTGAGAGCTTGCTGTCGAGGCAGAAAAGCCTTTGCCTGCAAGGTGTACAAGACTGCCCCAATGAATGACAAGGTTTGAGATGGGACTAAGTAGGATTTGTCGTAGTTGACGAGAAATCCAAGCAAAATCAGTGTGTAAGGTAAGATGTAGGGATGACAGAGCAGCTTGCTGATTAACCAATTGTCTAGATAGGGGTAGCCGTGAACACCTTGAGTCCTGAGGAAGGCTGCAATTACGACGAGGCATTTTGTGAAGACTTGTGGTGCAGATGCGAGGCCGAATGGAAGCACTTTGTACCGATAGTGCTTGGGGCCTACTAGAAACCTCAGATATTTGCGATGGGATGGAATTATTGCAATATGAGTGTATGTGTCCTGAAGGTCTAGAGAGCAGAGCCAGTCTCTGCTTTGTAGAAGAGAAGAAGAGAGCCCAAGGTTACCATTTTGACTTCTCTCGCTGGAGGTACTTGTTGAGGGCACATAGGTCCAGAATTGGACAAACACTCCCCGATTTTTGGGGGATTAGAAAGTACCGGGAATAGAACCCTAGGCCGTGCTGAGAGGAGGGCAGTGGTTTATTGTCTTGGACTGGAAGAGGAGGGAGATCTCCTGTTCCAGAAGGATGGAGTGATTGGATGTTCTCCACGTCTGTAGAGGTGGGGAGGCCGGTGGAATGGAGAGGAAGTTCAGATGATAACCCTAAGCAATTATCGCCAGGACCCACTGGTCTGAGATAAGAGTGCCACCTATTGCTGAAATGGCACAAATCGACCTCCCACTGGTATGTGGGGCAATGGAAGCTGGCTGCTGCTCTCTATGTAGGAGTCAAAAACCGGAAGCAGGGCCCAGCTGAGGAGCTGCTTGAGGTTTTTGTTTTTGTGTCAGACAAGACTGGGCTTTTTGAAACTGTCTCGTGGAACGGGTTCTAGTTAGTGGTGGGTAGGATTTCTTCGGGCGGAAGAATGACTTAAGAGTGCTTCCGGAAGAGCTGTTTTGAAGAGTACTCAGAAGGCATCAGAGCTGTCTTAGGGTCTCATGATGGTCCTTGAGTTCCGCCACTGTTCATTGAATCTGCTCGCCAAACAGATCATCTCCTACACAAGGCAGGTCGATTAATCCGTCTTGTACTTCAGGGCGAAGGTCGGAAGACTTGAGCCAGGCCCATCGTTTTGCCGAGATAGCAGCTGCAGATACCCAGGTAGCAGTGTCAAAGATATTGTAAGATGATCTAATCTCATGCTTGCCTGCCTCAAAACCCTTGTTTACTAGGGTTTGGAGTTTATCTTGAAATTGCTGAGGCAGGAAGTCTGAAGTCTTGTATCTGCTTGAATAAGACCCTATTATATTGGGTCATATAGAGCTGATAAGCGGCAATTCTGGAGATGAGCATTGATTCCTGGATGACACGGCGACCAATGGCATCTAGAAATTTCTTTTCCTTGCCTGGAGGAAAGTAAGTGTGAGGTTTTTGTTTCCTTGCTCTTTTCTGGGCAGATTCTACAACCACAGATTGGTGATCCAATTGAGGTTTGTGAAATCCTGGAGCTGACTGAACAAGATAGGTGGTGACAGCTTTCCTGTGGACTGGAGCAACAGAGCCAGGATGTTCCCAGTTCTTTTTGAGGAGATCCAGAAGAACCTGATGGATAGGGATGGAGGTTATTTCCTTGGGAGCATCCAGGAATTGTAGCAACACCATCATTTGATGCCTATCGTCTTGTTCTGTCTGTCATTGGAAGGGGACCAATTCAGACATCTCCTTCACAAAATTTATAAAGGAAAGGTCCTCTGGAGGAGAATGCTTTCTACTTTCAGTAGGTGAAGGTGGTGAAGGCAATTCATGGGTGTCTAGTGAAGAATCATCAGTACAGGTATCGTAGGGATCAGCACCTGCTCCCCTAGGGGCTAGAGGACGGGGTGGTGGGATCCCTGAAGATCCTGGTCTAGGCTCCGAAGGACTCGAAGGAATAACTGGAGGCACCGAGGAAGGCATTGAAGGCACCGGCGCAGGCATTGATGGATGGCTAGGTGGGGCTGACTGACGTATCGGCACCGATGGGTGCATCGGACGTGTCTGCATCGATGGCTGAGGCATCGGTAGAACTCCTGATGGACGGATGCGGTGTTTCTCCTCCTGATGACAAAGCAAGCGGGGAGGGCACCAGAGCCATCCGTGACCCGGGGTCCATCGGTGGAAAAGCAGCTATGAGTGCTTCCATCCTCGAGAGCAGCGGTGCCAATGCTGTTGGAATCGGGTCGGTGGTCGGTTCCGCAATCAGCACCGGTGTCGGAGGAACCTGGAGTCTATGCATCGCCTTGTCGATGGCCTCTTGACCATCCGGTCCAGTTCTTCTCGGAGACCTGGAGCAAGCAGCCCCGGAACAGAAGGAGGCAGAGGCATAGTCGGAGGGACCACCGTTAAAGGCGGAGTCGCAGCTCCCGATACCCTGTTGGGTGAGGGTTGCCTCGGTGACCCGGTCGCCGAAAAGGTCGGTGCCTTTTCTGGATGGGGTTTCTTCGATGGCGGCTTGGACCATGGCGAAGTCGATGATTTTGCTCCCTTGATGGTCAGACTTTCGATGCCGGTGGTGATGTTTATCTCTACAATCCCCACGATCCTGAGGGGGAGTAGAGGGTGTTAAAGGCCGAGAAGACGTCGATGCCGGACGGTCAATGCTGGCGCGAACACGACTGTGCTGGTTCTGACTAAGTCGATGCAATGGACGGCGTCTGGGTTTGAGCACGGGAGGAGTTCCATCTTCTCCATTCTAGCATTGCGACCTTTTGGTGTCATTAGGGCACATTTGGTGCAGGTTAGGATATCTTACACAGACTTTGTGAGAGTCTGTGATGGACATGGTGCATTTACAGTCCAGGCACCGGCGGAAACCAGACGTCGTGGCCATGAAAAAGTTGAGCCACAGTACGGTCGACAGCCAGTAGGCCACGAGGCCCAAACTAGACAGTAATCACCAGAAAAACGGGTAAAAAAACAAAAAAAAATACAAAAAAACAACTTACCGGAGTACTGCGGCTTGAAATAGTTGGAGGGATCTCTGTGGGGTAAATTAAATTTTAGTAATTCCGTGAGGAAAATTCCCGTCCGGAATCTCTACAGAGCTCCTTAACCGTGTGGCTACTGCTGCATGGAAAAAAGAAGACTGAAGGGGGACCCCTGCTGGCTGCAGGGTTAGTGCCATGCTGGGCATGCCCAGTAGGGGTCAGTCAAAGTTCTGGAAACTTTGACAAAAGTGTTCCGTGATTGGGCTCCATCCTGTGATGTCACCCATATGTGAGGACTACCATCCGGCTTGTCCTGTGAAAAAGAGCCTAGGTGGAAAATTTGGGAGCCAACCTAGCCAATTCCCCCATGAACTGGTACAATTACCAGAAACAGGTCACCAACCCCCTTTCTAGCCCCTACCAGGGGGATGGGCCCTTTAACAGGACCTAACACCCCTAGGAGTAATTTGGCCTCTCTTCAGCAGATTGCAGGTTTTTTTTTTTTCTCTCTACCATCTACTGAGTGACTGCAGATGGCACACTGTCTAAATTACCACAAGTACAGTAAAACTTTTCTTCTCCTTCTCCATCTGCTGGTAGGGAAGAAAAATCCATGCATCTGGACTGATCCGGGAATAAGGAACCCCTGAGTTGACTTCTTATAACTGAAGAGCACCAACTTATTTAGCCTCTCTTCAGAAGTGAGCCATTCTATCTCATTTATCAATTTTATAGACCTTTTCTAATTCCACTGTTTCTTCTTTTAAGATGAGGGTGATCAGAACTGCACACAATACTCAAGGTGTTATTACATTATGGATCAAACAGAGGCACTTATTTTTACTCTGCACTCTTTTCTGAATAATTCTTAATGCGTGGGATTTCTCATGCAGTGGTCCTGCAGCTTAAGTTCTCATTTTAGTCAAGCTTATAGAAGGGAGAGAAGATGACAAGGGTTGTCCAACTCTCCAGCCAGGGGTTTTCTTTAGCAAAAGGGGAGAACATAGCAATTGCAAAGGGTCAAAAACATGTTTCCGGGCAACACCCACCCCCCCCCCCATCCTGTAAAAACCCTACTCAATCACAAAAAAGGACCCATGGATAAAACTGGGCTATAGACCTTAAGGCCATGAAGAATGTCAAAACCAATTATCCTGACAAGAGAGAGTGTCTAGAGCAGTGGTTCTCAACCGGTGTGTCGCCACACTTCCTAGTGCCCCTGCTGACCCAGCTGCTCCCCCTACCCGAGCAAGAAAAGTCCTCCACCCGGGCTTAAAACGCTAAAAGCCCGGAAGGAACGCGGCAGGAGAGCTGGAGTCAGTGGCACTGGCATGCTCTTCTTCCTGCCCCCCCTCCTGGAAGAGGAAGTGGTGAGCAGCGGGTGCGTGCATGGGAAAATGAGACCTTGCTAGTATGCTCGGCATCGGCCCAAAGAAAAGAAGAGAGGCGCGGTCTGAAGAATGAGCAGTGCAGCTCAGAGAAAAACGAAGAATGTCATCATCCCCCGCGGCCAATGGGACTCCTTGCTCCGCGAGGGCTAAAAATGAAGTAGATTGCTGCTGCCTTTAGGGTTAGAAGTGGAGGAGGCTGCTGCCACTAGTTTGAGGAAGGGGGGGGGGGGGGTGAGTGTGTTTGAGATCCTGTGTGTATGTATGTGTGAGATCAGTCAAAAACCTTCAACTGACACTCAATTATAGTGTGAGTTAGGGATCAGTCCTCTCTCCTATAGTTATACAAAAACCCCCCCTTCTCAAATATCCCACCTTTTTGGCGACCTACTCCTTACAAGACCTTCATAATAGGCATCATTGTGCGGCAACTTGTACCATTATTCACTCTGCCTTATTTTTAATCATCGGATCAGTCCACAAGATCCGACTGAAGAACTGCAGTCCAAGAATGACCAGCTAACAGAGGATGCCATGGCTGAAGGTTTCCTAACCAATAAAGAGTTCAAATTTTTGCGGGTGAAATTTCCAATCGCACCGACTCTATATATGGTACCTAGAGTGCATAAAGATTTGCACAATCCGCCGGGGCGTCCCATTGTAACGACTATCGGGTCTTTATTGGAACCACTTTCAACCTTGATTGATGTGATCATACATCCGATGGTAATGGATGCAGTATCCTATTGCAAAGATACAAAACACATGCTGGTGAAACTACAAAACATTCATGTGGTAGATCCAGTGATATTAGTCACTCTGGATATAAAATCCTTGTATACTTCGATACCGCAGGAAGAGACTGTCAATTTTAGAGAAATATCTGGACAATAGGGATCGTCCACATCGTATTCCAACAGATTTTCTAATGTCGATAGCTAGACTTGCACTGTGTGAGAATTTTTTTACCTTTTTGAGCAAATGGTATAAACAAATAAGTGGTACGGCGATGGGTGCGACAATGGCCCCGAGCCTGGCCAACTTATACGTACGTCAATTTGAGGAAGAGAAATTGTACCCAGAAACACAGTTCAGTCCAGTGTCTGATTGGACTCCTTATATTGACGATGTTTTTTTCATCTGGCATGCGGATATACAAGAATTACAACTGTTTTTGCAGTGGATAAACACATTAGATGAGCATCTTCAATTTACCAGCACCTACCATCAAACAGATATCAATTTCTTAGATATTTCCATCAAATTAATCAATGGTCGTTGTACTACTTCCTTATATTGTAAGGAGTGCGAGAGGAATACCCTCTTACATTATACCAGCTTTCATCCCCAAAAGCTACGCAATAATCTGCCTATAGGGCAGTTTCTACGGATACGGCGCATTTGCAGTACAAAAGTGGAGTTTGTCCGTCAAGCAGATGTTCTTAAAACACGTTTGCTTGAACGCGGCTATCCAGTGAAATATATAAAGAAAGCTTATAAGAGGGCATATAATGCTGAGCGCCAATGGTTGCTCCTTGATAAGCCTGCAGAAAGTGAAGAGTCTAAGATAGTGTGCACTATTCCACATTCCAATCTATCACGCAGAATTTCTAAGTTGATACATCAACATTGGGCGGTCTTAAAAACTCATGACATTTTCAAAGAACCGCCGATTATAGCGTATAGCAGAGGAAAAAATGTGGGCGATTTAGTTACACACTCTTTGTCTATAAGAAGTACGAGGAGTGAGAATGAAAAACTAGGACATTGGCCGTGCAATCACTGTTCACTGTGTAGTCAGGTGATTGAGGGTGAAGTGTGGACAGATAAACATGGGAAAACGCATAAAGCACGCCAATATTCTTCTTGCGATACATCCAGTGTGATTTACATTATTGTCTGCCCCTGTAACTTGTACTATATAGGTCGGACAAAACACCAAATACGCGTGCGTCTCATCGAACACCGTAGCTGCATAACCACAGGAAAAACGATGGCTCCCATTGTGGCCCATTGCCAAGAAAAACAACACAGCTTTCAACAGCTGAGATGGCGAGTTTTAGAAGTTGTCACTATACAAAAACGGGGCAGGGATCCCAACGTGGTGTTGAATTTGAAGGAACAACAATGGATTTTTTACATGCATACAGTCAATCCAACGGGTTTGAATAATATGATAGAGTGGTACTCATTGTAAGACCGAAGTGACGTGCTGCCCACGTCATATACGTAAGGGAGTTTAAAATGGAGGCGGGAAGTGGTTAGACCGGAAGAGAATGGTTGAAAAAACGCTGAGAGACACAATGGCGGTAAACTGAGTGAGTAGCTATGCACGTTTGACAGTGGAGGAATGAGTGATGTATTGAATTGGGCTTTAACAAACGGTTTTTATGGCGTAGAATATTGCCCTTGAAGAAGGACGACCACGTCCGAAACATTGTACAGTGTCGGGCACGGACACAAGAAAGCAATGTGGAGATGGATCACGTTGCTAAAATTCATCGGATGTGAAGATAAGGGGCTACAACATTGAAAACGGACAGGATTTATAAGTTAAGTGATTCTATTTATTTGATGTTGCACAATTTACAAAGCAAATAATTTTTAAAAGCACGGAGCACTTTAATTTTCAAGCACAAAAATTTCAAAAAAATATGGACTGACCGATGATTAAAAATAAGGCAGAGTGAATAATGGTACAAGTTGCCGCACAATGATGCCTATTATGAAGGTCTTGTAAGGAGTAGGTCGCCAAAAAGGTGGGATATTTGAGAAGGGGGGTTTTTTGTATAACTATATGTATGTGTGAGATAACATGTATGTGAATGATTGAGAGCCTGTACATGTAAAAGTGTGTGTGTGATTGAGGGCTGGTTTAGGTGAGGGAGCATGCGAGTATGTGAATGAGCGTCTGTGTGTGAGAGAAAAGGACAGCATGTATGTGTGTGATTGAAAGCCTTGTGTGAGCTTGAAAAGATAGACAGCATGTGTGTAAATGTATAATTAAGAGCCTATATAAAAGTGAGAGAGAAAAAAAACACATGTGTATATGTGAGCAATTGTGAGCCACTGTGAGAGAGAGAGGAGAAAGTTCCAAGCAAACCACCCATCCTCCTGCTAATTCAAAACAATTTCAGGGAACCCGGATATCAAATGTTCCCAGGTATGCACAGCAAAACATTTTTTGTATCCTTATTTTTCATTACTGGGTCTGTGTGTCTGCTATTTTAAGGTATTTTATTGGTATCTAGAAATTTTTTATATGAGTTTTTAATTATTGGATATTCCATTCATCTGCTGTTTTGAAATAATCTGTTCTTTTTGTTAGTATGGTTTTACTGCTACTGATTTTATATTTCTTGGATTTGTTTTATAAGGATGGGTGATTTTTTTCCTTTGTTGCACTGCATACAGAGACTCTGGCTTGTTGTGGTTTCCAATTCAGTTTTTGTCTGCATGCTCCTAGTTATGCATTTTGGTCACTTTATTAGGTGAGGGTCAGCACATGTGATTCAGGAGAGGTTCTCTGCTGGTGTATAGTTTTTCTGTGTAGGGCTCTATAGCAGCCTGACTTGGTCCGTTTTCCTAATAGGAGATGTATTGTGTCTTACGGCCTGGTGTAATATTTTCAATGTTGCCTTTTCTTAGGTAAGGTGGTTACTGTTAAGTGCTGGAAATTGGTGCTGTTTTGGTGTGGGATGTTTACCATTTATGCAATTTCTGTTCAGATAGAATATGTATCTTTTCCTTGTGTCATTCTTAACAATAAAAATACTACTAGATCTTTATTTTTTTTTTTTTTATTTCCGCCGTAAATTGTAGTGCGCAGTGTGTCACACATGTGAATGTGGTCTGTCAGGTGTGTCACAATGGGAAAAAGGTTGAGAACCACTGGTCTAGAGAATATGATAAAGCATGAACTGAACTCCACACTGCAGCCTTGCAACTTTCAAGGAAGGTAAATCTTAGATTGGCAACAGATGACCTTATCCATAATAGGCCTAGACATGTCCCTAAGGAAGCACGTGAAATATGCTCCAACATTTGATCGCTCTCAGTTCTAGGAGGTTGAATGACCACATCTGAGTTTGAGGTGGTCCTGTGTGAGGACCCCAAATCTTATGGCAGCATCCATTGCCAACGTGACTTAGTGAGGAAGTAGAAGAATGAGTTTCCCTCCCAAGGATGCAGGGATATAGTCACCAGCTTAGATCCTGTTTCATCTGCTGAAAAACTGACACTGGCTGACCAGGGTTGAGTGAGCTGATGCCAATGGGAGCAGAGACCACACTGCAGAAGGGTTAGTGGAACTGCGTGAAATCGCCATTGCCATGTGGCCCAGAATTACTAGCAGCAGTAATTCTCTGGCCATTGACTGATCCACTGCTTGTACGAAAAAGGGATCTAGAGTATTTGACTAGTCTAACTGTAGCTAGATTCTATAGGAGAGCGCTTTCCTGACTCCAATGAATTTGATTTTCTGGGAGAGAATCTGAGTTGATTTCTCAAAATTCAAAAGGAATCTTGGCTATTCTAGAAGTTATACCACCTTTTGCAGGGAGGTTAGCAAACCTTTCTTGGAGTTTGCGTTATAATCCCTATGTGAGGGAATACTCTGATGCCCCACCTCCACATGTGCTGCTACAAAAGCCAGACACTTGAAGACTTTCAGTGCTGCTGAGAGGCTGAAGGAGAGCACTCTATACAGATAGCAGAAAGTTCACCATAAAATTGCTGGTAATGCCAGTGGGACAGATGAATGGAAATATGCATGCAAGCATCCTTTAATCCAAAAGTATACATCCATCAGAAGGGGGGAGGAGGGAGTTCATTTTGAATTTCTCCTGGAGTCAATGCTTGTTCAGATTTCTTAAATCCAGGATAGCTCTCAGATCCCAGATTTCTTGGGGATAAGGAAGTAGCTGGAGCAGAACTCCTAGTCATGACACTGGGTACAAGTTTTTTTTACCTGTTGTTCAAGGAGCAACTCCACTTCCAGGCAGACTTGCATTGAGTGAGATGGATGTAGATTAAAAATTGAGCAATGGGGTAGTGTGAGAAGCTGGGAAAAACATAAGCAGTATCCAGACTCCACGATCCTGAGAACCCAGCAATCTCTAGTAATCTTGTACCACTCCATGTAGTGATGGATTCTCCCCCCTACTGGTAAGGATAGACACTGGGTTTGAAAGTTAGTATAAAAAAAAAAAGTTTGGTCCAGGTTTTGGTCGGACTTATGTTTTTGGTAGACTGTTGAGTGCAAACTGGAAGTTGTGGCAGAAGCAAAAGCAACATCCAGTACTGTTGAAATTGTTGGAAGTGGAGTCTCTGGAAATATGGTTTTTAAAAGCATAGTTAAGGGTGCCTAGTGTGCTCTATTGGATGCTGCCAAGGTGTTAGCTGTGGTATCAAACGCATAGTAGAGGGAATCGAAGAAAATGGCATATACACCCTTTTCCATCTAAGAATTGCAGAGGATATGCAACTCAGCCTTCAAGCGAAAGAAAACCTTTTTGCCAAAGTTGTCCAGTAGCATGGGCTTCTTCTCTGGTGGGGTATTGAAGTATATCCTTGTTTTGCTTTAAGAGCAAATTTCACAACTGGTGAGGTAATTGTACTATTTCAAATGCCAGAGATTTTTGTACTCTATACTTGGTCTAGTTTCCTTGCCACTGGAACGCAGGAAACATTTTCCCTCATACTGGTTTTTAATTCCTGCCAGATTCTATGGATTGGAATTGCTGCTGGCTCTGCCAGCATTTCTAAAATCTGGAGGTCAAAAAGATTTGTGCGAGGATCTTTGTCCTTACGCAACTTAAGAGGAAAGGAGAAGTTTGAAGGCATACTCCTTATCCTTAGCTACAACCAAAGTAAAGAAATCCTTCACCAGCTCTATCTGGTCAAGGGGCTGACATGCCCTTTCACCTAGCATAGATCGTGGAATATAATTGCCATGCTGGGTCAAACCAAGGGTCCATCAAGCCCAGCATCCTGTTTCCAACAGAGGCCAAAACCAGGCCACAAGAACCTGGCAATTACCCAAACACTAAGAAGATCCCATGCTACTGATGCAATCAATAGCAGTGGCTATTCCCTAAGTAAAATTGATTAATAGCCATTAATGGACTTCTCCTCCAAGAACTTATCCAAACCTTTTTTGAACCCAGCTACACTAACTGCACTAATCACATCCTCTGGCAACAAATTCCAGAGCTTTATTGTGTGTTGAGTGAAAAAGAATTCTCTCAGATTAGTCTTAAAACATCCTTTTCTGCTACCAAAAGCAAATTTTGCACATCTGGATACTACAAAATTTGAATTGAGGCCAATTGGATGACAATGAGAACAAAAGGGAATTTTCTTAGTGTAAGATCTCTGGGTAATTGGTGGGAGGAGGGGTTTTATATCCTCCCTTCTACCCATCAAAATTCTACATACATCTGCATAAACATACCTAGGAAACACTGCAGCACAATGCAATTAAGATGGAGCAACCTGCCCTGATGATAAAGGTGTGATTCGGCCTGTCCTACCAACTTTTGGGGAGCTCCTGCTCGAGTCTCAGGGAGGCAAACAAGGCTGTGCTCTGGGAGGAGGAGCAACTACAACTTCTGAGACAGTTCTTAAAGTTTCCAGGCCCTTATTTTCCCTGAGTACATGGGGACATTTGTCCACAACGGTTAACAGTTGGCCTTGTTGTGGTCTGGTCCAAGGCAGAGGTAGACTTCTTGGCTATTTGAAATGGATATTCTATCACAATTCTATCACATATACAGTCCTTGAGCCCACTCACCATGAATTTCTTCCTACTGGACATTGTTAGAACTAAAGATCGTAAACTTTTTTTTTTTTTTTTAAATAGCACTGAAGTGTGCTGTTGGGGGCTAAGGCTGTAAGGCAGCCTTAAAAAAAAAAAAAAAAGCACAGAGTTGCTTACCTGTAACAGGTGTTCTAGGACAGTAAGATGTTAGTCCTCACACATGGGTGACATCATTGGATGGAGCCTGGCACGAAAAACTTGTCAGTTTCTGGAACCTTGACTAGGCACACTGAGCAGGGAGAGATGGGTTCTACACCTTGAAGAGATTCCTGAGGACAGACTGGCCAAATTTGTCATGTCAGCCATCCCCTATTCATACATTAGTGGGAAGCGAATGTGTGGAGAGAACTCCATGTCGCAGTCTTGCAGATCATCTCCACAGGAACAGCTTTCAAGTGGACAATCGATGTTGCCATGGCTCTGACAAGTCTTGACATGACCCCTAAAATGCAGTCCTGCCTGGGTATAACAGAAGATGATGCAATCTGTTAGCCAACTGGATTGTGTTTGGCAATGACAACTCCTAACCTAATCCTATAAAAAAAAGTAAAAAAAAAAATGGGTGTACTTTCTACGGGCATCTGTCCACTCCAGATAGAAATCTAAGGCTCGCTTGCAGTCTAAACTGTGCAGTGCTTGTTTACCTTGGTGTGAATGGGGACTAGGAAAAAAAAAAAAAAAAAAGATATTGGCAGGATGGACTGGTTAAGATAGAAATACATCACCATCTTAGGCAGAAACTTAGGGTGCGTACACAAGACCACCCAGTCATGACAGAACTTAGTATAAGGTGGATAAGTCACTAAGGCCTGGAGCTTGCTGACACTGCACGCTAAGTGACCACCACCAAAAATATGACTTTCCAGGTTAAGCACTTCAGGTCACAGGAGCGCAGCAGCTCAAAACGAGCTTTCATCAGCTGAGCTAACACCACATTGAGGTCCCAAGACACAGTGGAAGGCCTTAGGGAAGGCTTCAATTGAAGCAGGCCCCAAATGAAGTGTACAACTATAGGTTGTACAAAGATAGATGTACCATCTATACCTTGACAGTTATGTGCCAACTACACTAAGATGAATTCTGTAAGAGTTGGTTTTCAAGCCAACATCCGCTAGATGTAGAAGGTAGTTGAGCAGTTTTTGTGTGGGACAGGAGAATGGATACAGGGCCATCTGCTCACCACACAGAAAACCTCCTCCACTTCAGCCCATAGGACTTTCTAGTGGAAGGCTTTCTAGAAGCCACAGGGACCAGACACATCCTCTGAAAGATCAAGCAACTGCAGAATTAACCTCAACATGCATGCAGGCTGAGCACAACAGGGTCTGGAGGTTGGGATGCCACAGCCTGTCTTGGTCTTGCATGATGAGATCTGGGGGAAGTGCCCAGATTGATTGATTTCAGGTAGACAACTCCCGTAGGAGTGAAAACCAGACCTGTCTCAGCCAATTAGAGGGACTATAATTCTCATAGCCCCTTATCGCATAGTTTTAAGAGAATCTTCGCCACTAAGGGAATCAGAGGATACTCATAAAAGAAGAGGCTGGTTTGCTGTCTGACCTGTACAGGGAGCAAAACCGAGGCACCTTCCTGTTGCAGGGGGATGTGAGCAGATCTATGCCCGGGCTCCCCCAGACACAGAATATCAGATTCACTACCTCCTGGTCCAGGGACCATTTGTGGGGTCTGAAGGCTTGACTCAGCCTATCCGCTACCACGCTTTTCCATCCTGGCCATGGTACATGGCCTCGAGTACCATCCCTTGGGAGAGGGCCCACGAACATATCTGGACCGCTTACTCACACAGGAGGTAAGATACCATAACCCCCTGCTTGTTGACGTACCATTATAGCTACCTGGTTGTTTGTCTGGATCAGGACAACTTTGTGGCCAGCCAATCTCTGAAATCCCATAGCACGTACCTGATCACCCGAGCTCCATTAAGTTGACAAGAGCTATCCTAAGCAGACTAGACACCTTGGGTACTGAGCCCATCTACATGAGCTCCCCACCCCAGGGTGGATGAATCTGTGGTTCATAAATTTGAGAAGGGAGACTCCAAAGTGTTCACCTGTTCCATATTTTGTGGGATAGCTTATACTTGTTGAATAGGGCAGCTTTCTGGACGATGTAAATCCCAGCTAACATTGACGGGAGGCACTGTGAGGGGACATTCCCATATCCTGAGCAGCAACTCCTTAAAACGCCCGCATGTACTGGGACTGCCACGATCTCCTTAGGAGGCTCTCAAGCTTTTTGCACCTGGCATCCTCCGCAGACAATAACTGAAAAGGGATGGCTTCTGCCATCAACCTCACAAACACTGCAAAGTTCAAGTCCTTGGGCGGAGACTTCCTTCACTCCTCTGGAGAAGGGTCTGAAGGGAGGCTCCGAAACATCATCCACCCCAGGAGGTCATAGGGTTCCTCATCCTCACTGTAGGTGACAGGGAATGGGTCCCTAGGTGCTCGGCCTACATCCAGAGATGCAAGCACCGGTAGAACTGGAAGGGGGTGGGGTGACGGCAGATCTTGGCGTCTCCAGCAGCCTTGGTAGAGCTTCCTCAAAGGAACTGGCAACTACCACTGTATCAGTAGGTCTTTGTGCCCCACCAGGCACAGAGGCCATCCCGGAACCAAACAGCTGGGTCGGTAATGCATCCATGAGTACACAGCTTCTCCAGAAGTGGTACAAGGACAGATGGCGCTAGGTCCAATGCCGTTGGTGCCACAAGACCGAAACCCTGCAGTGCCCAGTCCACCACCAGCTGGACTCAACACTGCAGCTCCTCCTCGAATGTACCAGATCTTCGACCCTCGAGATGGATCGGTGACTAGCATCAGGAACAGTCATGAACCCCTGGCACTGGAGGATTGGCACTCCTCGCTATAGAGTTGATTTGGGGGCATCATAGCCAGTACATCCCCATATATTGATGGGGGACTGGTGCCAATGCTTCTTTGGCTTCCCCGGTGCTGATGACTAGGAATCTATCTTGGCTTGGAGGACATGGACGATGGTCAGTCTCTGGGGCCCCATCTGCCAGCGACATCGATGGAACAGACAGTCCCACCAATGCTGATTGTTCAGTATCCATCACTGCACCTCCTTGGTCCTTCTGGTCGAAAAATGATGAGCCATCAGCATTGAAGAGCTGCTCCATTTTGCAATGTAGAAGTCCCTTCTGGGTTATCTGGGCACATAAGCAACCACCACAAATGTCATGTGATGCCCCTAGGCAGAGGATATCTCTCATGCCGAACTGTAATAGACATGGTCCTCAGGCACAGGGGGTATCGCCAAAAACTTGACGTGGCCATGACAGATGAAAAAAAGGGCACTAAGACAATGATGGTGGCAGGACACCAATGCAGTGCTGCCACAGGGGAAATAGACCGTGAAAGAAACTTACCAGAATTGCTGAAAACCCTGACTAGGAGACACTACAGGAGGGCGCCGGGAATGGAACGAGAAAAAAACCCAAGAAAAACGTGAGAAAATAATTTTTCCCAAGGCCAGACAGCCAAAGTGAGCTCACTCACACTGCAAGGCTTACACCTCTGTGAAAAAAGACTGGAGATGCACCCTGTGTGGACGCGCGGTATAGGGTATGTTGGTCAGTAAGCCTAGTCAAAGTTCTAGAAAATGACACATTTTCCACATCAGGGCTCCATCTCATGTCACCTGTATGTGACAAGAAAATTATTCCTTACCTGCTAATTTTCGTTCCTGTAGTACCATGGATCATTCCAGACTGTGGGTTATGTTCCCTGTCCAGCAGATGGAGTTAGAACCAAAAATTCCCAGGGGAGGACCTATATAGCCACACCTCCCTCACCTCAATCCTCAGTAACTGGACTAGCAAAGCCAAGACGAGAAGAGACAGAACCAGAGGAATCAATTAATCTAAAAAAAATATAGAGAAAAAATAACAGCAGTGACAGCAACTAACTTGTACTCAAAAAACTGTAACTGAGAACTTGCAAACAGCACTGTGTTCAAAGACACAGCTCGCAATAACTAGAGATACAGAGTGAAAATATTGTGAAGACAGGAAAGCAGGGATGGCCCACAAAGAACCCCCAAAACCAGGGAGGGGTCTGGAATGATCCATGGTACTACAGGAACGAAAATTAGCAGGTAAGGAATAATTCTCTTTTCCCTGTACGTACCAGGATCATTCCAGACTGTGGGATGTACCAAAGCTTCCCCATCATGGGTAGGTCGCGGACAGCCCTGCCCGTATGACCCTGTCTCCAAGTTGACCGTGAGACGGCGCGCGAATGTCTAGACGATAATGTCTTGCGAAAGTGTGGAGAGACTTCCATGTGGCCGCCCTACAGATTTCCTGAGAAGAAACTGCACAACTTTCCGCCCACGACGTCGCTTGAGCACGGAGAGAATGTGCCTTAACAGCTAAAGGTGGAGACTTACCCACTCCGATGTATGCGGCTATAATCGCTCCTTTCAGCCAGCGAGTGATTGTTTGGATGCCATGCAACCCTTCCTGGGTCCCGACCAAAGGACAAACAAATGATCGGAGAGTCGAAATTCATTAGTGACCTCCAAATAATGTATCAAAGAAAGTCGGACATCCAACCGAAGGTCAGAAGAATCAGAGGATAAAAATGACGGAAGCTCTATCGATTGGTTGAGATGGAAAAGTCGAGACCACCTTCGGCAGAAAAGATGGAACTGTCCGCAGGGATACTCCTCCTGGCATGAAACGAAGGTATGGCTCCCTACATGATAGAGCTTGTAGTTCAGAGATCCGACGTGCTGAGCTGATTGCCACCAGGAAGATGGTCTTAAGGGTGACATCCTTGAGTGTGGCCGAAGTCAGAGGCTCAAAAGGCGGTGCACATAGAGCCCGGAGTACCAAATTGAGATTCCAAGAAGGACAAGGTGGCCTAATTGGAGGCTTCAAGTGTTTTACCCCCTTTAGAAAATGTAGGATATCTGGATGTGAGGCCAGGAGCTCCCTGTCATTACTACGTAGGAAGGCTCCAACGCCGCCACCTGCACACGAAGAGAATTATAGGCAAGGCCCAAAACCAGACCAGCCTGTAGGAAGGAAAGCACGTGTGTCACTGAGGCCTGCGTTGGTAGAATCGATTTTGACTCGCACCATTCCTCAAAAACTTTCCATACTCTGACATAAGTAACAGACGTGGATGTCTTCCTAGCTTTCAGGAGCGTGGAGATGACAGATTCTGGATATCCACGCCGTCTCAATTGACTCCTCTCAAAAGCCAAGCCGCAAGACAGAAGCGATCTGCCTCCTTGAAAAATATTGGTCCTTGGCGAAGAAGACGTGGCAGATGACTGAGCCGAAGAGGGCCGTCTACTGCCAGATTGAGAAGATCTGCAAATCATGGTCGACGAGGCCACTCTGGTGCAACTAGGATCACCGGACCTTGATGCGTCTCTATCCGTCGGATAACCTTGCCCACTAGAGGCCACGGAGGAAAGACATACAGGAGACACTGTCGAGGCCAGGGAAGAACCAGCATGTCGACTCCTTCCGCGCCGCGCTCTCGCCTGCGGCTGAAGAACCGGGTGGCCTTTGCATTTGTCGCGGTTGCCATTAGATCCACATGGGGTCTCCCCCAACGCTGTACTATCCTTCGCATTGCGTCCTCCGAGAGTTCCCACTCTCCGGGATCCAGGTGTTGTCGACTGAGAAAATCTGCCTGAACGTTGTCCACACCCGCTATGTGCGAAGCCGCTAGCCGCTGTAAGTGTAGCTCCGCCCATGTCATCAACTCTGTCTCCAACGAGACTAGATGGCTTCTGGTGCCCCCCCTGGCGATTGATGTACGCCACTGTGGTTGCATTGTCCGAAAGAATCCGAACCGCTCGACTGCGTACCAGTGGGTAGAACCCCTGCAGCGCTAGATGGACTGCTCTGGTCTCCAGCCGATTGATGGGCCAAGTGGACTGTTCCATCGTCGAGACCTGTCCTGACAGACCGCCCCCCAGCCGGTGAGACTGGCATCCGTGGTGACGACCACCCAATCCGGGTTCTGTAGACACTCCCTGAGCTAATTGTTGAGGGTCCAGCCACCACTGTAAGCTGAGCAAGACAACATCCGGGATGGGCAATACTGCTTGAAAATCTCTCGACACTGGGTTCCATCGCGAAAGCAGAGACCTCTGGAGAGGCCTGAGATGAGCGAAGGCCCACGGAACCAAATTGATTGTTGAGGCCATGGTTCCCAGTACCTGGAGATAATCCCACGCCGTGGGAGCAACTAGTGCCATGAACCATGTTACCTGAGCACGCAGAGCCCGAGCTCTGTCCGGGTGCAGAAATACCTTGGCTCGGCTGGTGTCGAAATGTGCTCCCAGAAAAACCAGCGATTGGGACGGTATCAGTTTGCTCTTTGAGAAATTGACGATCCATCCCAGAGACTGAAGAAGCTGTACTACCCTGTCTATAGCACGGTAACCCTGCGTCCTCGACTTCACCCGAATGAGCCAGTCGTCTAGATAGGGATGCACAAGGATACCCTCCTTGCGGAGCGCCGCCGCCACCACTACCATGATCTTGGTGAAGACACGCGGAGCCGTCGCCAGACCAAAAGGGAGAGCACGAAACTGAAAATGCTGTCCCAAAATCTTGAAGCGTAAGAAGCGCTGATGATGGTGATGGATTGGGATGTGAAGGTATGCCTCTGTAAGGTCCAAAGAGGCCAAGAATTATCCCGGATGCACGGCTGCTAACACTGAACAGAGCGTTTCCATACGAAAACGAGGAACTCTGAGACACTTGTTGACAGTCTTGAGATCCAGGATAGGTCGAAAAGTGCCCTCTTTCTTGGGAACCACGAAGTAGATTGAATAATGACCTTTTCCCAGATTGGAGGCCGCTACCGGTACTATCGCCCCCAGCTGTAGCAGACGATCGAGAGTCTGTCGGACTGCTAATTGTTTGAGACGGGAACCACAAGGAGAAAACGATCTCGGGGTTCGTGTACAAAATCTAAGACGTAGCCTTGTCTTAAGATGTCCAGCACCCATTGATCCGACGTAATTTGGGCCCACTCCTTGTAAAAGAGAGTAAGGCGACCCCCCAGGTGGGGGATCCCCTCTTGGGTCCTTCTGGCATCATTGTGAAGCCTTCGAGGAAGGACCTGCCCCTTGAGTATCCTTACCGTGGCAGCACCCCCGAAAGGACCGGTTCCAGATGTGTGATCGTGTAGAAGGAGCCCGAGGTGTCTGCTGTCTAGTAGGACGCGACCTCCGTTGATTCCGGTACCTATTTCTGGAGGAATAAAAAGATCTAGAAGAACGTGGACGATCTTCTGGTAGCTTGTGCACCGCATTCTCATTAAGAGATTTGATGATCTGATCCAAATCTTCCCCAAATAGGCACCTACCCTTGAAAGGAAGGGAACTCAGGCGCGTCTTAGACGAAGCATCTGCCGCCCAGTTGCGTAGCCACAAAAGACAACGAGCGGACACCGCCGCCACCATGGAACGGGCGAGGACCCTTAACAGATCATAAAAAGCATCAGCTCCATAGCCAACCACCGCTTCAAGTCTATCAGCCTGAATAGTCTCTGCCTGTGGCAAAGATTGGGAAGTGAGAAGCTGTTGTACCCAAAGCAGAGCTGCTCGCTGTGCTAGGGAACTGCAGATAGCAGCCCTCATCCCCAACGCTGAAACTTCGAAGATACGCTTGAGGTAAACCTCGAGCTTGCGATCCTGGACATCCTTCAACGCCGTCCCGCCCGTGACCGGGATGGTAGTATGTTTCGTGACCGCGGATACTGCTGAATCAACAGCAGGAACCTTAAGAATTTCCAAGAAATCAGTGGGGAGAGGGTATAACTTTTCCATGGCTCGACCGACTCGAAGATTGGCCTCAGGAGTATCCCACTCCCTTGAAATCAATTGCAAGATGCTGTGATGCGTGGGAAAAGCTTTCGCTAGAGGTCGTAAGCCTGCTAGGAGAGGATCCCCTTTCTTAATCTTCGGATCCTGAGCCACAGGATCTGGAGGAGGGTCAATGTCCATTTCCTGGAGGATGTGGGGGATGAGATAATCCAATTCCGCTGCTTGAAAAATACGGAGGACCCTCGGGTCGTCACCTTCTACCTGGGCCGCCAGGGAGGGATCATCCGCATCTGGATCTTGCCATGGATCCCCCGATGGTTGTTGCAGCGGTAAAGGAACCACGGGGGGGGAGGGGGGCCGAGTGGACCCCGCACCTCCTGTGGGCAAAGAAGCCCTCCCTAAGGGAGGGTATGCCGTCGAAAGCTGTGTCAAGCAGGCCAGTTTTGGGGGAGGGGGACCCCAAATTCCAAGATTCAGATCCCTGCTCTGTAAAAATGCCTTGTGCATTAAAACAATGAATTCTGGCGAAAAAGCGGGAAGTGCTGATGAGGGGCCCCCTGAGACATCGTCCCCTTGCCTGCCCTGGTCCGTTGCGCTCCGAAACTCCATACTGTTAGAGGAAACCTGGAGAGGAGTGTCGACGTCCTCCTCAGAGAGAGCTGCCTCCGAGTCAGCTGAGAAAATGGCTGCCGTTCCCGCGCCGAGGGGAAACGGGGCATGCCGCTTCCTGCCAGCGCGGTCCGACTCTCCTCCAAGCTGCCTACCAGGTAAGCCATACTCCCCCTCAGGAAAAGCTGAAGAAAATCCCTCTGAGGTCTGCTGAAGCCCTTGCCGAGCTCTGGAGCCGTTCGGCGATTTTTGCATCGCGGCGGGAGGGAGGGGGAGGGGTGGCTGCGGCGCGCGGCAACAACTGAAGCGACGAATTAATAAAACTCTTCGGCCTCCGGACCCCTCACCGTCCCCAAGAGACCGTCGGGGGAAAACGCTGTCCAGACGGTGAGCAGCTCTGGGGAATGGGTAGTCGCAGAGCTGCAGGGCGGGAACTCCAATCACTCCCTGAAAGGGAGGAGGGGAAAGGAAAACTCCGGGGCTAGGGGGAGCGGTCGGCACTACAGACTTTCACCCCTCATAAATTCCTGTTCCTACCAACGACTGTAAATGAAATAAAAATAACACTTACCACACTCTAGCCAGGCAAGGAAGAGGAAAAAACAAAGATAGGAAGAGAGAAATAAAGTGACAGGCAAAACACACAGCCTGTCAGCAAGTTCCTGACTGGAAAACAGTGTCTCTCTTTGAACGGAGTGGTCCTGTCAGAACACTACAGAACCTATCCCTTAGAAGAAAACCTTTATCTAATATTATTTAATTGATTCCTCAAAGAGAAAATAAAACTAGAAAAGTGCTGGGGACCACCATGTCCCCTGCTCAATCTGCTGGAGTTAGAACTATACTGAGGATTGAGGTGAGGGAGGCGTGGCTATATAGGTCCTCCCCTGGGAATTTTTGGTTCTAACTCCATCTGCTGGACAGGGAACATAACCCACAGTTTGGAATGATCCTGGTACGTACAGGGAACATCCTGCTTGTCCTCAGAGAATACATTACCTGTCAATTTTATTTCCTTGAATTCTGCCTTAAAGTATGCAAAGGAAAATTAGGTTCTTACCTTTGCTAATTTTCATTCCAGTAGTACCATGGATCAGTCCAGACAGCTGGGTTATGCCTCCCCTCCAGCAGATGGAGTCAGAGAGAAAACTGAAAGCACCCCCTATATACACTGGTGTGCCACCTGCGACCCTTCAGTATATGTGATATCAAAGCAGAAGTAATGAATTAAGCACTTTCAACACTGCTCTCAAGAATCCCCCTTTGTTTTTTGTTTTTTTTTTTTTTTTTAAAACAAGTGACCAGATCACGGAGAAACATCCTTGAAAACAGATAAAACCAGACACAACAAATAGAACACCAAGAGTGTACAACAACACACGATACACTGGTATAACCGTCAAGGAAACCACAAACGTGCGGAAACCGACATAAAACCACTGAAAATCAGAGAATACGAGCGGACTCCCAGAACCCTGTGGGCGGGCGTCTGGACTGATCCATGGTACTACTGGAATGAAAATTAGCAAAGGTAAGAACCTAATTTTCCTTTCCCAGTACGTACCAGGATCAGTCCAGACAGCTGGGATGTACCCGAGCCGCCTTAACTGGGGTGGGACCCTGAGAGTCCCGCTCGAATCACACTGCTCCCAAAGGACTCTGCAGGAGGTCCCCGGACATCCAGGTGATAATGCCTGGAAAACGTATGCCAGGATTTCCATGTGGCCGCCCTGCATATCTCTTGGCAAGAAACCAAGTGATTCTCTGCCCATGAAGTCGCTTGAGAACGCAGAGAATGAGCCTTAAGCCCAGCGGGAACAGGCTTACCACAGCCAACATACGTGGACGCAATAGCACCTTTTAACCAGCGTGCAATCGTAGCTTTGGACGCTTGAAGACCCTTCCTGGGTCCATTCCACAGCACGAAAAGGTGATCTGACTTTCTAAAGTCATTCGTAACCTCCAAATAGCGTAAGAGAATCCGACGGACATCCAAACGCCTCAAGTCCCGACCCTGAGCAGACTGTAGGTCCTCGTCCGAAAAGGAAGGTAATTCCACCGTTTGGTTGACATGAAATGTGGAGACCACCTTAGGTAGGAAGGAAGGAACAGTTCGTAAGGAAACTCCTGACGCCGAGATGCGCAAAAACGGTTCCCTGCAAGAGAGAGCCTGAAGCTCCGACACCCGACGAGCCGAGGTAATGGCGACAAGGAAAACAGTCTTGAGGGTGAGATCCTTCAAAGAAGCCGCCTTAAGAGGTTCAAACGGAGCCGCACACAATCCACGGAGTACCAAGTTCAAGTTCCAAGACGGACAGGGAAGCCTGACGGGGGGACGCAAGTTTCTAACCCCTCGCAAAAAACGAGCCACATCTGGATGACTCGCAAGGGAAGAGCCTTCGACCTTACCCCTCAAGCAGCCCAAAGCCGCCACCTGAACTCGAAGCGAATTATACGCCAACCCCTTCTTCAAACCATCCTGTAAGAACATAAGGATATCCGCCACTGACGAACGTCTGGCCGAAGTACCTGCCGTGTCACACCAATCATGGAAAACCTTCCAAACCCTCGCGTAGGCGAGCGTAGTGGAAGATCGACGCGCCCGAAGGAGAGTAGACACCACCGCGTCCGAATAACCTCTCTTCTTCAACCGCTTCCTCTCAAAAGCCAAGCCGCCAGACAAAAACGATCCGCCAGATCGAAAAATACGGGACCCTGCCGAAGAAGATTGGGAAGATGACCGAGACGCAGTGGGCCGTCGACTGCCAAGTTGACCAGATCCGCGAACCATGGGCGCCGCGGCCATTCCGGAGCCACGAGAATCACCGGACCGTGATGGGACTCTATGCGCCTTAGCACTTTCCCTACCAGAGGCCACGGAGGGAACACATAAAGAAGAATGTGACGAGGCCACGGAAGGGCTAGCGCGTCCACCCCTTCTGACGCGTGCTCTCTTCTCCGACTGAAGAAGCGTACCGCCTTTGCATTTTGACGGGTCGCCATGAGGTCCAAGCGCGGAGTCCCCCAACGCCGCGCGATGAGAGCCAGCGCCTCCAACGAGATCTCCCATTCTCCTGGATCTAGGTGCTGCCGGCTGAGGTAATCCGCCTGAACGTTGTCCACGCCGGCAATGTGGGTGGCCGCGAGACGCTCTATGTGCCTTTCCGCCCAGGACATCAACAGCGCCGCCTCGGTCGCAACTGCTTGGCTTTTTGTGCCTCCTTGTCGATTTATGTACGCCACTGTGGTCGCATTGTCCAACAGAACTCTTACTGCTCGTCCGCGTACCAGTGGAAGGAGACAACGCAAGGCCAGGCGGACCGCTCTGGTCTCTAATCGGTTGATGGACCAAGTCGCTTGGAGTGCCGACCAGTTGCCCTGGACCGCACGGGACTGGCAGACCGCACCCCAGCCCGACAGGCTGGCATCCGTCGTCACCACCAACCAAGACGGGGGTTCGAGGTCCACCCCCTGTAGGAGATTGGCTGGAGTCAACCACCAAGAGAGACTGGAGCGAGCCGGCTCCAGCAAAGGCAATTCCATCCCGTACTCCTCCGAGCGGGGATCCCAGCGAGATAGAAGTGCTCTTTGTAACGGACGCATATGCGCAAAAGCCCATTGTACCATTTCCATAGTAGACACCATATGACCAATGACTTGTAAATAATCCCAGACCGTGGGAATCTCGAGCTCTAACAGGCGCCGTACCTGAGTCATGAGATTGAGCATGCGTTGCTGCGGAAGAAAAACCTTGCCCACCAAGGTGTCGAACCGAGCTCCCAGGAACTCCAGCTGTTGGGTCGGTTCAAGTCTGCTCTTCGCGAAGTTGACTACCCAACCCAACCTCTGCAGCTGGCGCACCACTAAGGAGACCGCCCGGTTGCATGCCGCGTGCGACTTTGCTCGAATGAGCCAATCGTCGAGATAGGGATGTACAAGGACGCCTTGCCGGCGGAGGGAAGCCGCTACCACCACGAGAACTTTGGTGAACACCCTCGGCGCGGTGGCCAACCCGAAGGGGAGGGCGCAAAACTGGTAGTGGTCTCCCATCACCATGAACCTCAAGTACCTTTGATGCCGTTCTCTTATTCCGATGTGCAGATAGGCCTCTGTCAGGTCCAAAGAAGCCAAGAATTCTCCCTTGTGGACGGCCGCAATAACAGACCGGAGGGTCTCCATCCGGAAGCGGGGCACACGCAACGCCTTGTTTACTCCTTTGAGATCCAGAATGGGTCAGAAAGTGCCCTCCTTCTTGGGCACCAGGAAGTATATGGAATACCGACCCGTCCTGAGCTGGTCCCGGGGAACCGGAACCACCGCCCCCAGAGCCTGTAGATGGGCGACCGTTTGGGCTATAGCTACCTGTTTCTCTACGGGGCCGCACGGCGATATCAGGAAGAGATCCCGGAGGGGACGTACAAAATCCAACTCGTAGCCATACCGAACCACGTCGAGGACCCATTGATCCGAAGTAATTGCGGCCCACTCCTCCCAGAACCGGGACAACCGACCTCCGATAACGGGCACGGAGGAGTGGGCCCGCGCACCTTAATTGTGCGGGCTTGATGGCAGGAAAGCCTTGGGAAGAGCCCCCGCGTATAGGCCTCCTGCCGCGAAAGGAAGAAGAAGACCAGGCCTGGGATCTTGTCGCCTGCTGCCGCTGGGGAAGGGAACCCCCTCTCCCCCCACGGAAACGCCGTTGACCCCGAAAGCGAGCCCTAGCGTTACCAAACGACCGAGGTTGCCGAGGCTTATCCTCAGGCAACTTGTAAACCTTGTTGTCACCCAGGTCCTTAATGAGCTGGTCCAGCTCCTCGCCAAACAGCAGCTTGCCCTTAAGGGGAAGGAACCTAACCTCGCCTTAGAATTGGCATCCGCCGACCAACGACGGAGCCAGAGCAACCTCCTGGCTGAAACCGCCGAGGACATAATGCGAGCCGACGTGCGCAACAAGTCATACAAGGCATCCGCTGTATAAGCGACCGCCGCTTCAACACAATTCGCCTGCTCAGCCGCGCCCAGAGGGAGCTCCTGCATGGTCAGCAGCTGCTGAACCCAGCGGAGGTTGGCCCTCTGCACAAGGCTGCTGCAAGCCGCCGCTCGGACCCCCAGTGCCGCCACGTCAAAAATGCGCTTTAATAAAACCTCAAGCTTGCGGTCTTGGAGGTCCTTCAACGCTATACCCCCTGTCACTGGGATAGTTGTATGCTTCACCACAGCCGTGACAGCCGAATCTACCGCGGGCGTCTTCAAAAGCTCCAAGGAATCCTTGGGTAAGGGATATAGCCTTTCCATGGCTCGATTCACCCGCAGGGAAGCCTCTGGGAGCTCCCATTCCTTTGAAACGATCTGTAAGACCTTGTGGTGAAAGGGAAAGGTCTGCGGGGGAGCTCTAATCCCTGCCATTGCGATATCCCCTGTAGACGTGTCCGCCTCCTGAGGCGGAGTCGTCAACTCTAGCTCCTGCAACACGTGGAGAATAAGGGAGCTTAATTCTTCTTTTCCAAACAGAGCACCTGGGGATCATCCCCAGCTACAGCCCCCGGATCGTCGGCCATCAGCAAGTCCGGAGCCCCCGGGGATTCCGGAGCGGCTCCTGTGTCCCCCAGGTCCTCAGCCCCACCCCCCCTCGGGCGGGGACCCTTGATCCCGGAGGACCCCACGTCCGGTGGACTCCCCCTTGAGACGGGGGCGGTCTTGGGAACCTTCGGGGGAGCGGGAGCCTCCGCCTCCCAGCCGGATTCTGCCTGCAAAAAGGCTTTGTGCATTAAAAGCACAAAATCGGAAGAAAATGGCACTGACCGTTTTAGATTTTTCTTCGGACCATCCGATGAAGGGGGGCCGCGAGGAGACCCCGAATCGGCCTGGGAGCACGGGCTCTGTGCCTCAGGAGAGGGAGGAGGAGAGATTTCCTCCTCCGATGCTGAGCATGCAGCCTGCCGCGTGGCCAAGATGGCCGCCGCACTCCTCCCTGGTGGAGGAGGGGCCGGAGGACGACTGCCTGAGACGCTGCTGTGCCGCTCCGGAGAGAGGAGAGAAGATCGGCTGCGGGCAGCGCTCGGCCCCCCCGAGGGTCCCTCGCCCCCGGGAACACATCGGGGGCAGAGACCCCTGCGGGAGAGTTGCGCCCCCGCCTCTCCACAGGTCAGGCAGACCGAAGATCGCGGCATCAGCACCGCGAACGGAGCAGCACGAAAAAATGGCGCCAAAAACTCTCAGAGAGGAGAGCCCCACAGCAAACGCGCGCCGGGTGAGCTAGCCACCCCCTCCGGGGTCCGAGCAGGCACAGGCAGGCCGGGGTCAGGAGAAATGAGCACACTGCCTGTCCCCAACAGGACTTAAATGGCTCTGTAAGTAAAAACTTTAAACTTTAAACTTTTTTTTTTTTTTTTTTTTTTTTTAAACCCCCTTCAGGACTAAAGCCTGGAATTGGGGGGGGAGGGTGACCGGCCCACCGGTAAGCTCTCCCCCAGCCTGCGGACACACTAACCCGGGAATATCAGGAGGGTACTACCCTCCGAGCCTGCCTCACACTAATCCCTAGCTGCGCAGCGCAAGACACTCACACAGACATTCACACAGACCGACAGGCAGACAGAGGAGAGAAAGGAAGCATCCAATGATCTTGTCCCCTGTCCTACCTTACTCTTTATATTGTATTTTATTTTTTTAATTTTCCCAGGACCGTGAAAATAAAAACCGACCGGAGCAGGACCGCAGGTTATGCCTCTCAATCTGCTGGAGTCAGAGATTATACTGAAGGGTCGCAGGTGGCACACCAGTGTATATAGGGGGTGCTTTCAGTTTTCTCTCTGACTCCATCTGCTGGAGGGGAGGCATAACCCAGCTGTCTGGACTGATCCTGGTACGTACTGGGAACATCAAATTTTTGTATGGTTAACATCACAAGAGGCTATATTGTCCAGCATGAAGTCATACAGTGACATTGCATGTTTACAGTATTGGCCAGCTGACTTCAGAATATTGCAGAGGATTGTACATTCTTGCATCCTAGCCCCGTTTTAAGTAATTTTGTATGTGTTTTAAAGACCTTTTGAAAATTTAAATTTGCACATTTAAAAAAGGACACAAACCAATAATATAATTTCAAGTTTGCTTTTCCTGTAATACTCACTCATCAGCATAATAATTGGTTAAAGTTCTAATAAATTTAACTACACTCCAATCAATTTACTATGCATGGATGGTGGCCGGTACGAATTCCTACTTAAAACATTTGCCAGTTAAGAATAGGGCCTGATCTAGTATGGCTCCCCCCTTCTGCGATGGGAAAAACCCCCCCACCAAAACAGCAGTGAAGCAGGGTCTGAGAAATCTTAATTGCCTTAACTAACATCAACCTCTCCCCCCCCCCAAATTGAAAATAATCATGATAGTATACTAAAGGAAAAACTGATCCAGGAAAGAAGAATCTGAGAAAAATACAAAAGTATGCAGCTGTGATTTGGGGGTGGGGAGGGGAATGTGACAAAACTACCACAACAAGCTAATTGATATTCTGATGAAAACAGCTACATTATTGCTTTAAGCTCCACTCTTAATACCATAAAGGTGTGACTAGTTAAATGCATTAACAAACAGCCCTGTCCCTCATGTTGAATTGGCCCTAAAAAGAAAAATCATTTAACACAAAGTTAAATACCTCCATATGGTCCTCCCATATTCCTGCTGCCACCAAATCCACCTTTCATTGGGCCATAATTTGAGGCCTGCTGGTTGTAGTTACCAAAGTCATTGAAGTTTCCACCTCCATAGTTACCTATTTTACAGAAATGAACAAAACTAAGTTAACTGTGCTGGAAACAGCAACATGTTCACTATAAGGCACCAGGTCTGCAGAAATATAAAAATTTGGTTGTACAACACAAACAGGAAAATCACTTAAGGAATTTAAGTGCCACTGAAGCATTTTAGATTTCTTACACTGTACCCACATTTTATTTTATTTAAATGTTAGCTAATAAATTGGTTACAGCTTGGTGAAAAGAGTTCCACTATTGCTTGACACCATTTCCACTCAAACTGTACACTCCTTGAACTCTACTCTACTCAACTATACCTGTACGAACTTGCACAAATCATTTACTATGCCTCTATTGACTTAGTTTTGTCTCCAACTTGCTCAGTGCCATATAAATGACACTGGACACAACTAAGTCCAAAACTGACACTTCCTAGTAAAAATTTGCTGACTAAAATAAGAACTTCGCCTATACAAGTTACCTCCGCCAAAGTTGTCATAACCACCTCCGTAACCCCCACCCTGGTTTCCATATCCAGGACCTCCACCAAATCCTCCTCTTGCTCCTCCATAGCCAGGTCCACCTCCAAAACTGCCACCTATTATCAATTAAAAATAATAGGTAACTTTTTACCTAATTTAAGAAAGGTACATATCAAATTTTTTAACAGTTAAGTGAACTACTGCAGTAGCTGTCACTACATTAATACAGTATTTCAAAAGAACCATTTTTTGATAATGTCTACTCTTAGTCCAGTGTGGGCTATCTGACCTTCAATTCTGTAGCCATACCAATCCTGTTTGCCAAACAGTGACCAACAAGGTACTCATTTGTGTTGGCATATTAGTACCACCTTCTCCACGATCAATAACCCACTATGGACTTATCACCTTAACTAACCAAGAGCAACAATGCTACTTAAATCCTTTGAGACAAGATTTGTTTCCTCTGTACAGCACTAAGCTACCCTAAGAATGCCTGACCTTTCAAAGCTCATGATGCATTAAAGTGATTACAAGCTACTGTAAATTAAATACATCACAGAAAATGCAAAAAATACTGCAACAAGCTATCTGATCAATTCCTAAACTGCAGCCCCGTTGGAACCGTTAAGTGTCACATCAAAAATATAAAAACACAAAATAGCTTTTGCAATGAATTTGTTAATGACAATTACAACTTCAAACAGCGATTTTAACAAACATTTGGAATTAGTCAGATGAGATAGCGTTATTGCTGACATTTAAGTGTAGCTTACTAGTGAATTTGTCCATTCTGTGTGCTACAATCATAGAGTGTACATGTGTTAGTACAGTTTGCATATTTCCATTAGCATGATGAATTTAAAATGCTTTTGATAGTGAAGCATAACTGTTTTAACAGATTACAATAAGCCAACAAAACATATGTGCCTTCAGATCTCCCAAATTATTAAAAGATCAGGTCCAATACATTCCTAAAAATTCCACTCAAAAGATTCAGAAGCAATTCTATTTAGCCTGAAAAGTTACTAATTTTATTTTAGTCCACAAACTACTATGTTCCTGACATTTGCTGTGAACTTTAGCACTATGGAATGGAAGCAGCAGGCAAAGACCATATGCAAATGGATCCTCAGCAAAACTGTAGCAGTAATATATATTTAAAAAAAATTGAAGTACAGATGTTCTCTATTGCAGCCACCATTTCTTGCTACTCTGTACTACTTGTATATTTATTAGTTTTGCCTGCATATGTCATTAAGAAAAGAAGTAAAGAATCTCAATTTTATATATACATGAATGAGACAGGCCTTTACATGTTTCAACTATATACAAAGGTTTAAGAACATTAGATTATACAAATGTTAACACATTAAAATGGAATTCATTTTTGAGGAAAAATTTCAAATTAGAAAAAACCCTCTAAACTTACCTCCCTGTCCTCCACCATATCCATTGTACCCATCACCATATCCACGACCACTTCCGTAGTTATCTGCTGAAAATAAAATTTGTCTAATTAAACACATCCAAACTAAAATTGAAGACTGACATTTATACCAATTCAACCACAAAATCCTGAATAGCAAGTTCACTAGTGACAGATTAGTCTCATGCATGTTGGAAGAGACTGAATTCTTGCCACACATACATATTTTTATTGGCATGCACCACAGATCATAACAAATAAAACTGGCAAAGAACAAGGGTTCAGATCTGTTCCCTAGTACACCTTTCCAAACATAAGCCTGAGAACTGTGCTAAAACAATGAGGCCAACAAAGGTTTTTTCCCCTTTTTCTGGGAAAAATTTCTGGTCGATAGGTTCCAAATGTTTAATTAAAGCAAGAGTTCTTACCAATAACTGTTCACCATAGACAGCAGGATGAATTATCCATGATATGTAGGTAATGTTTGGTGGTGCCAAACATACCCTTCTCTCTTAGCACAGAGCTTTAGCTCTACTGAGCATGCATTGTCTTGTGAGTCCCTCAGTTGATTTTAGAGCCAAGTCTAGTTTAACTAGGTAGTCAACTCTCCAGGAAGGTAGACAAATTTAGTATGCTAATTCATCCTGTCTACAAAGAATGCCATTTACAGGAAGCAAACTAGCTTTTTCCAATCAACAAAGCATAGCTAAAATTAGCCATATGTGGGGAATCAAGCTGAGGGGTGCAGCATATCATTTACTGAATAAGCAACCCAGACCCCACCGTGAAAATCAGGCTACACAAAACTTGTCAAAATTTACATCATTTTCAGATAAACAATCTAGACAAATATAGAAAAAGCAGAAAAGGACCGAATGGTCCATCCAGTCTGCCCAGCAAGCTTATACTAGTTATCTGCGTGACTTGCAAGTTACCCCTTGCTTATCAGTTTCCCAAACCGTAAAAGTCAGGGCCTTCAGTTACTGTTTGAAACCCAGTTCCCTTTTCCCCTGCCGTTAAGGGGAAAAGGGAAATATTGTTAATGCTCAGAAAGCACTGAGCATTAACAGTATGTAGGCTAATTGGTTAAGGGAAGTAGCCAACAGCAAATTACCCCCATGAACTTTTCTTCATTTTCATCCTTTATTTTTAGGGAACCACAGTGTTTATCCCATGCTTCTTTGGATTTTCACTGTTTTTGTCGTCATCACCTCCTCCAGAAGGGCATTCCAGGCATCCACCCTCCTCTCCGTGAAGAAATATATTTCATGATGTTGGTTCTGAGTTGTCCTCCCTAAAGTTTCATTTCATGACCCCTAGTTCTGGGATTTCTTTCCAACAGAAGAGGGTTTATGATTATGCATTAAAACCTCTCTGGTATCTGAAAGTCTGTATCATATCTCCTCTGCATTTCCTCTTCCAGGGTATACATATTCAGATCCTTCAGACTTTCCTCATATGTTTTCTGATACAGACCCACACACCATTTTGGTTGCTCTTCTCTGGACCACCTTTATCCTGTCTTTATCCCCCTTCAGATACGTCTCCAGAACTGAACAAAGTATTCCAAATGAGGCCTCACCAAGGATTTGTACAAGGGGATTAGCACCTCCTTTTTCTTACTGGTTATTCCCTTCTATGCAGCCCAGCATTCTTTTGGCTTTAGCTAATCGCCTTCTCACATTGTTTTGCCATTTTAAGATCTCTCTCCTGGTCCGTGTATATCAGTCTTACATCCATCACATATGGCTTTTTTGGCTTACTGCTCCTTGGATGCATGACTCTGCACTTTTTGGCATTAAATTCCAGTTGCCAAATCTTCGACCACTCCCTTCCATCTTTTTTACATCACTTCATTCTCTACTCCTTCAGGTGCATTCAATCTATTGCAGATCTTAATATCTGCAGATAGAAGGTAAAATTTACCTTCTCTCTCTTCTGCAATGTCACTAAGATATTGAACAAAACCAGTTACAACACCGATCCATTTGGCACTCCATTTAACACTTTTCTCTTTTGAGTAGGTTCCATTTACCATTACACTCTGTCTCCTATTAGTCAACCACTTTGTAATCCATGCTACCACCTTGGCACTCTCCTAAATTTCTCATTTTATTTGTTAGCCTATGTGGGACTGTATCAAAAGTTTTGCTGAAATCTAAGTAGATCACATCTAGTGCTCTACCTTGATCCAATTCTCTGGTTACCATCATAGATTTGTCGGACAGGACCTGCGCCTGGTGAATCCATGCTGCCTCGGGTCCAACAACCCACCAGATTGTAAATAGTTCACTATCCTTTCCTTTAGCAGGGTTTCCATTAGTTTTCCCACCACAAAGATGATGCTAACTGGCTTATAGTTTCCAGCCTCCTCTGCTACCACTTTTGTGAAGTGGGACCACAACTGTTCTTCTCCAATCCCGTGGCACCACTCCCATTTCCAGGGATCTATTGAATAGATCCTTCAACAGGCCTGCCAGCACATCTGAGCTCTCAGTATCCTGGGATGTCTCATATCCAGCCCCATAGCCTTCTCCACATTGGTGGCCTAGCTACTCCCATATGTTCTCTTCTGTAAAATGAAGTTGTGTCTAACTCCATCCCCATCTATGATCTTGTTAATCAGCAATGGGCCTTCTCCAGGGTCTTTAGTGAATACCGAATTTATTTAATATTTGTCATCTCTTTGTTAATCTCCACATATTGCTTCTTGTCACCTTCCAATTTCACTATACCACGTCTGATCTCCCTTTTTACACATCTGAAAAATGTTTAGTCTCCTCACTTTACCTCTTTTGCTTTCCTTAGTCTCCTAGTTTTAACAGATAGTATTTCTGCGTTCCTAATTTTGGGATCCTTTATACTTCTGGAACACCATTTTTCCCTTTATTTTTTCAGCCACTTCCTTAGAGAACCAGATCGATTTCTTTTTCCTCGTACTCATTTACTTTTCTAACATACGGAGTTGTTGCCTTTGTAAAAGCTCCTTTTAACTAGGCCCACTGTACCACCTTACTCATTTTCTCCCAGCTTTTAAGTTCTTCGTCCAGGTACATCCCCATTTTGACAGTATTTTTGAAATTCAAAACTCAGGTCTTCGTGCGTCTATATATCTTATTTGCAAAATCAAACCATACCATCTGATGATCACTGGTGCTCAGGTGAGATCCTACCACCATTAAAAAGCACTAGATCAAGTATCACACTCTCTCTATTTCTTGTAGAATTTGCAGGAAAGCAAAATTGCTTACCTTGTAATAGGTGTTATCCCAGGACAGCAGGATGTAGTCCTCACATATGGGTGACGTCAGTAACGGAGCCCTAGTGCGGGAAAACTTCTGTCAAAGTTTCTAGAACTTTTGACTGGCAGCCTGAGGCTACTGGGTATGCTCAGCATGCCATGATATTCTCTGCCACAGGGGTCTCACTTCAGTCTTGTATGTAGCAATAAGCAGGAGCAAAAATAAGAGTAGAAAAATAGGAAGGCCCAACTCCGCGGGGTGGCGGGTGGGTTCCGTGAGGACTACATCCTGCTGTCCTGGGATAACACCTATTACAAGGTAAGCAATTTTGCTTTATCCCAGGACAAGCAGGATGCTAGTCCTCACATATGGGTGATTAGCAAGCTAGAGGCTGAGTCATTGTCCATGCAGGTAACCGGAATGCCTTGTCGAAGAATGAGTCAGCCGAAGATCACAGCAGATTGGATGTAGAAGGAGTTGGGATTAAACTGGAAACAAGTTCTTTAAGACAGATTGCCCATAGGCTGAATCTTGTCGTCCTTCTTTGTCCAAACAGTAATGAGCTGCAAAGGTGTGAAGGGAACTCCATGTTGCTGCTTTACAGATGTCAAGAATTGGCACTGAACGATAATGTGCTACTGAGGTTGACATTGCTCTTACTGAATGTGCCTTTACTCGTCCTTGGAGAGGAAGGCCTGCAGATTCATAGCAAAACTGTATACAATTTGCTAGCCAACTGGATAGAGTATGCTTACCCACTGCTTTACCTGGTTTGTTTGGATCATAAGATACAAAGAGCTGAGTGGATTTTCTGTGAACTGCAGTTCGGTTTAAATAAAAAGATAGAGCACGTTTACAGTCCAAAGTATGCAAGGCCGCTTCTCCTTGGTGAGAGTGAGGTCTTGGAAAAAATGTGGGTAAAACTATAGATTGATTCAAGTGGAATTCAGTGACCACCTTGGGAAGGAATTTTGGATGTGTACGGAGGACTACTTTGTCAAGGAAAAATCTTGTGTAGGGCGCGTACGTGACCAGAGCTTGTAATTCACTAACTCTTCTAGCCGATGTAATGGCTATGAGGAAGACAGTCTTCCATGTGAGGAATTTCATGTCACAGGAGGCTATGGGTTCGAAAGGGGAACGCATAAGACTTGTTAAGACCAGATTCAAGTCCCATTGTACGACTGGAGGTCGAATTGGTGGTTTGAGTTGAGTTAAACCTCTCATAAATCTGCTGATGAGAGGTTGAGTAGAAATTGGTGCATCTCCTACTTTATTATGGTAAGCTGAGATTGCACTTAAATGAACTCTTACGGATGAAGTCTGAAGACCAGAGTCTGAAAGATGGTATAAGTAGTCTAGTAGTGAAGGAATGGTGCAAGTAAAAGGATCCATGCTGTTTTGCTTGCACCAGTAGGTGAATCTTTTCCATTTGGAAGCGTAATTCTTTCTTGTGGAAGGTTTACGTGAAGCTATGAGTACTTGAGATATATGGGATGAAAGATTGAGAGGTTGTAAAATCAAGCTTTCAACATCCATGCCGTCAGGGACAGGGATTGAAGGTTGGGATGTCGTAACCGACCCTGATCCTGAGTGATGAGAGTGGGCGCTATGCCCAGTCGAATTGGATCCCTGACAGAGATCCAACAGTGTGGGGAACCATACTTGTCGAGGCCAATACGGGGCTATGAGTATCATGGTACCTTTGTCCTGTTGTAGCTTCACAAGAGTTTTGGTTATGAGCGGTATCGGAGGATACGCGTATAGTAGGCCTGAGTTCCAAGGCTGAGCAAAGGCGTCCTTGGCTGGTTGGTTCTTTTGTATGCGGAGAGAACAGAACTTGTCCACTTTGTGATTGAGATGTGACGCAAAAAGGTCTATCGTTGGATGTCCCCAACGTTGGAATATTCTGGTCGCTACTGCAGGATCCAGGGACCACTCGTGTGGTTGGAATTGACGACTGAGTCGATCCGCCACTACGTTGTGTATGCCTGCCAGATAAGTGGCCCGTAGGAACATTGAGTGATTCAGTGCCCAGCCCCAAATCTGTGCAGCTTCTTGACAAAGGAGATACGAGCCCGTACCTCCTTGTTTGTTGATGTACCACATGGCAACTGTATTGTCTGTTTGAATCAGAATAGTCTTGTGTGAAAGACAGTCCTTGAACGCATGTAGGGCATAACGTATAGCTCGAAGTTCCAGAAAATTGATTTGATATGTTGCTTCGAGGTTTGTCCACGTTCCTTGAGTTTGGAGACTGTCTATGTGAGCTCCCCAACCCAAGGTGGATGCATCTGTAGTCAAAGTGATTTGTGGAACTGGTTGTTGGAAGGGTAAGCCCTTGCGCAAGTTGTTCGTGTTGATCCACCAATGGAGCGAAGAGCGCAGTTGGTGGGTTACCTGAATTGGAGAATGTAGTGGTTGAATGGCTTGGATCCATTGTGACCGTAATGTCCATTGGGTTACTCTCATGGCTAGTCTTGCCATGGGAGTTACATGAACTGTTGAGGCCATGTGTCCTAACAGGATTAGAATACGATGAGCTGTTGTGTGCGTGCTTGAGAGCATCGAGCGTGCTAGGACGGCTAATGTTTCTGCTCGATCCTTGGGTAGAAATGCTTTTGAAAGGATGGTGTTTAACTCTGCTCCTATGAATTGGAGCAAGTGAGACGGTATGAGGTGGGACTTTTGATAATTTATGAGAAATCCCATGGCGTGAAGTAGAGCAATGGTTTGATTGAGAGAATTGATTGCTCCCTGTTGAGACTGACTTCTGATGAGCCAATCGTCTAGATATGGGAAGACATGCACACCTTGTTTGTGCAAGTGTGCTGCTACTACTGCCAGGCATTTTGTGAATACTCTGGGAGCAGAGGCAAGTCCGAACGGCAGAACTCTGTATTGAAAATGTTGATGACCCACCATGAAGCGCAGGTACTTGCGATGAGGAGGGAATATTGGAATGTGAGCATAAGCGTCTTGAAGATCCAGAGAACAAAGCCAATCTTCCTTTTGAAGGAGTGGAAGCATGGTACCTAGGGATACCATTCTGAATTTTTCCTTCTTTAGAAATTTGTTTAGATTTCGGAGGTCTAGGATGGGTCGTAAGCCTCCTGATTTCTTTGGAATGAGGAAATATCGGGAGTAGAATCCTCTGCCCTGCTGAGACTGGGGCACTGGTTCTATGGCCCTGGATTTCAGAAGGGTGGATAATTCTATTTGAAGTTGAGGGATGTGATTTCTGCTGA